>NC_135350.1:20409531-20718507 GCF_023851605.1 Tamandua tetradactyla | reverse complement strand
TTTATATATTTTGTATATTAAACCCTTATTGGAAATGTGATTTCCAAATATATTCTCTCATTGAGTAGGTCTGTCAGTCCTTTGAAGTGCAAAGGTTTTTAATTTGAGTAGTACCCTTTATTTATTTTTCTTTTCTTGTTTGTGCTTTGGATGTTAAGTCTAACAAATCATTGCCTACACAAGACATTGAAGATGCTTCCCTGCATTTTCTTCTAGGAGTTTTAAGGTCCTGTTTCTTATATTTAGGTCTTTGATCCATTTTGAGTTAATTTTTGTATAAAGTATGAAATAGGGGTCCATTTTCACACTTTTGCATATGGATATCCAGTTCTCCCAGCATCGTTGTTTGAAGAGACTGTTTTGTCCAAGTTGAAGGAACTTGTAAACCTTGTAAAATGCCAGTTGACCATAGATGTGAGGTCTGTTTCTAAAGTCTCAATTTGACTCTGTTACTCAATTTATTTATCTTTATGTCATTACCATACTATTTTTTACCACTGTAGCTTTGTAATATGCTTTAAGTCAGGAAGTGTGAATCCTCCAACTTTTTCTTTCTCAAGATGTTTTTGGCTGTTTGGGCCCCATGTCCTCCCAAATAAACCTGGTAATTGGCTTTTCCATTCCTGCAAAATAGGTGTTGGAATACTGATTGGGATTTCATTAAATCTGTAAGTCAGTTTGGATGGAATTGATATCTTAAGATGTTTAGTCCAGTGATCCATGAACACAGGATGTCCTTCATTTATTTAGATCTTCTTTGATTTCTTTTAGTAATATTTCGTAATTTTCTGTATATAAGTCCTTTACATGCTTAATTAAATTTATTACTAAATATTTGACTTTTTAGTTGCTATCATAAATGAAATTTTTTTATTGATTTCCTCCTCAGATTGTCCATTGCTAGTGTATAGAGATACTACTCATTTTTGCATGTTGATCTTATATCTCATGACATTGTTTATTACTTCTAGTAGATTTGTTGTAGATTTTCTAGACTTTCTATATATGGGATCATGTCATCTGTAAATAGTGAAAACTTTACTTTTTCCTTTCTAACTTGAATGCATTTTATTTCCTTTTCTTGCTTGACTGCTCTAGCAAAAACTTCTAGCACAATGTTGAATCACAGTGGTGACAGTGGGCAGCCTTTTCTTCTTCCAGATCATAAAGGGAAAGCTTTCAGTCTTTTGCCATTGAGTATGATGTTAGCTGTGGGTTTTTCATATTTGCCTTTTATCATGTTGAGAAAGTTTCCTTCTATTCCTATCTTTTTAAGTGTTTTTATCAAGAAAGGATGCTGGATTTTGTCAAATGCCTTTTTAGTATCAATTGAGATGATTATCTGTTTTTTCTTCTTTGATTTGTTAATGTGGAGTAGAACATTAATAGATTTTCTTGTGTTGAATACCTAGGATAAAACCCACTTGATTGTGGTGTATAATTCTTTTCATGTGCTGTTGGATTCAATTTGCTTGCATTTTGTTGAGGATTTTTTTGCCTCTATATTTATTAGAGAAATTGATGTGTATGTTACTTTCCTTGTAGTATCTTTATCTGGCTTTGGTATTAGGTGATTCCGGCTTTCCAGAATGAGTTAGATAGTGTTCCCTCCTGTATTAGTTTGCCAATAGAATGGCTTTTATAAAGAAAATTATTGTGTTACAAGTTTACAGTTCTAAAGTCAGAAAAATGTCCAAACTAAGGTATCCAATAAAAGATACCTTGACTCAAGGGACGTCGATGTCTGTCACATGGCGTGCTGGTTTGAAAGGATGTATATACTCTAGAAAAGCCATGTTTTAATCCTAATCCCATTTTGTAAAGGCAACAATTTCTTCTAATCCCTATTCAGTATTGTATGTTTGAAACTGTAATTAGATCATCTCCTTGGAGATGTGATTTAGTCAGGAGTGGTTGTTAAACTGGTTTAGCTGGAGGCATGTCTCCACCCTTTTGGGTGGGTCTTGATTAGTTTCTGAAGTCCTCTAAAAGAGGAAACATTTCAGGGAATGAGAGCAATTCAGAGAGTGCAGAAAAGAATGACATAGCCACAAGAAGCAGAGAGTGCATCAGTCAGCACTCTAGACATGAAGAAGGAAAACGCCTCCCAGGGAGCTTCATGAAAGGAAGCCAGGAGAGAAAGCTATCAGATGATGCGATGTTCACCACATGCCTTTCCAGATGAGAGAGAGACCCTGACCCTGTTCGACATGTGTCTTCTCACTTAAGAGAGAGACCCTGAACTTCATCGGCCTTTTTGAACTAAGGTATCTTTCCCTAGATGCCTTAGATTGGACATTTCTATAGACTTGTTTTAATTGGGACATTTTCTTGGCCTTAGAATGGTAAACTAGCAACTTATTAAATTCCCCTTTTTAAAAGCCATTCAGTTTCTGGTACATTGCATTCCTGCAGCTAGCAAGCTAGAACACATGGGAAGACATATGCTGGCATCTGCTGGTCCTTATTCCCAGTTTCATTGCTTCCAGCTTCTGATGCCAGTAGTTTCATCTCAATGTGTCTGTGGGCTTTCACTTAGCTTCTCTGGGACAGAACTCTGGGTTCTGGTTTGCCTAGCATCTCATGGGAAGGCACATGGCAATGTCTGTTGTTTTTGCCCATGTCTAGGTACTGGCTCTCTCTGTTGGCACACCACGCATCTCCAAACATCTGTATCTCTGTCAGCTCTGAAGCACTGTTCTCCACGCGTCTACACTTGAAGTTTCTCCAAAATGTTTTCCCTTTTAAAGGACTCTAGTCAACTAATCAACACCCACCTTGAATGAGTGGAGTCACATCTCTATCTAACCAAAGGTCACACCCATAACTGGGTGTGTTACATCTCCATGGAAACAATCCAAGCAAAGTTTTCCACTCTAAACAATAGTTCTGGCCCCACAAGATTGGATCCATGTTTTTAACATGGTTTTCTGGGATATATAATAGTTTCAAACTGGCACACCACCTCTTCAATGTTTTGGAAGAGTTTGAGCAGGATTGTGGTAAATTATTCTTGAAATGACTGGTAGAATTCACCTGTAGAGCCATTGGTCCTGGGCTTGCTTTCTTGGTAGGTTTTCATAACTTATCCAGATCTTTGCTTGTAGTTGGTTTTTTGAGGTCTTCTGTTTCTTCTAAAGTCAGTATAGGTTTTACATGTATTTCTAGGAATTTTTCCATTATACTGATGTTGTCTGATTTGTTGGCATATGGTTGTTGATAGTATCCTCTTATAATCCTTCTTATTTTTGTGGGGGCAATCATAATTTCCACCCTCTCATTTCTGATTTTATTTAATTGCATTTTCTCTTTTTTTTCTTTGTCAGTCTAGCTAAAGGTTTGTCAATTATATTGATCTTCTCAAAGAACCAACTTTTGGTTTTGTAATTCTCTCTATTATTTTTATTTTCAATTTCATTTTTTTCCTGCTCTAATCGTTGCTGTTTCTTTCCTTCTGCTTGTTTTGGGATTAGTTTTCTGCTCTATTTTTACGTTCCTGCAGGTATGCAGTTAAGTCTTTAATTTTTGCCCTTCTTTTTTAATGTAGGCATCTAGGACTATCAAGTTCCCTCTCAGCACGCCATCACTGCAGTTGTGTTCTTGTTTTTTTTTCTCGAGATATTTATTGATTTCTGTTGCAATTTCTTCTTTACTCTGCTGATTGTTTAAAAGCATGTTGTTTAACCCACATATATTTGTGAATTTTCCAGTTCTCCACCTGTTAATTGATTTTTTTCTTCACTCCATTAAAGTCAGAGAAAAGTGTTTTGCATAATTTCAATCCTTTAAAATTTATTGAAACTTGTTTTGTGACCCAACATGTGGTCTATCCTGGAGAATGATCCATGAGTACTTGAGAAGAATATATATCCCGATCTTTTGAGGTACAATTTCTGTACATGTCTGTTGGGTCTAGTTCATTTATTATATTATTCAAGTTCTCTGTTTCTTTATTGATCTTCTGTCTAGATGCTCTTTCTTTTGATGAGAGTGGTGTATTGATGTCTACAACTATTATTGTAGAGACATCTAATTTTCCCTTCAGTTTTGCCAGTGTTTTCCTCATGTTTTTTGAGACACCCTGGCTAGGAGCATAAATATTTAGGATTGTTATTTCTTTTTTGTAGACTGCACTTTTATTTTATAGATAATGTCTTTCTTTGTCTCATAATAGCTTTGCATTTGAAGTCTATTTTGTTCACTATTAGTACAGCCACCCCAGCTCTTTTTTGGTTACTGTTTGCATGTTATGATAACCACAACCTTCTTGTTTCCATGTTTGTTTTTTATGAGAAATTGGCACATTGTCTTATTGCAGTTCCCTTCAATGTTATAAATCACTTTTCCCTTGCTGCTTTCAGGATTTTCTCTTTTTCTTTGGCATTTGATATTTTGATTAGCATGCGTCGCAGAGTAGGTTTATATGGATTATTCTGTTTGGAGTACTTTGTGCCTCTTGGTCTTGTATAACTCTTATGTCTTTCATAAGAGTTGAGAAATCTCAGCTGTTATTTCCTCAAATATTCCTTCTGCCCCATTTCCCTTCTCTTCTCCTTCTCCAACACCCATAGCACTTAGATTTGCATGCTTTCTGTTGTCTCGATCCCTGAGACCCTGCTCATTTTTCCCATTCTTTTCTCTATCTATTCTTCTGTCTATAAGATTTCAAGTTTGTCTTCGAGCCCATGGATTCTTTCTTCTGCCTGTTCGAATCTGCTGTTGTATGCCTCTCAGTTATTTTTAATCTCTAATATTGTGCCATTCATTCCTGTAATTTCTATCATGTTTCATTTATGTATTTATTTATTTCATGTTTCTTTTCATACTTTCAAATTCTTTATGCTTATCCAGTGTTTTCTTAATATCCTTTATTTGTTTAGCTGTATTTTCTTTCATCTCCGTGAATTGGTTTAGGAGATTTGTTTGAAAAACTTTGATTAGTTGTTCCAAATACTGTATCTCCTTGGGAGTTTTAATTTGTTCCTTTGACTGAACCATACCTTCCTGTTTCTCAATATGCCCCATACTTTTTAGCTGATGTCTAAGCATATGATTATCTTGATGAGTTAACTTTGAATGTCAATTTCTCCCTCTTATCTATGTTTTTTTGTTGATTGTCATTGTGCTGATGCTCTTCTTTGACACTGGTTCAATGTATTCTAGACCTTAGAATTGCCTGTGTATAACTGATCAGATTCTTTCAGCTCTTCCTCATGTGATTCTTGCCCTGGATATGTGGTATGCTATTTAAAGATTGCACTGTTGTGCAATGGTCTCACCCCAGAAGAAGGCTTCCTTTCCTCTATCCCTTCTCTGAGAATCTTGTTCTGTTCTGCTTGTCTTCTTTTACCCTTATAGTTTTTTAACGCTCCTTTTGTTGCCTCTAGCTGCTTTCGCCTGGAGGACATATGTTGGGAAGACTGTCACACTGGAGAGGACTTTCCCAAGTCAGTATTTCCCAGGAGTTCAGGGCCAGGGACCCAGGAAGTAGGTGCAGATCAGTTCCAAAAAGCTCTGGGGAAAGATCAGGAAAGATGCCCAAAAGCCTTTTTGATGGCTTCCCAAAGGAAAGCATTCCTGGCCTATCCAACAGAGGGTACCCTCCAGCAAACTGTTCTCCACAGCCCTAAGTCTTTAAATTTCTACCATCTCTATCCCTGTTGAAGGTAGAATTGAAACAATGGTCATGGTTTTCCCTGTCTGGGGTCGGCTAAACAGCAGCTCAGAGCTCGGACCTGGAGGTTCAAATTTGCTGATCATAAGGTGTGAATACTGCATGGCCATGGTCTACCCTGTTGTTGTTGTTGTTTTTGCTTGTTTAAGTTTTTATTTCATAATCATAAACTTAATTCTGCAATCCAGTTAGACTTGGCAGGGAAGGATTATGTAGAACTGAAAGAACTGCCGCAACAGCACAGTTAAGATCCTGACAGCAGACAAAGGGAGGTGGGATGCTCTTCTGAGGAATGGTCTGATGTTTAAGACAAAACACAAATCAAATTTATTAGACTTAGCCACAGTCAGCAATGGTGATCTTCTTGCTGGTGATGCCACTCCTGGACTCAAAGTGCTCGTGGCTTCCACAATATCCATGTGCCACAATATCCAAGGCTTCTTTCACCTTGCCAGAGGCCATGTGCTTGTCATCTAACCATTCAGTCTTAGCAATGCAGATGAAACACTGGGAGCCATTTATGTTGGGTTCAGCATTGGCCATGGACAAGATGTCAGGACCTGTGTGCCTCAGGATGAAATTCTCAGCATCAACCTTCTGCCCATATTTGCCACCAGTGACATTATGGTGCATCAAGTCACTATCCTGGCACATAAAACCAGGAATAATTCTGGGAAAGCAGGAACCGCTATAACCAAATTCTTTCTCCCCAGTGCTCAGAACATGACATTTTTTGCTGTCTTTGAAACTTTGCAGCCCAAGGGCTTGCCATCAGGGTAATGTCAAAGAACACAGTGGGGTTGACCATGACTGCAGTCAGCGACGTCTGCAAGGCCACACCCTATTCTTGGGGAAGAAAACTTCCATGTGCCTTTCAGTCCACAGCAGCCTCCCAGGGACTGGACCACACAGGGGCTGCCTCAAGAGGGGGATGAAGTACCAGCAGCTGCTGTGGAGTAAGCTACTTATAGTTCATTGCCAGTTTCTCAGGCTCTTCCTCCCACTCTTCCCCTGACCTCTGGAGCCCCAGAACATGTTTCAGACAGTTCCTGCCTAACCCACTAGCTCTTTTGGAGAAGTGAGTCCTGGAGCTCCCTACTCCTTTGAGTGATGCTTTTAAATTGTAAATTAATTCATGACACTTGTCTCTCAAAACCCCTGAAACCTACCATTTCTCTCAGAATAAAGTCCGAAGTTTTTCACTTGTCACTTAAGCCTTTCATGATCTTGTTCCTGTTTCCCCTCTGGTCTCATCAATCAAGACTTTCTTCTTTGCTCTTTGCATTCCAGTCACACTGGCCTGCATGTAGTTTATTAAATATCAGACCGTCTCTCTAGGCCTAAGTACTGGCTGTTCTTTCTGATGGGTAGACTCAATTCAGGTATCCATATGTTTCCCTCCTTCAGTTTAATTTGGGTAGCTGCTAATGTCACCTTCTCAGAGCTATCTCGTTATAAAATAGTGCTTCTCTGCCTGTCATTTCTACTTCTTTATTCTGCTCCCCCCATATTATTTGTAATTTCCAGGCATAATATATATGTATTACTTTATGTGCAGATATATTACCCTTCTCTTCCCACTAGAATGTTAGCTGTATTAGGTCATCTACCTAATCAGTTTTTGTTCACTCCTTCCCCATGTACCTAGAAAGATGACTGATGGCTAGTAAGCCCTCAAAAAATTACTTATTCATCCATTCAAGAATTTCTCATTTTCATAATTTCTGAAAAGCAAGCAGAATATATTTCATTTCCTTTGGCGAAGGAGTTCTAAGTTAGAAAACATATCTACCTTTCTTTGTATGCTATTTTATAATTATTGATTTTTAGCCATGTGAATATTAACCAGTTTCTTTCAATTTAAAGAATTTAGTTAATAGAGTTAAAAAAGTAAATAAAAAAGAGTCTACTCATTCAAGATATGCTTTGGTTAAACAGTTATGAGCTAGTATAAACTTCACTTTTTTTTTCTGCTAAACTGTGAAGATACAGGGTTATATCTAATAAGAATACAGAGTTAAGGAGTGTGTGTTTTAGTTTAAATTGAGTTGTCAGGGAAGGTACTGTTCTGGTTTGCTAGCTGCTGGGATGCAACACATCAGAGACGGATTGGCTTTTAATAAAAGGGGATTTATTTTGTTGGTTCTTCAGAGGAAAGGCAGCTAACTTTCCACTGAGGCTCTTTTCTTACGTGGAAGGCACAGGATGGTCTCTGCTGGTCTTCTCTCCAGGCCCCTGGGTTCCAACAACTTTCCCCGGGGTGACTTCTCCAAAGGCCTGGGCTGAGCTGCAAGTGCTGTGATGAGGAATGCTGAGCTGCTAGACTGTGCTACATTGCGTTCTCTCATTTAAGCACAAGCCAATTAAGTTAAACGTCACTCATTGCAGCAGACACGCCTCCTAGCCGACTGCAGATGTAATTAGCAACAGATGAGATTCACCTACCATTGGCCCATGTCCACAGCAACAGAACTAGGTGCTTTCACCTGGCCAAGTTGACAACTGAATCTAACTACCACAGGCACAGAGATTAAATCACTTGTCTGAAGTCATTGAACTTCTGTTAAGAGAAGCTTAAAATTTGGATGCATAACAATTTCTCTAAGAGGTAATTAAAATTTTTATTGATTAACTTCTTTCTTACCTGAGAAGTTAATACGTGCAAATGATCAAAAATCGAACAGTATTAGGAGGTTTATAGTGAAAAATAAATCTTCCTATGATTGACCCAGGGCTCCAGTTTAACACCCCCCCAACCATGGGCAACTCAGGTGCCACTTCAAAATAATCTACAGATGTATGTACATATCTATATATCTTTATCTATAGTGAATATCTTTTTCTATTAATAGGTATCTGCCATACATGCCATCGTGTACTTTGTTTAAAATGTGATCTCAGCATAAATATTTTCATTCAATTCAAGAAGGTAAAGTGTCTTTCCTAGGCATATTAATTGCACACAGTTTAATATTGATGTTTAAATAACCATTTCCTCACACCTTCCCCCACCAACCCCACTGCATTATTTCTGTTGAAGCTGCAGAGGGCACTATAATTCTTTCTTCTCTCTCTATTTTTTAAATCCAAAAGCAATAGCATAGCTGAGAAGAGCCTTAGATAATGTTTTCCCGGTTTTGAATCTGGTGCAAATTTTAGAAGTCAAAGGAGCTCCTAGAATTAGAAATAGCTATCAGTTCAAATTACTCATTTGTGCTTCCTTATTTTATGCATTTCAATAGAACTAATTGCAACATATGTTTATATTATGCAATCACCTTCAGGAGGAATCACTTTTGTCTAATAGAATACAATGCTTAATTTCCAAAGCATAATTCTTGTCTTTAATTTTAGAACATTTATTTATAATGATCACAGTATCTATACTTTTTAATTGTGGCACAGATGATTTGCGTGGAATTGTGGAAACCGCACTGGTCTGGGTGAGTTCAACTCCACTGTTTATAGTTATGCTGTGAGGCAACTTTTCCTCATCCACAAAACGAAGGAATGGGATGGGAGGATTTTCCTCTAGCTTCAATACCTGACATCATCATAAACAAATGATCAAATATGCATATTTGAAACTTGTTAGAATTGAGTATGGATGACTATAAAATTGAATATGGATTGAGAAGGGGGTGGGAAGAGAATGATCTATGTTACAGAGCAAAACTAAGCTGGTGATGCAGCAGAAACTGATGGTGGTTTACCAAATGCCATTCTCCTCTTTCTGACTAGAAAGCAAGACTGCATTTCCCAGTCTCTCTTTCCAATTAGAAGGCCACTTCTAGGTCCTGCTAATAACAACTTCCCATGTGCACTCTTCCTCCCTTTTCCTTGCTTGAGCATCTTTCTTTCTGCCCCATTTACTACTGCAAATCTTGCCGATTCGCAAGTCCAGGTCTTATCTTTATCTTCAGTGAAAAACTGCTGGGGTCAGGCAAGATGTCTCAACTCCCACCTCTACCACCCTTACCTCCTGTACTGCAACTGATCTATATCCCCACTTATTCTTGTGCTTCCAGAGAACGAGGTGTCTGTCATTTTTGTGGTGTGTCCTTCCATTAAAGCCCTTGCTTCCATCTTCTCCACTCTCCTTTAGGACCTCACTCTTTATTTCAGGAAAATGCTAGAAAATAAAAAGAAGAATTATCTGCAATTCCACTACTCTTAAAAAATTATCTAAATTTTCAAGTGAACATTTCTTCTATCACCCATCAAATTTCATCTTCACCTGTGGAGCCTGCAAGAGGCTAGCAAAACAAGCCATAGTCAGCTGGCAGCCATTAACTCCGAGCGAGGCAGTCATGTAAGCCAGCTGGAAAGTCCCTGGTGTACAGCAGTGTAAAGGCCAATAAATCACTAACAACACATCTGCAGCTAGCGTCAATTATGGTTATCATTTCTAACTTGCTTATGATTGGTCCAGGATTCCTTAACCAAATGTTTCTATATTTTGCTATGTATAAAACTGCAGCTGTTTGTACCTCCTTTTTCCCCGGCTTGGAATGGCACCTGCAAAGCTTTGCGCTCTGCTGTGCAGTACAATAAAATGATTCAAGCCTGACCTCTGGTGTCGCATCCTGTTTTGGAAGAAGCTCAGCTGAAGACTGTGCCCCAGCGCCAGGGGTGCAACAGCTTTCCTGGCACCTGAACAGGGACTTGACTGAACTGGCGCAACCTGTGACACCAGATCAGAGGCCCCTGGATCCCAGCCATCATCGTCAGATCAACCAGACTCTCGGATTGCTGGCACCTGTCTGTCTGTTGAGCAGACCTGAGATGACTCAGACCGCTTGGAAAATGGAGATACCCTTGGAAAATGGAGATACCCGGGGATCGACGGGCCTCTATGGCTTGAACCATTCCTATGTGTTCTGGTCTCTGTTACCTGTCTGATTGTGGATCCACCTGACTGGGTGAGTAGATCCATTTTGGGGATGCCGTAGGATCTCTCCCACACCCTCCTAATAAAATTGGAATTGGGTGCTCTGTTTAACTGTTCTGCCTGTGTAAAAACTGCTCTGTAATTAACCTGTGTCTAAAATGGGAACTAGTTAGTCCTTTCCAGGAGATGGGGAACCTATTGAACCCCTGGAATATGTGTTACAAAACTGGCCAAAACTAGGAAAGAGAAGGTCTAAGAAAAAAATAATTAAATACTGTACTATAATATGGCCAAAATATGATATTGCATATCTGACAAAATAGTCACCAAAAGGGTCTTCCGATTTAAGTTTGCTAAATGCCTGAATAATGTGGCTAGATAATACTGCAAAGTTTTAGGAAGAATCTTACTGTATATTTTCAGGAACACCTCCTATGGCTTCCAGTTCAATTACTTCCCATGCAGCCCTTCTGAGCCTTTGTTAAAATCTCAGGTCCCTGCTAAAAACTCCAATCCCTCAATGGCCAGTCACCTAACCCTCAGTTCCCATGGAGTCTTCCAGTTTCCCACTGCCTTACCTGTCAGCTCCAACCTCTGAGAACTCCAGTCTGGGGCCAACTGGTCCGTACCCCTTAGTTCCTGTAACCAGGGTAATTTCCTCTGCCAGGATAGGGGGTGCTACAGCCATGGTTTGGCTATATTCACATCAGGCATGGGGACCTTCAGAGGAAGCCAAGCTAGCCAAATTAAAGGATAAGTTCTCTACCCAGCCCTGACTGGTGATAGAAACTATCCAAACTCTCCACCATTCACAAGCCAACCTGGGATGATTTAAAAGCCTTGGCTAGTCTTGTATTTTCAGAAGTAGAAATCTCCCAGACTGTTTCAAATGCCCGCTAACTAGCGAGCTCCCAAGCCAACATTGCCTACAATGGGCCAGTAGATGACTAGTTCAATAGGAGGTCAATATAAACTAGGACTTTAGTGAGGATACTCATCTCAAAATGGCCAAGCCCATGTCTCCCCTGTTCAGTGCTTGGCTCATTTACGAGACCTCTTCTTACAAGGGTTAGAGGCCAGCATAGTTGCACCAATATCTGGTCCCAGGTAAAAGAATGTTATCAAGCTCAAATCACTCAACCCAAATTCTGATTCCTCGGGCATGACCCTGACCAAGGAAAATGCCTACTAGCCGCTGAACAGGTAAAGGCCATCTGCACCATCCCTATCCCACCCACAACAAAAGAACTCAAGTCCTTTCTTGACCTAACCAGCTATTGTTGGCTCTGGATCTGGGACTATAAAACTCTGGTCAAGCCCCCTTATGAACATGCTAACTGAGAACCCTCCAGTTGTCAATGCTACTGCCCCCTGCTGGGGTTGCCCGTCAGATTCACCAGCTTAAGGAACATCTCTCCTTGGCTCCAGCTCTGCACTTGCCTGAACCATTGAAACAATTTCAGCTCTTTGGGGCAGAAGGAGGAGGGCTGGCCCAAGGAATCCTCTGTCAAGACTCATCCTATAGCCCCAAGGTAATTGCTTACTTCAGCAAACAACTTGACTCCACTGCCAACAGATGGCCCTCCTGCCTACAGGCCATGGCAGCAGCTCCTCTGCTTGTTCAGGAAGCTCAAAAATTCACCTTCAGAGAACCTCTAACCGTCCTGTCCCCCATGCTATTCAGACTATTCTTGAAACCCGAGGACCTCCCTGGATGAGCAGCAGTCATCTCCTCAAATGTCAAGCCATTCTCCTTGAACACCCTGAGGTTACACTACAAGTCTCCAACTGACTAAACCCTGCTACCCTCTTGCCTCTGTACCTCATGGATCCAGAAACTCCCAGTCATTACTGTACCTGCAGCATTGACTTGCAAACAAAGCCTCAAGAAGGTCTATCTGACTACCCCATTCCTAATTCTG
This sequence comes from Tamandua tetradactyla, assembly GCF_023851605.1. NCBI lineage: Eukaryota > Metazoa > Chordata > Mammalia > Pilosa > Myrmecophagidae > Tamandua > Tamandua tetradactyla. The sequence goes on along the minus strand of NC_135350.1, from coordinate 20,706,020 downwards.
ACCTTCAGCTATTCACTGATGGTTCCAGCTTTGTTGAAAATGGCACCAGATACACAAGATGGGCAGTTGTAAATGACTCACTAAAAGCTGTGACCAGTGGCACCCTCTTCCCGAATGCATCTGCTCAAAGGGCAGAACTTGAGGTGGTCATCCAGACCCTACATCTAGGACAGGGTCTCCAAATTAACCTGTACACCCAAAGCAAGCATGTCTGGGGAGTCCTGCATGCCTTTGCCCAGTTATGGAAGGAAAAGGGACTACTTGATCAATGACCATCCCCAGTTAAACATGCCAAGGCAATGTCTGACCTCCTCACTGTAGTTCTCCCCCCTGCTTGAAATCGAACTTGTTCACCTACCCAACCACCAAAAAGCTGATACCCTAGAGTCCAGAGGCAACAATGTGGCAGATCACGTGGTGCAAGCTGCCAACAAACTTCCGAGGGTCAGCCTATCCTGACATCGCTCTTCGCTCAGAGCTCCCTGAATACTCAGCTGAAGATTTAAAGCAGGCAGTTTATGAAGGTTTCAAAGTGACAGACTCATGGCTAGTCTACCCTAACACTAAATACACGTGGATTACCAAACTCCTCCTCTGGGTTCTCTGTTCCTGAACACGCAATTTACAACACCTGGGAGAAGAAATACTCCTTCAAACGTGGCTCTGGTACTTTAGGGCATCACCACTGGTACGGCCCATTCTCCAGCAACTTATCACCCACTGCCCCATCTGCCAAAGAACCAACCCACTGGTCTGATTAGAGCCCCAAGAAGCCAGAAAGCACTTGTTCAACCCATCCCAATACCCAGCTCAGCAATGGCATGTAGACTTCACTGAACTACTTTGTGCCCTCAGCTACCACTACCTCCTGGTATTTGTATGCCAGTTTTCTGGCTGGCCTGAACCATTCCCCTGCTGAACTGCAAAAGCTCATGAGGTATACCACCATATGCTAGAAGTTCATCTGCCCCAGGAGGGGACTTCCTGAGGACCTCTGACCAAGGACCTCACTTTGTCACCTCCATCATTCAGCAAACTACCAAGGCCCTGAACATCAACTGGAAACTACATTCTCCCTACCACCCACAAGCCAACCTCATTGTTGAAAGAATGAACCAGACTCTACAAACCCTCCTAGCAAAAAACCTGTCAGTTTCAGGCCTTAAATGTCACAAAGCTCTGCCTCTAGCCCTGACCACAGTCTGCTTATCCCCCAAAGGCAAACTCATGCTCTCCCCTTTTGAGCAAGTGTTTGGCAGACCTTGGCTTTTCTGTAAATACCTGAGGGGGGAGGAAGTAATGGTAGGCGGTAAACTTCTATCTAAATATATACAGTCTCTTTCCCATGTACTGTCTGTAGTCTGTTCTTCTTCCTTACAGGAAAAACCCTCAGCCTTGATGGACCAGTCCGCTCTCTCCAGCCCAGTGATTGGGTCATCATCAGAAAGTGGGATAAACAGTCACTGCAGCCCCAGTGGTCAGGACCCCACCAAGTCCTGTAGACTCCGCCATCAAGGTAGTCGGAAACAGCTCCTGGCTTCACCATTCCAGAGTCAAAAAAGTTCCCAAACCAGAGCACTGGTTGGCCCAGCCCATGGAAACCAATGCCACCAACAGCCTCTAGTTCCTATTTCGCCAAGAAAATCCAGCTCAAAAGCCTAAGCCATCCAGTCACCAACATGAATATGTGATACCTGATCCTGATCTTTCTACCAGCCTCTCATCCTTGCTCCAGTAACTCCTGTACACCCTGCATCTCTCAGGTGAAAAAAGGAACTAAAGTAACCTCCACCCTAATCTACCATACTCCATATACCTGCACAGGCACTGTTGGGTCATGCATACATAATGGAACCACGAATGCTACCTTTCAGACTGACCAATAAACTATCTGCTGTGACACAAAACCTCTCACTCACACCAGAACCTGTTCTGTATGGGCCCATCAACACTTGGGCGAATCATGGGTCAAACCACAGGCTGTACTTCTTGAAACCACACCACCCAGAAACAACCCAAAATGGGAATTTGCTTTGATGCCTGTAAAGCTGCAGCCCAAAGTTATTGGGCCCTCCTGTGGAAACATTAATTGGGAGCTAGCCTTCTAGTTCAAGGGCAAATATTTGTGCTCCACTATCAACCTGCCCAAGAACCATGTAGTTCTTGGGCCTAGCTGGACTCTGGGTCACAGACTAGAGTCTGCCCGAATATAAGAACAACCAAGATTCTCACTAAGAGAAAACCTGTCTAACTCAGATTGCCAAACCCAGAATTATGATTAGTCTGTCTTACCTTCAATGATCCGGGACTGGACTTCTCCCACAACTATGGAATTTTCATTAATGGCACTGGAGAAGACCCAAGCAACTTAATCCACATGCAGTGCACCACTCATATCATAAAACCACAACTCATTGCACCTACCATACCTTTTTTCAGAACTGAAAACCAAAATTGAAATCCCTCCTGTCACCAAAAATACGTTTGGTGACCTGGCTCAGCGAATTGCAGGAACTTTAAATGTCACTAGTTTTTATGTCTGTGGGGGCACAAATATGGGGGAACAATGGGCTTGGGAGGCTAAAGACTAAACTACACTAGCTTCCCTTGCCCTAATGTAACCTTTCACCAACATAATCAGCCCAACCAGTGAGCCATTACCAATCTCCTTGGTAATGTCTGTGTTTCCTGTACCCAAGGACAGGGCCCAGAAATTGGTAATTTGTTCTGTGAAACCTCTAGGGAATGGAATAGCTCTGAAATCAACCTTGGGCAGCTCCTAACTTCACTCTCCAGGTACCTGCCCATGGAGAAATAATTGAGCTGAGGGACATAACTAAGGAGGTGTCATGCCTCTGGTCCTGGTCTTTGGCACAACCACAAAGACAAATTGTGTCCAAACTTAAGAGAACAAAAGTATGTTGCAACTAATGTGGATTAAATGTAGATCCAGTGTCTGTGATTTGATATCCTTGGTCATTTCCTCCAGCTTTGCAGGGCAACAGGATCCCTGAAGACCTTGACACATGGACCTGTTGATGTAATCTTTTTCTGGTTAATTTTGGGGTTCTTAGGAATGTGATGCTAAAGCACACAGGGGACATCACTGCCCAACTTAGCATCAGTCATCCCCTGCTTTCGGCAGCTCATTACGCACACTGTAGAAGGTTTGCACATTGTCCCTGTTAATCCCACTTCACACATACATACAAGAACCACCAAAACCATCCCCATACATGTCCTTGCTAATGGCTACCTGAGCAAAATATAAGCTGCCTATGCCTCATGAGGGGGGAACTGTGGAGCCTACAACAGGCTATCAAAATGAGCCACAGTCAGCTGGCAGCCATTAACCCCGAGCGAGGCAGTCATGTATGCCAGCTGGAAAGTCCCTTACATGGCAGTATAAAGGTCAATAAATCACTAATAACATGTCTGCAACCAGCCCCAATTATGGTTATTGTTTATAACTTGCCTTAATGATTGGTCCACGATTCCTTAACTAAATGTTTCTGCATCCTGCTATGTATAAAATCTGCCTGCAGCTGTTTGTAACTCCTTTGTCCTACCTTGAAATGGCATCCACAAAGCTTTGTGCCCTGCTGCACAGCACCAGAATATGATTCGAACCTGACGTCTGGTGTTGTGTTCTGTTTCGGAAGCCACTTGGCTGAAGGCTGTGCCTCAGCGCCAAGGGTGCAACACCCCAGTATGACTTTGTTAGGTTTCGTTCTGAGCTTTTTTTTTTTTTGGTACATGTACAAGTACCTGTATATATATAAACACAGATTTTCATATCATATTATAAGAATGAAACCAATTGTGTGGTTGCATTGTGATTTATTCAACTATTCCTTTCTTAAGGGTATTTAGATTGTTTCCAATTTTTCAGTATTGCTTATACTCCTATATTGTTTTTAATACAAAACTATACATATATATTTTGTAACTTTTTTATTGTATAATATATGCAAAAACTGAAGAAAGAAAAAAAAAACAATAGTTTTCAAAGCACTCTTCAAGAAGTAGTTACAGGACAGATCCCAGAGTTTGGCATGGGCTATGTTCTAATTTGCTAGCTGCCAGAATGCAACATATCAGAAATGGAATGGCATTTAAAAAGGGAATTTTTTTAAGTTGCTAGTTTGCAGTTCTAAGACTGAAATTGTCCAGATTAAAGCAAGGCTATAGAAATTTTCAATCTAAGACATCCAGGGAAAGATAATTTGGTTCAAGAAGGTTGCTGATGTTCAAGGTTTATCCCTCAACTAGAAAGGCACGTGGTGAACATGGTGATGTCTGCATGATGATGTCTTCTCTCCAGGCTTCTTGTTTCATGAAGCTCCCCTGGGGATGTTTTCCTTCTTCATCTCCAAAGGTCTCTGGCTGCCTGGGCTCTCATGGTTCTTGTGGCTCTGTCACTCCAAAATGCTTCCTCTTTCAAAGGACTCAGGAAACTAATCAAGACTCACCAGCAATAGGTGGAGTCACACCTCCTCTAATCAAAGGTTACTACTCACAATTGGGTGTGTCATCTCCATGGAGATAATCTAATCAGATTTCCAGCCTACAGTGCTGAATAGGGATTAAAAGAAATGCCTGTTTCCACAAGATGGATCACAATTAAAACATGGCTTTACAAGGATACATAATTCTTTCAAGCCAGCAGAGTTTGCCATACCATCATCTCAGATAGTTCCTTCTAGCTTCTCTAGAACATTGGAGGCTAGAAGGAATAAATATTTTTATCATCACAGTCATCTTTTTTTCCCCCTTTTGTGAAAAATAAGGAATATGTATATAAAGTAATACATTTCAAAGCACAGCACAACAAAATTTCAGAGTTTGGTATGGGTTACAATTCTGCAATTTTAGATTTTTACTTCTAGGTACTTTAATACTAGAGACTAAAGAAATATCAATATAATGATTCAGCAATCATACTTGTTTGCTAAACCCTACCTACTCTGTGTAAATCCACTATCAACTTTGATCTTTCGCCCACTCTTTAGGGATATTTGGGCTATGGCCATTCTAACTTTTTCATATTGGAAGGGGCTGTAAATATTATGGGGTAGGGAGATGGAACTTAGCTGATGTTCTGGAGAGGCTGGCCTCTCTAGGTTTCAGTCCAGAGTCCATCTGGAGGTTGTAAGTTTCTGGAAAGTTACCCTAATGCATGGAACTTTTGTAGAATCTTTTATATTGCCTTAGGTATTCTTTAGGATTGGGGCTGGAATGGTTTTGGTTGGGGTTTGGCAAGTTATGAAAGGTAGCAATGTCTAACTGAAGCTTGCGTAAGAGTGACCTCCAGAGTAACCTCTCAACTCTATTTGAACTCTCTCTGCCACTGATACCTTATTTGTTACAATCCCCCCCCCCCCTTTTGGTCAGGATGGAATTGTTGATCCCACAGTGCCAGTGCCAGACTCATCCCTGGGAGTTATCCCCCACACCTCTAGGGAGACTTTCACCTCTGGATATTATGTCCCATGTAGTGGGGAGGGCAATGATTTCACTTGCAGAGTTGGACTTAGAGAAAGTGAGGCCATGTCTGAGCAACAAAAGAGGTCCTCCAGAAGTAACTCTTAGGCATACCTATAAGTAGGTTAAGCTCTGCTACCTACATAAACTTCACAAGAGTAAGCTTCAAGATCAAGGGCATGATGTAGTGATTTGCGTGTCCCTATAGTTTGACACACTATCAGGGGATTTCCTGATGGTAAAGTGTAATAGTTCCAAATTTTTTCTCCTATCCCTCAAGGGACTTTGCCAATACTTTTTGATTATTCACTTTATACACTATAGGATATATTATATTATATTAGGCTATATAGGATTAAAGGACCTATATTTTAAAATTTTGTTTAAAAAAATAAAATATAATATATATTATATTATATTAGGCTATAAAGGATTAAAGGACCTCTTTCTTATTCTGGGCTCCCTGTGTTTCAATTGTTCAAATGAGCTACACAGATAGGTTGAGTTAGATTATACACTACAGAAAATTTCAGTTCCAGAAAGAAAAACCTTTCTTCCTTTGGTCTCAAAGAGTATGTGTGGTTCTAAAATGTAGGCAATGTCTTCCTTATCCCTATGTTCTTAATTGCTTTAACCCTGATCTGATCAGCTTCATTCTTATCTCTAACACTAGGTTATACATATATAAAACAATCTCTCAAAATCCAGAAATAATAATTACCACTGCAGACTAAATGTGCCTGCTATAAGAGCTTATAATCTAAGCCCCTGTTTTCTTATAAGCATTTTTCTAAAGGAGACCATGGCATAATTGTTCTTTTGTTTCTGGCTTATTTTGCCTCACCAAGGTCCCACAGGTTTGTTCACATCATTCCATGCCTCATGACTTCATTCCTTTTTGTAGGAGCACAATATTTAATCAAATGTATACACCATCATTTGCTAATCTACTTCTCAGTCAGTGCATCCTTCAGCCTCCTGCATTCATCGGTCACCATGTATAATATCCAATGTCCATAGTCCATTAACACTCTCAATTTTAGATAATTTCATTGTTCTTAAGAGAAAAATAACCAATAAACACACCCTACATCTGCATATATTTTACATCCTCATGCTTTTATTTTATCTATTAGAATAGATTGCTAGCATTTGAAATGATGGCTCAAATGATATGATTGTTTTAAATGATCACAAATTCCACTGTGATGCTTAGTTTTACATGTTAATTTGGCCAGGTGATGGTTCCCAGTTGTCTGGTCAAGCAAGCATTGCTGAGAGGACAATTTGAGAATTTAAATCATTAGCACATTGACTGCATCTCTACAGTCAGCTAAGGGGAGTATCTTCCGCATCCAGAGATCTTGATCTAATCAGTTAAAGTCTTTAAAGAGGAGGAGGTGATCACTTCAGCAGTCAGAAGAGAGAACTTTTGATTCTACTTCTGCCAGCCAGTCTTTCCCAGGGAATTCATTGAAAACTTTCATCAGGGCATTGATATATAGTTTTTGAAGTCTTATGGCTGTGAAGCAATATGCAGTCTCTGAAATGTGTGTATGCCGGTAATATTGGGAACCACATCATTTTAGCAGGATCCAGGAAGGGCATTGCATATGTAATGAGCAGAACAATTTGACAAGCAGAGCATGTACCTTACATTTTCCAGTGGACAAGAATAATAGTTATGATTATGATTCCCGTGTGTCTTATTTTTGCTTTATAACCTGTGATGCGTACATGCTAGTACAAGAGGATATGCTGATTTTTTTTTGTATGCTGTATGGTGGAGGTCACATTTGATTCTTTTTCTATGTGACTATCCTATTATTGTCACACCATTTGTTGAATTTTTTTGGGGGGGGGGGTTGGAAGTGCAAGGGCTGGGAATCAAACCTGGGACTGCTGCACGGTAGGTGAGAATTCCACCACTGAATTACCCTTGCATCCCTACACTGAATTTTTATGGTAAATTATTTATTAGATTTGATGAAGTATAAGATATGAAAAGGGTTTAGTTCCTCAGCAAAATGTCCTGGTTTGTTTTTTGCTACTTAGGTTTCTTTTAAGTATTTTAAATTTATATGAATGTAGATCTATGTGAATTGCTTTTGGTCTTTGGAAATTATTTTCTGAAAATTTTGCCAAGTGTATGTATGAGAACATCAGGAGTTTTTTTGGTGTGCAGAGTAAGAATGCCATAGGCTTGTTTGAGAATCTAACATAGTGTTTGTAGCAACAAAACACTGAGGTCTCTGCTGGAGTGTACTGTTTATTGTTTATTTTTCAACTTTTAAACAGGTTTGTAATTTGATTTTTCTGTTCTTGAGGTAATCTATCATCTTGTGAAAAGTTACTGGAGAGTTAACTGAAAGTGGAAGCAGATCCCAAAGAACCCCTGAAAAATTACTAATTCCCTTAGCGTTACTGTCAACATTTGCTTCATCAAGCAGAAAAAAACAAAACAAAAAATTCCAAACCCAGTGATAACTCTGTGTGCCTGACTAAAGGTGTATCTATCTTTAACATCACTAGGATACTATCAATAAGTCAGCATTTCAGGGCATTGTAGGAATTTATGCATCTATTATTTAGAAACATGGAGTTACATGCCTGTTAAGAGATTTGAACATGGTTAGTTAAGAGATTTGAACATGACTGCCTCTGAGAAGTGGGACTAGGTAGTAGATAACGAGTAGGAAGGGTAAGGTAGGGAACTGCTGTTTTTGTTTTAAGTTTTTTAGCATTACTTAATATGTAAATTATGTGCAGAATATATTTTTTGTATGCTGTATGTTGGGGTCACATTTCATGCAGAATATATTTTAATCAAAATAAAACAATTTACAAAAGAAAAATTATAAGATTATCAACCCAGAACCTGGACACTGATTCTTGTGGTATTTCTTGAGGCTAGATGTAGATCCATTGAAAGGAAGCTGCATTAGTCCTCCCAAGAGAGGCTTCCCCAAAAGAACCTCTGGAGTGAGGGGACCCCAGAAAAGAAAGAGAGTCAGTCATTAGCAAACTGCAGGATATTACTTGTATCAAGGGAACCACAGGGGAAAGATGTCTAATACATGTCCAAAAAGGAAGTCAGTACTCTTTATAATTCATTTCTCTCCACTGGGGTTCCAAAAGCCAGTGTGATGGGCTGACATTCCCTGACTCCAAGGTAGTAAACCAAAATTCAAGTGGGGCTGGGGTTCTCTGACATGTGCATCTTTCACTGAACTTGTCTTGTTGCTGTGAGAAACATGAAAACAGAATCTACTTGCTGTCCTTTGAACTCTTTTTTGGCTGAAGCAATAGTAAAATAAAATCAAAATAGCTTTAGCTGGGAAAGATGGGGACAGGTTCAAATTTCTCCTCCTCTGTCCACCATATGGATGTGGTCTGAAACGAGCCCATTGTCTTTGAGGTCCATTTGGATTGCCAGGCAATCCAGAGTTGGTCATCAGGATGAAGAAAAAGGGCAAGGGAAAAAGAGAACCTTGAGCCAGTTACTAGGTTTCTATTTAATGCTTTGAAGCAAGTGCCAGAGGAGACTGAAGATGTCCCCAAATATACTGGATTATGTAAGGAGCAGGCTGTTAGGGCAGAAAAGAGCAACTCATGGAGCTAATGGCCTAGAAGCCAGATGTCTCCAGATGGACTCTATCAACAGCTTTTATGGCTTCTACTAGCTATGGATGGCATTCTTCCATTATGTCCTGGAGCCACATTAACTATTATTTTATTTTCATCTCCCTTCAGGATAACCACAATCTACTAATAAACAAAGATGGAGAAGATCATAAACCAGTGAGTGGTTTAGCTAATTGTACTTATTATCTAGTCTTATTTCTTTAATTTTTAAGAAACAATAGCTTTGTCTACTTTGTTGATAAAGTTAAGATTCATTTTGTCTAGCACATATTCCTGATTTATCAACAAGTTTTTGGAAATCCTTTTGAGCTAGAATTGTTTTGAGCACTTGGCATACAACTTTGAACAAAACTGATAAAAAATATTTAGCTCTAACTTAGAATTTTTGTTTTAGTCATATTTAGTAGTGGCTTTGACCAAGAGATTTTAAATCCCAACATCTCCATTTCCAGCCCCTCACCCCCACATGACTGTTTTGGTTTGTTAAAGCTGCTGGAATGCAATATACCAGAAATGGAGTGGCTTTTTAAAAAGGGACTTATTAAATCACAAGTTTACAGTTCCAAGGCCATAAAAATGTTCAAACCAAGGCATCCAGGGAGAGAAACCTTGACTTAAGAAAGGCTCATGTCTGTCACATAGGAAGGCACTTGGCTGGTGTCTGCAGGTCCTGCTCATGGTTCTGTTGCTTCAGCTTCTGATTCCAGTGGTTTCCTCTCTAAGCATGTGTGGGCCTTCACTTAACTCCTCCAGGATGCCAGTCTGGGTGCTGGCTTGCTTAACATCTCATGGGAAGGCACATGGCAATGTCTACTGGGCTCTGTACCTCCAAACATCCATGTCTAGTTGTCTGCTCTCTGTCAGCACTCCAAACATCTCCACATATCCATATCTCTTGGCTCTGAAGCAAATGTGTTTTCTCTAAAAAGGCCTCCAGCAAACTAATCAAGACCCACCTTGAATGGATGGAGTCATGTCTCCATCTAATTAAAAGGTCACACTCACAATTAGGTGTGTCACACCTCCATGAAAACAATCCAATTAAAAAGCCATACCCACAATTGAGTGAGTCAATCTCCTTGGAAACAACCCAGTCAAAGATTTCTACCTACAGTATTAAATCAAGTTTGAAGGATATAGCTTTTCTGGGGCACAAAACACTTTCAAATCAGCACATCTCTCCACAGACCATTTTAAAATTTAAGGTATTTAATGGTAAATATTGAAATAAAAATTTGCTTTGTATTTGATTGATTCTTACCACACCAAATTTCTTTGCTGCTAAAAGCTATGAAGTATATTCTTTTTGAATCTTTGATATAGTTCTGTTTTCTTTTTTTAGCCATATTTTGATATTCTAGAAGTTTTAAATCACTAGATAGCAAAAGTTAAATAGTAATTGACACATTTAAATTTTGTTTCTCTAAACACAGTGTTTTGTTTTTGAAAGTGTTCCATTCTATCTTATTTCGTAAGTAGCAATTAACTTAATAAAGTTAGATTTTATCTTATATAGTAATGAAGAGGTTTCCTTGATTCTATAGGACTATAATTTAATAAATATAAACTGAAAGGAAAGTGTAAACAAGTGGGATTATAAATTAATGCTTTGAAGCATTTCCCTTCCCCCCCCTTGTCAGGTCCAAACACATATCAATGATAGATATAAAATAAAAGAGGAAAAATTAAAAATAAAATGAGAATTACTTGAATTAGAGAATTTCATATAAAATGGTAAAAAGGCTGAAGGCATGAATCTGCTATGGTCCAGATCCTGTGAAGTAAGGGTGTAAAAATGAGCTCTCTACAAGTTGAGTGTTTGTAGTGTCCTAAAACTAAAACTAATGTGACAAATGCTCATGAATAGGGGCCTGGCTCAATAACTTGTGATGCATCTAGTCCAGGAAATATTAAAATATAATTTGAAAAAATGAATTAGCATTATGGCAGATAATTACAGGCATTTCTGTGAAGTTTAGCTAAGTAAGGAATGTAAGATACCGGAAAGTAAATAAGATGTCATCTCATCAATGTTAAACAATAAAATGTGCCACGCTCCTTATGTGTATATATTTATATCAATCCGTATAGAACTATATGAACCAGAGAAAGATGAGAAAAGTATACATGATGTTCTAGTGTGCTAGCTGCTGGGAAGTAATGTATCAGAAATAGAATGGCTTTTTTAAAAGGAAATTTATGAAGTTGCTAGTTTACAGTGCTAAGACTGTAAAAATGTCCAAATTGAAGCAAGTCTATAGAAATGTCCAATTTAAGGCATCCAGAGAAAGATACCTTGGTTCCAGAAGGCCAATGATATTCAGGGTTTCTCTCTCAACTGGAAAGGCACATGGTGAACATGGTGATGTCTGCTAGCTTTCTCTCCAGGCTTCTTGTGTCATTAAACTCCCTTAGGGATATTTTCCTTCTTCATCTCCAAAGGTCTCTGGCTGTGTGGGCTCTCATGGTTCTCATGGCTCTTTTGTCATTCTGAAGCCTTCTCCAAAATGCTTCCTCTTTTAAAGGATTCCAGTAAACTAATCAAGACCCACCTGGAATGGGTGGAACAACGCTGTGGAGATAATCTAATCAAGCTGCCAACCTACAGTGCTGAATAGGGATTAAAAGAAATGGTTATTCCTGCAAGATTGGATAAGGATTAAAATATGGGTTTTCTCAGGCACATAATCTTTTGAAACTGGCACATAGGACATGGTGCGAATATGGCCTTCATGGTGGACGTGTAATGGAAATGGGGATAGGCTGGTGATATAAAGGAGAAAAGGCTGATACATATAAAGTTGCTTGGGTATGTAAAAATGATAAAAAGGAAAGGAAAACAAATTATTGGCACCTATAAAAACTCTAGGCTGCCCATAATAAAAAAGGGAATTAGTGAACTGAAAGATAATACTCAGTAATTTGCTCAGAATGCTAAAAAATGAAGAATTAATTAAAAGAAAAGAAGGATAGTTACAGCAGCTCCAATTAAATATGTGTATGTAACATTAGTTGCAGAAGAAATGAATAGAGGATATAAAGAACCAATATCAAAAGAGACAATGACTGAGTTTTCAAAATTTGAGAAAGATATTCCTCAGATTGAAAGTATATTCTAAAGAACAAGAAGGGTAATTAAAAGTGATTCCACCTTCAGTCACAAATTTGTGAAATTGAAAAGCATAAATAATAACGGGAAAAATCTTGATATCTTCCAGGACAGAAAGAAAAATTATCTAAGAAAATTAACAATTAAATTGAAATCAAACCAGTAATAGTGTTTGATAATATATACAGGTATATGATAGAAGATAATATAGTAATTATCTTCAAAGTGCTGGGGTAAAACAACTGCAACCTGGAATTTTATGCCTAGCTAACCTATTACAAGAAGAAGAATGAAGTATGGACTTTCACAGAAGTAGAAGTAAGAGAATTTAACACCCACAAAATGTTTATTGAGAAAACTACCAATAGTTGTATTTGAAAGGGGAGAAGTGAAATGGAAGAAATATTCAGGAAGTGACAAAATATGTTGATAAATTAATTGACTACTGATTGTAAAAAAAGCTTGGCTTTTAGCGTGTGTGTGTGTGTATATATTATTAGAAGAGTAGAATAAAAGAGCACTAGGGAATATGGAAGAGAAGTGTACTCAAAGAGTACTTAAAGCGTGCTAAAGTTTTGTGTGATTTGGAAATAGTACTAAAGATCCTTAATAACTTTAGGCTTAATTTCAAAATTTTTAAGTATATGCAGGTTAGGCCCTACAGGTGAGCTAAGGACATTTGAACAATGGTCCTTATTTTAATTGCACATCTTGAATTCAGAAATGTACTTGGGCCAGGTTTTCTTTGTAGAGGTAGAGTGTGATAAACGAAGGCTGTGTTCATGTCTGCGTGTCCTATGCTATCCATATTGTTGTCATATTGCATATTGTGTAATTCTAGATTGGTTATGTGCCTTATCCAGGTGAAGTGACCCTTAGCAAATATCCTGACTAGACATAAGTCTGAGGCAGTTGGGGGATGTTTATGCAAATTGAATTTCTGGTATGTCTCTCAGTTACTCAGCCATTATCATCCACAACAATGTGCTTACAGGTTTACTTATTCTTATCCTACAGAATGACTGTATCATGGAACTTACTTATAGCATTTCTTGTACTCCTGCACCTATTCTTCCCACTAAGATTACTGTAACTACGAATAGCTAACTTAATTCAGCACTTACCGTACATAAAGCATATTAGTATGTATATGTATGTACTATTTGTGAAGTATGCATTTCCTTATTTAGAAAAACAGGTCAATATTTTGTGTGCAAATGCTTTCTAATTTGAAGGACAAACAAAGTAGATATTGACAAAATATTTCTATGATTCAAGCCTCTCTAGCTATCCTCCATTTCTTTTAATTAATGTTTCATTTTTTATCATTCTGAGCAAATTACTGAGTATTATCTTTCAATTCACTAATTCCCTTTTTTATTATGAGTAGCTGAGAGTTTCTTCTAGGTGCCAATAATTTGTTTTCCTTTCCTTTTTATCACTTTTACATACCCATGCTTTCTAAATTGAAGGACAAACAAAATAAATACTGACAAAATATTTTCTATTATTCTGATATTTTCTATTACTGTTAATGTTTTAGCTACCAGAGGTTGAGTCATATATTTTAAGAAATTATCTGCTACAAATTGATATTACTGCACACCTATCAGAATGGCTAAAATAAAAAATTGTGATAACATTAAAGAGCTGGTGAGGATGTGGAGGAACTGGATCACTCATACATTGCTGATGGGAAGGTAGAATGGTGCAGCCATTTGCCCTTTAACAGGTGAATAGTTAAACAAACTGTGGTACATCCATACAAAGGAATACTACTCAGCAATGAACAGGAATGAACAATTATACATGCAATATCTTCAGTGGTTCTCGAGCTATTTATGTTGAGTGAAGAAGACCAATTTCAAAAAGTTATATACCATTTATGTAGCATTCTAAATAAAGCTATAGAGCTGGAAAGCAGAGTAGTGGTTGCCAGGTGTTAGAGATGGGAGGAGGGTGTAAAGTGGCTGTGGTATAGGAGGGTAGTACCAGGGAGCCTTGTCATGATGGACCAGTTCTGTTTCTTGCTGGTGGTGGTGTTGACATAAATCTATATGTGTGATAAAATTACACAGAGATACACTCTTAGACACACACACACAGAGGTGAGTATTCAGAAAGCTGAAGAAATCAGAATGAACTTTGTAGATTGTACCAATGTAATCTTCCTGGTTTTGATTTTGTTTTATTGTTATAAAAGAGGTATTAATGGGGGAAACTTGGTGAAGGGTACCAGGAACATCCCTCAACATTTCTTTTATTTTTTCAATTTCCTTTGAATGTGCAATTATTTTAAAATTAAAAGTAAATAAAAGCTACCTTTTATTCAGTGTTTTGCAGTTTTCACATTGATTATCCTAAACTTTGCGTAAATTTTTTTCTTTTTTTGCTATTATTTTTGCATGTATGTAAAAATTTTTGAAAGCCCCAAATCAGTATTTTTTAAAACTTTTTTATCGAATAGTATAACATATAAACAAAGCAAATAAAAAAAAGCAGTAGTTTTCAAAGCACTTCTCAGCAAGAAGTTACAGGACAGATCTCAGAGTTTGTCATGGGCCACCACGTGCTCCTCTCTGATTTTTCCATCTAGCTGCTCCAAAATATGGGAGGCTAGAAAGCTTAAAGATTTTTTTTTTTTATCATTGCAATCAACTTTTTTCTTTCTTTCTTTTTTTTTTGTGGAAAATAATATACGTATGCAAAAAAGCAATACATTTCAAAGCTCAGCACCACAATTAGTTGTAGAACATATTTCAGAAGTTGACATGGGTTATGATTCCACAGTTTTAGGTTTTTACTTCTAGCTACTCTAAGATACTGGAGACTAAAAGAGATATCAATTTAATGATTGAGCAATCATATTCATTTGTTAAATCCTATTTTTTCTGTATAACTCCACCATCACCTTTTATATTTCTATCTCTCTTTAAGGGTGTTTAGGATATAGCCATTCTAACATTTTCACATTCATAGGGTCTGTCACTAATATGGGGTAGGGAGATGGAACTATCTGATGTTCTGAAGAGGCTGGGCACTCTAGGTTTCAGGACTTATCTGGTCCAGGGATCCATCAGGAGGTTGCAGGTTTCTGGAAAATTACACTAGTGCATGGAACACTTGTGGAATCTTATATATTGCCCTAGGTATTCTTTAGGATTGACTGGAATGGTCCTGGTTGGGGTTTGGCAGGTTATAATAGATAGCAAGGTCTAACTGAAACTTGCATAAGAGCAACCTCCAGAGTAGCCTCTTGACTCTATTTGAACTCTCTCTGCCACTGATACTTTATTAATTCAACTTCTTTCCCCCCTTTTTGTCAGGATGGAATTATGGATCCCATGGTGCCAGGGCCAGATTTACCCTGGGAATCATCTTCCACACTGCAAGGGAGACTTTCACCCCTGCATGTCATGTCTTATGTAGGGGGGAGGGGATTTCACTTGCAGAGTTGGACTTAGAGAAAGTGAGGACACATCTGAGCAACAAAAGAGGCCCTCCAGAAGTAGCTCTTAGGCATATCTGTAGGTAGGCTAAGCTTCTCTGCTACTTACATAAGCTTCACAAGAGTAAGACTCAAGATCAAGGGCATGGCCTGTTGATCTGAGCGTCCCTATAGTTTGACACCCTGTCAAGGGATTTGCAATAGTTCCATACTTTTTCTCCCACCCCTCAAGGGACTTTGCCAATACTTTTTTGATTATCTGCTTTATACACTCTAGGATGTATTCAGGCATCATATTAAGCTATGCAGGATTAAAGGACCTCTTTCTTATTCTGGGCTCCCTATGTTCCAATTGTTCAAATGAGCTGTACAGATAGGTTGAGTTAGATTACGTGCTACAGAAAATTTCAGTTCCAGACGAAATAAAATTTTGTTCCTTTGGTCTCAAAGAGTATGTATGATTCTAAAATATAGACATTGTCTTCTTCATCCCTGTGTTCTTAATTACTTTAACCCCAACCTTATTGGCTTAGTTCTTATCTCTAAATACCAGGATATATATATATAAAACCTCTCAAAATACAGGAATAATAAATACCACCTCGGACTAAATGTGTCTGCTATGAAATCTTGCAATCTAGGCCCCTGTTTTCTTGCAAGCATTTTCTAAAGGAGACCATACAATTGTTGTTCTTTTGTTTCTGGCTTATTTTGCCTCACCAAATATCCCACACGTTCATTCATATGGTTGCTTGCCTCACGACTTCATTAATTTTTTTTGTAGCAGCACAACATTGGTTCATAAGAATAAACCATCATTCACCAATCCACTTCTCAATCAGTGCATCCTTTAGCCTCCTGCGTTCATCAGGCATTATGTATAGTGTCCAAAGTCCATCAACACTCAATTTTAGATAATTTCATTGTTCCCGAGAGAAAGAAAAACAATAAATATTCCCTCCCCACATAGGAAATCTAACCTTCCTCTTAACTCTCCCCACCCCCCCACCCTGCCATTATTTACCTCTGCTGTTGCTGTGGTTGTGCTGATGTTTTCCTTTTAAACATAGCCCATAGCATGCAATAGGAGTTTTCCTCCTGTACCCTGGACTTAAGCACTCTTTGTACACATATCATACCTTTGAAGTTGTTCTTGCAAGATCTAATTTATATTTCTAGTGTTAATCAGTGTGACACATAGGTCTATACAACCTCTTTCAATCTGGTTCATCTTCAATATGATATTATCACTTATAGATCCACTACAGAACCCCTTCACTTCTACTTACTCCCTTACATTGGAGTTCAACCTTATTAGCTAACTGTTCACCTGTCTCTAGTTTCTATGTATCTCTAAATCCCCTATATTCTGTATTATAAGCCTCTGATTTTACCTTTATATGGTCGTAACAGTGAAATCATACATTATCTATCCTTTTGTGACAGGCTTATTTCACTAAGCGTTATGTTCTCAAGGCTCATTCATTTTGTCATGTGCTTCAGGACATAATTTCTTCTTACTGCTGCATAATATTCCATCATATGTATATACCACATTTTGATGATCCACTTGTCTGTTGATGGGCATTTGGTTTGTTTCCATCTTTTGGTGATTGTGAATAATGCTGCTATGCCAAATAAGTATTTATTAAGATAGGTTTCTGTGGATGTGCAAAGTAGATTTTTCGTACTTCAGGTAATACTGTTTTAAATCCTTCCTTTTTTTCAGAAAAGGAGAGTTTTGGATTTGTTTGCTTATGTTTTTTTCCCCACAAGGCCACGTATCTTTAGTAAGAAATAATTCATTTAATTTTTTTTTAGATTGCCAATTATGTAAAACTTAAAGATAGAACTATGTTTCATTAATCATTGTTTCCACAACCTATAAGAAAATACATTAAACATTTCAGGCACATGGCATATTTGCGATTACCTTTGTTTTGCTGCTCCTATTCTGTTCTATATTATACCAGAAGCATAACAGCTCTCTCTTTCCTTGATATTAATGAAAAAAATTGACTGATCTTAACAAAGAAATTTGTGTAGGCAGCTGATTTTTTTGAATTGTTAGAGATGGTTTATTTGAAACAATGCAAGCAAATTAATATCAAATGAAATTCCTGTTCTTAGGAGTTCTTTGCTGACTTTGTCATTGGATTGTCTCATAGGCCTTTTATCTCTGTAGGCTGTAACCTTCTGCCATGTTGTCTAATTGCCTGAGCTTTATAAGTTCTTTTCTCTTCTGTCTTTTATACTCTTGCTTACCCATAAATCTTTTCATTAACAAATACAGAGTAGGTTTCTTGGTTTCATTGTCTTTCCCAGCTCATTTCAGAGACTCACATTTTGATCCTACTAGAGACAGTTTTTCCTTAAGTAGCATTTAAATACTAGCTTTTAAAAATTCTTTCAACCCCATCAAGGCATTTTTTAAAACTACTTTAAACATTTTTGGGTACTGCTTTGGGTATAAGTACATACAATAAGATTATGCATATACCACATAGAAACATACACATATGTACACTAAAAGACACATAGAGTTATTTGCAATGTTGGAAAACATGGAAGCAATCAAATGTTCATCAACAGTAGTATGGAAAAATAAACCATGCCATTTTCAAACAATGAACTCCTATACAGCAATGAAAATGAATTACTAATGGGCGCAGTGACATGGATAAAACTCACCCATACAATGCAGAGCAGAAGCCAGACATAAAAGCATACATACTGTTTGATTACATAACATTTAAAAGTAGGCAAAACAATTTGGTGATGTTAGAATCCAGATTAATGGTTTCTTTTGGGGAGAATGGACATGGTAATTGGAAGGAAGTCAGAGTGGGTCTTCTGGAGTGCTGGAGATGCTCCTTTTTCTTGATACTATTGGAAATTTCAAAAGTATATTCACTCTTTTTGACCCTTCATTGAACTGTACACTTATAGTTTGTACATTATGTATGTTATTTTAACTACATCATTTATTTTTTAAAGGTGTGTTTTCTCATTCCTACTTTACAGTTGAGGAAAATAAACTTAGAATACTGTTTTTGCCATGAATGAGAAGTGGAATCCAGGTCCATTAATAATAATAACAGCATAACCCTGCTATTATTTTCAAAAATGGTTTGCATTCATTTGCATGATTAAACTATTTCTGATTCTTTTCAGATGGATCCTTCCTTTAAGGACAAAGGTTGGCAAATCTTTCTGAAAAGGGTCATATAGTAAATATTTTAGGCTTTGCAGACCATCTGATCTCTGTTGCAATATTAAACTCTGCATCTTAGTGTGAAAGCAGCCAAGGACAATATGTGGATGATTGGGTAGTGTTCCATTAAAACTATCTATAAGGACAGTTAAC
The DNA here is from genome assembly GCF_023851605.1 of Tamandua tetradactyla. Lineage (NCBI taxonomy): Eukaryota > Metazoa > Chordata > Mammalia > Pilosa > Myrmecophagidae > Tamandua > Tamandua tetradactyla. Next base: position 20,686,967 of record NC_135350.1, on the reverse strand, counting down.
CTTGAATTTCATATAAGTTTTACATGTCATGAAATAATCTTCTCTTTGTTTCTTTTCAACAGTTCAAAAGTGTAAAACACATTCTTTGTTTGTGGGCCATGTGAAAATGGGTGGTAGAATGGACTTGGCCCATCAGCTGTAGTTTGTTGATCCCTGTTTTAGGAGGTCTGTTTGCAGTATTGCCATGAACTGCAATTTATATAAAAATTTATTTATTTTCTTATGTACCTGGGCAAAGGAGCAGCCCACCTTGAAATTGGGAATTCCCAGCTTATTTAGCCTTTCAGTAATTTCATGGTGCATAGATTAAGCTAGGAAGTTCCCTGAAGAACAGTTTTGTCTACATTCTCTTTCCCATGTTTTATTTTATCCCATCCCTTTTTTCCTCTTTCATTTCTAGAATTTATTTTATTTTACTTTCAGAAATTAAATAATTGAGTAATTAGTCAAAGATATTACAGTATGCATTAAACATTGAAGTTTTCCAATCATTTAAGAGGATAACATTCTAAAACTGTTCTTTGTTGTTTTCTCATCCGGTTCTTAACAGATTACAGTAAACACTGTTAATTAATTGCAACTCTGAAGGTACACTGGAACTTTACACTATAAAAATATCATCTTCTGGTATATTTGAGCACTTGGAAAGTGAAATTGATATATGAGATATCTCTGTTGCATATGGAAAGAACTGAGGATAACCATGAAAACTGAATAAAGTAAAATTTCATAGCAAACAATATGCATGAAAAGAACCAAAATCATAGCATACTGCTTGACTGTTCAGTGAATGCTCTTCAGATATCCTGATAAAACTATTTCTCCCCTTTTGCATTTAATGAGAATAAACAAAATGCTTTGGGATAAGAACAAAATCAAATGTAAACAGCTATCAATCCATCTGTTATTGAAGAAATTTGATTAGCACCCCAGGGCAAGCAAGCCATTTTAGCTGTGGCTGTGCTAAGAGAAAGAAGAAACAGGAGATACAGCTAACCGGTGATGGGTATCTGTTGATAGGAGAGCATATCTCATTGGGAGATGGATGCAGACAACACAAAACATCTACTTAAAAGGCTCTTGATAAATTATCATTCTTATGAACTTTTATATTCATTTTGGTCACAATATTAAAGAAAGGCATGAAATGTAAGAAAGAGCTGGAAAAGTTACCTGTAAATTGTAAAAGAAAAATGTGGTAGTCTGCATGCCATGGATCCTCGATTGGTTTCCTTGGGCATGCTTGCTATAAGTTTCTCACAAATGTTGTGCCAGGTTTGTTCATTGAGGTTTAGCTACAACTGAGACCAAAAACTGTTTTAGCAATGTCTGACAAATGGAACCCACAGCCATGAATGCCCTAAGGTATTGTGAGGAGTATAGCACAACTTTTTGCAAGGAACATGTAAGACATAGCATCTGTCAGCCATTTGGCACCAATGAAAGTCTCAAGTTTACTGGAACAAGTGGGAGTTTGGTTGGGTGAAAGTCCAGGCATAAACACTACTCAAACAACAGCATAGTGTTGAAAGTCGTCCAAGGGAGTATTGTAGTAACATGGTTACAATTGCATTTCTTTGAATGTGTAGCAAAATTTCTTGTATTCAAAGTGTGCCATGAACACAATTATTGGTTTAAAACCATGTTTCTTACATGGCCACTGTCATGGTCAGGTTCACATGGTCAGGTTCATGTGTCAACCTGTTTGTCTGGTTGGGCAAGTGCTGGTCTGTCTGTTGCTATGAGGACATTTTATAGAATTAAATCATGATCACATCAGCTACACACACAGCGGGTTCCATTTGTAATCAGCTCAAAGGAGTGTCTTCTTTAATGAGTGATGATTAATCTAATCACTGGAAGCTTTTTAAGGATTCAGAAGAGACAGGCCCTCTTCCTGCTTCGACTGGTGAGCTGCTCCTGTGGAGTTCGTCCAGACCCTTCATTGGAATTGTCAGCTTCACAGCCTGCCCTAAGATTTTGGACTCTGTGTTCCCATGGTATGTGAGACACTTTTATAAATTTTATATTTATGAATATTTCCTGTTGATTCTGTTTCTCTAGAGAACCCTAACTAATACAACTTGGTACCAGGAGTGGTTCTTAAGAAACAGAATCTTAAAAATGGGTTTTTATGAATGGTTTTCTACTGTGACTGGAATCAAAAGCAATAAGGTCTCTGATTCCCATAAATAGAATGCCTTGAGGAGTTGGCCACCCAATCTTTACCTGAAGGGATTAGCCCTAGAGTGATTAATCCTGCTTCACCAGATGAAACTGCAAATGAATGCCCTGAAGCAAATGGCTTGGAAGATATTTCTAATTCTTTTCATGAACCACCCCAATGATCCCTCATTTCTTCCAGACCTATAACTAGACTAAAGTCCCAACAGGTCCTTAAAGGTGAGGTACAAAGTATCACTCATGAGGAGGTATATTATACCCCAAAAAGAGCTGTGTGAGTTTTCCAATTTATATAGACAGAAATCAGGGGAATATGTGTGGCAATGAATTTTAAGGGTGCGGGATAATGGTGGGAGGAATATAAGGCTGGATCAGGCTGAATTTATTGATATGGGCTCACTAAGTAGAGACTCTGCATTTAATTGTTATAGCTCAAGGGGTTAGAAAAGGCATTAACAGTTTGTTTGGATGATTGGTTGAAACACGGATCAAAATGTGGCTGACATTACTTGATGTTGAAATGCCACAACTTCCCTGGTATAATGTAAATGAATCCAGAAGCTTAGAGAGATTGGAATGTTAGAGTGGGTTTATCATGCAAAGCCTGCTCTTACACCCCAGGAATGTCTGGAGGATGCACCTTTTTCCAGAAGAGTGAGAAATAAATTTGTGAGACTAGCACCATCAACCCTGAAGAGCTCTGTAGTTGCATTTCTCTGGAGGCCAGATATTACTGTGGGAGCTGATGTTACTGAGTTGGAATTCTTAAACACAATGGGGATGACTGGATCCCGAGTTGGCAGAAGCCACGTGGCAGCACTTAATTGCCAAAGACAGGGTGGCGGCCCTCCTTCTCCCCTCTCTTTCTCCGCCGGCCCGCCGCGCAGCACCCACGCCCCGCAGCAGCCGACCCGCCCGCCCTCCTTCTCCCCCCTCCTCCCCCTCCTGCTCCGGCCGCTCTCCAACCACCACGGTGCCCTCTTCCCCCGCCTTCACCGGCTCCTCCACCACCAGCCTCTACAGCCTTGCCGCCCTCACCTTTCCTCCTCCAGAACAGCTACTGGGGGAGTGGAGATAATACAGAGCAGCTCCCGGAGCCACAAGGGAGATCAAAGGGACGGCGTACCCCATCCTGGAACGGCTGACTATCTGGGAGAACCAGCTCCGGTGAGATCACCAAGGGGCATGGGCTTTCCTGGGTGGGACGGCAAGCGACCGGAGTCCCTCCCCTCCACCTTCCCAGGCCAGCTGGTAGAATTGGACAGGCGGTCCCCTTAGGCCGCGGCAGCTGGTGCCCCCACCACACGAGGCCCCCCGGAACAACTGAGATAGTTGGGTCGGAAATCCCCAGACTGCGGAGAACAGTGACCGGGGGATCCCTTCCAAACACGTGACTCCCCCGTCGGCTGGGAATAGTGCACTCTCCCGGGCTGTGACAGCTGGCGCCCTCCCGCCACGCTTGGTGCCCCGGGCCGACTAGCTAATTCGGCTGGACGCTCTCCCGTGCTGCAGCGGCCGGCGACCCTCCCCGCATTCGGAACCCCAGGCCGGCTGGCATTCTTCCAAGACGCTTCGGCTGCCGAACCTCCCCTACGGCGAGAATTTTCCAGAGTTAAAGGACCCACAGCAACTTTCACTGGTGGAACCCGTAGACAAACGTGTGCCATGAGCGCCACCTACTGGGCAGGATAAGAAAAACAGAACCCAGAGATTGCACAGAAAAATCTTTCAACCTGTGGGGTCGAACACCCAGGGAAATCTGACTAAATGCCCAGACGCCAGCAGAAGATAACGGATCACGCTCAGAAAATTGAACATATGGCTCAGTCAAACGAAGAAACCAATAGTTCAAATGAGATACAGGAGCTGAAACAACTAATGCTGAATATACGAACAGAAATGGAAAACCTCTTCAAAAATGAAATCGATAAATTGAGGGAGGACATGAAGAAGACATGGGCTGAACATAAAGAAGAAGTAGAAAAACTGAAAAAACAAATCACAGAACTTATGGAAGTGAAAGATAAAGTAGAAAAGATGGAAAAAACAATGGATACCTACAATGACAGATTTAAAGAAACAGAAGATAGAATTAGTGATTTGGAGGATGAAACATCTGAATTCCAAAAAGAAACAGAAACTATCCGGAAAAGAATGGAAAAATTTGAGCAAGGTATCAGGGAACTCAAGGACAATGTGAACCGTACAAATATACGTGTAGTGGGTATCCCAGAAGGAGAAGAGAAGGGAAAAGGAGGAGAAAAACTAATGGAAGAAATTATCACTGAAAATTTCCCAACTCTTATGAAAGACCTAAAATTACAGATCCAAGAAGTGCAGTGCACCCCAAAGAGATTAGACACAAATAGGCGTTCCCCAAGACACTTACTAGTTAGGATGTCAGAGGTCAAAGAGAAAGAGAGGATCTTGAAAGCAGCGAGAGAAAAACAATCCGTCACATACAAGGGAAACCCAATAAGACTATGTGTAGATTTCTCAGCAGAAACCATGGAAGCTAGAAGACAGTGGGATGATATATTTAAGTTACTAAAAGAGAAAAACTGCCAACCAAGACTCCTATATCCAGCAAAATTGTCCTTCAAAAATGAGGGAGAAATTAAAACATTCTCAGACAAAAAGTCACTAAGAGAATTTGTGACCAAGAGACCAGCTCTGCAAGAAATACTAAAGGAAGCACTAGAGTCAGAACCGAAAAGACAGAAGAGAGAGATATGGAGAAAAGTGTAGAAAGAAGGAAAGTCAGATATGATATATATAATACAAAAGGCAAAATGGTAGAGGAAAATATTATCCAAACAGTAATAACTCTAAATGTCAATGGACTGAATTCCCCAATTAAAAGACATAGATTGGCAGAATGGATTAAAAAACAGGATCCTTCTATATGCTGTCTACAGGAAACACATCTTAGACCCAAAGATAAATATAGGTTGAAAGTGAAAGGTTGGGAAAAGGTATTTCATGCAAATAACAACCAGAAAAGAGCAGGAGTGGCTATACTAATATCCAACAAGTTAGACTTCAAATGTAAAACAGTTAAAAGAGACAAAGAAAGACACTATATACTATTAAAAGGAACAATTAAGCAAGAAGACATAACAATCATAAATATTTACGCACCGAACCAGAATGCCCCAAAATATGTGAGGAATACACTGCAAACACTGAAAAGGGAAATAGACAAAGACAGGGTGGACATGGCTATCATGATAGACAGAAAACTCAAACAAGGAGTCAAAATAATCTGACTCACAGAGATTTGTGGGGTTAGCTAGTAAATTATAGGCTACCTAGAAATACAATAGATGGGCAGTCTGCTAAATTCTTGTTTGAGCTGTATAAGCAAAAGAGTTCTAGGTCAAGTGAACAGAAATCTAACCCGAATTATGAAAACACATAGCCCCTTAATCAATTTCCAGACTTGAGACAGTTTATAGACCCAGAGGCCCTTGAATGAAGGGGAGGCCAGGTCCCTTTGGGGGAGAACTCTGTTACACTACCACAAATTTATACTGTTAATCTTCCTCAAAGCCTTCCCCAAGGAGACCAACGGCCTTTTACCAGGATAACTGTGCATTGGGGAAAGGGAAATGATCAGATATTTCAGGGATTATTAGACACTGGTTCAGAAGTGACATTAATTCCAGGGGACTCAAAACTTCACTCTGGTGCGTCAGTCAGAGTGGGGGCTTATGGAGGCCAGGTTATCAATGGAGTTTTACCTCAGGTCTGTCTCACAGTGAGTCCAGTGGGCCCCCGGACCCATTCTGTAGTTATTTCCCTAGTTCCAGAATGTTTAATTGGAATAGACATACTGAGCAACTGACAGAATCCCCACATTGGCTCTCTAATTCATCAGTGAGGGCTATCATGGTGGAAAAGGCCAAATGAAAGCCCCTAGAACTGCCGCTACCCAGCAAAATAGTAAACCAGAAGCAATACTGGATTCCTGGAGGGATTGCAGAGATTACTGCCACTCTTAAGGATTTGAAGGATGCAGGGGTGGTGATTCTCACCACATCCCCATTCAACTCTCCTATTTGGCCTGTGCAGAAAACAGATGGGCCTTGGAGGATGACAGTGGATTATCATAAGCTCAACCAGGTGGTAACTCCAATTTCAGCTGCTGTTCTGGATGTGTTTTCATTGCTTGAGCAAATCAGTGCATCCTCTGTTACCTGGTATGGAGCCATTGATCTGGCAAATGCTTTTTTCTCAATAGCTATCAGTAAGGACCACCAGAAACAGTTTGCTTTCAGCTGGCAAGGTCAATAATATACTTTCACTATCCTACCTCAGGGATATATCAACTCTCCAGCCCTATGTCATAATCTTGTCTGCAGGGACCTTGATCATTTCTCCTTCCCACAAGATATCACACTGGCCCATTATATTGCTGATATCATGTTGATTGGACTGAGTGAGCAAGAAGTAGCAACTACTCTAGACTTACTGGTAAGGCATTTGTGTGTCAGACAATGGGAAATAAATCCAACAAAAACACAGGGACCTTCCACCTCAGTGAAATTTCTAGGTGTCCAGTGGTGTGGGGCATGCTGAGATATTCCTTCTAAGGTGAAGGATAAGTTGCTGCAACTGGACCCTCCTATGACCAAAAAAGAGTCACAATGTCTAGTTGGCCTTTTTGGATTTTGGTGGCAACATATTCATCATTTGGATGTGCTACTTTAGCCTGTTTATTGAGTGACTAGGAAAGCTGCCAATTTGAGTGGGGACCTGAACAAGAGGAGGCTCTGAGACAGGTCCAGTCTGCTGTACAAGCTACTCTGCCACTTGGATCACATGATCCAGCATATTCAATGGTGATGGAAGGGTCAGTGGCAAATAGAGATGCTGTCTGGAGCCTTTGGCAGGCCACTATAGGAGAATAACAATGCAGACCCTTAGGATTTTGGAGCAAAGCCTTACCATCTGCTGCAGATAACTACTCTTTTGAGAAACAGCTTTTGGCCTGCTACTGGGCCTTAATAGAGACTGAACGCTTAACCATGGGCCACCAAGTTACCATGAGACCTGAGTTGCCTATCATGAACTGGGTGTTGCCTGACCTGGGTGTGTGCAGCAGCACTCTATTGTAAAATGAAAATAGTATATACGAGATAGGGCCAGAGCAGGTCCTGAAGGAACAAGTAAGTTACATGAAGAAGTGGCCCAAATGCCCATGGTCTACACTCCAGCCACATTACCTCCTCTTTCTTAGACCAGAACTATGGCCTCTTGGGGAGTTCCTCATAGTGAATTGACTGAGGAAGAAAAAATCTGGGTCTCATTTACAGACAGTTCAGCATGATATGCAGGTACCAACTGAAAGCGGACAGCTCCAGCACTGCAACCCTTTTCTGGGGTGTCCTTGAAGGACAGTGGTGAGGGGAAATCCTCCTAGTGGGCAGAACTTCAAGCAGTGCACCTGGTTGTTCATTTTGCTTGGAAGGGGAACTGGCCAGAGGTGCATTTGTATACTGACTCATGGGCTGTTGCTAATGGTTTGGCTGGATGGTCAGGGACTTGGAAAGACCATAATTGGAAAATTGGTGACAAAGAGGTCTGGGGAAGAGGTATGTGGATCGACCTTTCTTAGTGAGCTAAAAACATGATAATATTTGTGTCCCATGTGAATGTACACCAGAGGGTGACTTCAGAAGAGGAAGATTTTAATAAGCCAGTGGATAAGATGACACATTCTGTGGATACCAGTCAGCCTCTTTTCCCAGAAACTCCTGTCATTGCCCAATGGGCTCATGAACAAGGTGGTCATGGTGGTAGGAATTAAGGTTATTCATGGGCTCAGCAATATGGACCTTCACTCACCAAGGCTGACCTGTCTACAGCCACTGCTGAGTGCCCAATCTGCCAACAGCAGAGACCTGCACTCAGCCCCTGATATGGCACCATTGCTTAAAGATCAGCTTGTTACATGGTGGCAGGTTGATTACATTGGACCACTTCCATCATGGAAGGGGCAGCGATTTGTTCTACCTGGAATAGACACATACTCTGAATATGGGTTTGCTTTCCCTGAATGCAATGCTTCTGCCAAAATTATCATCTGTGGACTTATAGAATGCTTTATCCATCATCATGGTATTCCACACAGCATTGCTTCTGATCAAAGAACACACTTCACAGCAAATGAAGTGTGGGAATGGGCACATACTCATGGAATTCACTGGTCTTACCATGTTCCCCATCATCCAGAAGCGGCTGGATTGATAGAACAGTGGAATAGCTTTTTGAGAACTCATTTACAGTGCCAACTAGGTGGCAATACCTTGAAGGGCTGGGGTAATGTTCGCCAGGAAGTGGTGTATGCTCTATATCAGCGACTGCTGTATGGTGCTGTTTCTCCGATAGCCAGGATCTATGGGTCCAGGAACCAAATGGTGGAATTGGGAGTGGCACTACTCACTATTACCCCTAGTGATCCACTAGGCAAATTTTTGCTTCCTGTTCCTGTAACCCTGAGTTCTGCTGTTCTACAGATTTTAGTTCAAAAAGGGGGAGTGCTTCCACCAGGAGAAACAACAATGATTCCATTGAACTGGACTCTAAGGCTGCCACCTGGTTACTTTGGGTACTCATGACCCTGGATCAACAAGCCAAAAGGGGATTACATTATTGGCTGGGGTGATTGATCCTGACTATCAGGGGGAAATAGGGCTGCAACTACACAATGGAGGTAAAGAAGAGTTTTCCTGGAATATAGGAGATCCCCTAGGGCATCTTTTAGTACTATCATACCCTGTGATTACAATCAATGGAAAACTGCAACAACCCAATACAGGTAGGACTACCTATGGCTCTGAAACTTCAGAAAGTAAGAATTGGGTCACCCCACCAGGCAAAGAACCACAGCCAGCTGAAGTGCATTTTGAGGGTAGAGGGAGCATGGAATAGATAGTGGAAGATGGTAGTGATTAATATGATAAATATGAACTTATTCTGTGATAAGTTACAGAAGACAGGACTGTAATGCAGTTTTGTTCATGTTACACTATTGAAGTTGTAAGATATCGGGTTTAAGAATGAATATTGCCCAAGGACTTGCATTCTATTCTAGAGAGATTTAATATGTTTCCAGTTATATGCAGGACAGTTGAATATTGTTAGGTGAAAGGAAAAATGTGTGTTTTATTGTTTTTTATTTAGAAATTAGGTGTGGATTAAGGTGATGTGTATAGTTGCAAAGTTGACAAGGGGTGGACTGTCATGGTCAGATTCATGTGTCAACTTGGTCAAGTGGTGGCACCTGTTTGTCTGGTTGGGCAAGTGCTGGCCTGTCTGTTGCTATGAAGACATTTCATAGAATTAAGTCATGATCACATTGGCTGCATCCACAGCTGATTCCATTTTTAATCAGCCAAGGGAAGTGTCTTCTTTAATGAGTGATGCTTAATAATAATCACTGAAAGCCTTTTAAGGAGGATTCAGAAGAGACAGGCCCTCTTTCTGCTTTGGCCAGCAAGCCTCTCCTGTGGAGTTCATCTAGACGGTCCAATGGAATCATCAGCTTCATAGCCTGCCATACACATTTTGGACTCTACATCTCCATGGTTACAGGAAACACTTTTATAAATTTTATACTTATGAATATTTCCTATTGATTCTGTTCCTCCAGAGAACCCTAACTAATACAACCACTCTTAAGATTTGGGGCAGCAAAAATTTTTTCTGTGTGGTAAGGATAGTCTCACAGGCTTTGCAGGATGTTGACCATCCCTGGCCCATACCCATTAAATGCCAACAGTTTCCCCCAGTTATTGTGATAACAGAGGCATTGTGACTTTTTTCAAAATGCCTCCTACAGTTATGGTACAATGACTCTTGATCCAGAATCACTAGTTTAAATGCTACAATTCATCTGTATCACCAGGCAACCACCTACTCACACTGGACTTTTGTCAGGCTTTTTGTTGGATGGATAGCGTATATGTAATCAGAGTTTGTAATAATATGCATCTTGGTGTTTAACACATAAATATATGAAGGGTTTCTTTCAATCCTCAGATGAACAAGGCAAAAAAAGACACAAATAAAGCAAATAAAGAGACATGTTAATAAAAGGCATATTATGCCTTACATTAAAATACATTGTTCTTCATTGTCTCTAAAAGCAAAAGGGTGAAACAGGTTGTACAAAAGTGAAACAGTAGTAGCTTGCATAAGACTATTTTTAATAAACACAGCTTTTCTCTACCTTCAACACATTGATCTTTGCTCTGCCCTTTGAATGAGAATATGTTTCAATGCCAGCCCTTCAGATATTTAATTATGGCTTGTATATTATATCTTTTAATTATTTACTTCACATGAAGTAACACCTCATGTTATACACCATATGCCATATTGTCCTTTTTGTCTTCTTCTCAACAGGCTGTTATTTGTCAATGTATTTCTTTTTTTTCTTAATATTCTTATTGAAAAATCTTCACACATATACTTTCCATACATGGCGTAAAATCAATGACTCACAATATCATCACATAGTTGTGTATTCATTACCATGATAATATTTAGAACACTTATATCAGTCCAGAAAAGAAATAAAAAGAAAAAACTCATACATACCATGCCCCTTACCTCTCTCTCTTACTGACCACTATTATTTCCATCTACCCAATTTATTTTATCCTGTGTCCCCCTATTATTTATTCATTTCTTTTCATTGCAAAAGTTATATCTTTACATATCATTTTCAAGAATCAAGGGTACTGGGACACAGCTCAACAGTAGCAGGTACTTTTCTCCAGCCACTCCAATACACCTTAAACTGAAAAAGGAATATCTATATAATGCATAAAAATAACCTCCAGGATAACCTCTTGACTCTGTTTTTTTTTTTTTTTTTTTTTTTAACTTGGACAGGCACCGGGAATCAAACCTGGGTCCTCTGGCATGGCAGGCAAGCATTATTGCCTGCTGAGCCACTGTGGCTCGCCCTTGACTCTGTTTTAAGTCTCTCAGCCACTGAAACTTTATTTTGTCTCATTTTTCTCTTGCCTCTTTTGGTCAAGAAAATATTCTCAATTATTTGATTCCAGGGCTCAGCTCATTCCGGGATTTCTTTCCCATGTTCACAGGGAAATTTCTACCTCTGGGAGTCATGTCCCACATAGTAGGGGAGGGCAGTGAATTGACCTGCCAAGTGGGCTTAAAGGCCACATCTGAGCATCAAAAGAGGTTCTCTGGGGGTGACTCTTAGGCGTAATTTTAAGTAGGCATAGCTTATCCTTATTCCTTGCAGGAATATGTTTCATAGGTTCTTACTTCATGACTGAGGGCTTGGTCTATTGAATTGATTGTCCCCACTACTTGTGAGAATATCAGAAATTCTCCAAATAGGGAAGTTGAATATTTCTTCCTTTCTCTCCAGTCCATAAATACCAGTGTGCCAATGTCCATTCCTGTCCTCATACTTAATTCCTCCAGGTACATACTGAGCAGTGGGGTTTGAAGATCATATGGTCTATTAGTTAAGGTTTTTTAGAGAAACAGAATCAACAGGGAACACTCGCAAATATAAAATTTATAAAAGTGTCTCACATGACCATGGTAACACAGTCCAAAATCCACAGAGTAGGCTGTGAAGCTGATGATTCCAATGGAGGTATGGACGAACTACACAGGAAAGGCTCACCAGCTGAAACAGGAAGAACCTGTCTCTTCTGAATCCTCCTTATAAGGTTTTCAGTGATTAGATTAAGCATCACTCATTGAAGAAGACACGCCCCTTTGGCTGATTACAAATGGAATCAGCTGTGGATGCAGTTGACATGATCATGATTTAATTCTATGAAATGTCCTCATCGCAACAGACAAGCTAGCACTTGCCCAACCACCACTTGGCAAAGTTGACACATGAACCTGACCATGATATATGGCAACCCCACCCCTAGCCTCCTGTGGAACCACCACACTGGCCTCCAAAGGGCTGCACCCCTCAGTTTTCCTACAGACAGTGAATGGGTACATCTCTTTCTCCACATTTTCTTTAGCACTTGTTTCTCTCTGTTCATTTTTTTATGGTTTTGTTTACACATTGTACAATCAAGCTTAAGGGTGTAGATATGCCTGCACCACCATAATCTATATCAAGACATTTCTTTTTTCCCACAAAGAATCCATACCCCTCCCCCATACTCCCACCTATTGACATTTAGTTTTGGCATAATGCCTTTGTTATATTCAGTGGATGCATATTACAATGTTAGTGTTGATTATAGACCCTAGTCCACATTGATTGCACTTTCCCCGATGTATCATCTATTATCAATACACTGCAATGTTGACATTCATTTGTTCTCCCTCATGCAAAAACATTTTTTTATTTATACATTTAACTAGCATCATTGTCCACTCTAGGCAATTCTAAATTATACCGTCCCAGTCTTTTTCCTCTATCTTTCCTTCCAGTTTCCTATGTGTCCCAGCTCTTCTTCCTCAATCATACATTCAGCTTCATTCAGTGTACTTATATTATTGTGATACAGTCAGGTAGCATTGTGCTATCCATTTCTGATTTTTTTGGAGGGTTCATCATCCAGGAATTGAACCCAGGTCTCCAACATGGAAAGCAAGCCTCCTACCACTGAACCACCCATACACTACATTTCTGAATTTTTACAATCAGTCCTGTTGCACAATCTGTTTTCCTTTAGCACCAACTGTCCAATCTCTACCTTCTTTTTATCTTCTGATATCCTGTGTTCTTAACATCAATTCTCAAAGTTCACTCACTAATATTAGTTCATATTAGAGAGACCATACAGTATTTGTTCTTCTGTTTCTAATTTCAATCAGCAGAATGTCCTCAAGTTTCATCCACATTGTTACATGCTTCATGCTTTAATCTGTCTTACAGCTGAGTAATATTCTATCATATGTATATACTATAACCTGTTTAGCCACTCATCCATTGATGGACATTTGGGCTATTTCCATCTCTTGGCAATCATAAATAATGCTGCCATAAACATTGGTGTGCAAATGTCCATTTGTGTTCTTGCCCTCCAGTCCACTGAATATATACCTAGTAATGGGATTGCTGGATCATATGGCAATTCTATACTTAACTTCCCCAGGAGCCATCAAACTGTCTTCTAGAGTAGTTGTACTATTTTACATTCCCACTAGTAGTGGATAAGTGCATCCCTTTTTCCACATCTTCTCCAGACCTTTCATTTTCTGTTTTTTTTATAATGGCCATTCTAGTGGTTGTTCTAGTTTGCTAGCTGCCAGAATGCAACACACCAGAGATGGATTGGCTTTTAATAAAAGGGGATTTATTTTGTTAGTTCTTTAGAAGAAAAGCAGCTAACTTTCAACTAAGGTTTTTTCTTATGTGGGAAGGCACAGGATGGTCTCTGCTGGTCTTCTCTCCAGGCCTCTGGGTTCCAACAACTTTCCCTGGGGTGATTTCTTTCTGCATCTCCAAAGGCCTGGGCTGAGCTGTGAGTGCTGAGATGAGATATGTTGAAGTGCTTGGGCTGTGCTACCTTGCACTCTCTCATTTAAGCACCAGTCAATTAAGTCAAACATCATTCATTGTAGCAGGCACGCCTCCTAGCCAACTGCAGATGTAATCAGCAACGGATGAGGTTCACGTACCATTGGCTCATGTCCACAGCAACAGAACTAGGTGCCTTCACCTGGCCAAGTTGACAACTGAATCTAACTGCCACAAGTGGGTGTTGGACAATATCTCATGGTGGTTTTGATTTGCATTTCCCTAATAGCCAGTGAAGTTGAGCATCTTTTCATGTGCCTTTTAACCATTTGCATTTCCTCTTCTGAGAAGTGTCTCTTCATGTCTTTTGTCTATTTTTAAATTGGGTTCTTTGTCATTTTTGCTGTTGAATTGAAGAATCTCTTTATATATTCTGGATACCAAACCTTTATCTGATATGTGGTTTCCAAATATTGTCTCCCATTGTGTAGGCTGCTTTTTTTTTTTACTTTCTTGACAAAGTTCTGTGGTGCACAAAAATTTTTAATTTTGAAGCATTCCCACTTATCTATTTTTTTCAATGCTCTTGCTTTGGGTGTAAGGGCTAGGAATCCACTTCCTATTATAAGATTTGTAAGCTATTTCCCTACATTTTCTTCTAAACATTTTATGATCTTAGCTCTAATGTTTGGGTCTTTGATCCATTTTGAGTTAATTTTTGTATATGGTGTGAAATATGGATCCTTTCATTCTTTTCCATGTGGATATCCTGTTCTCCAAGCACCATTTATTGAAGAGGCTGCTCTGTCCCAGGTGAGTTGGCTTGACCGTCTTATCAAATATCAATTGTCCATAGATGAGAGGGTCTGTTTCTGAAAACTCAAGTCAATTCCACTGGTCTGTGTGCTGGTTTGAAAAGATTAAGCACACTAGAAAAGCCACCCTTTGTGTGGAGGCAGCCATTTTTTTAAATCCCATCCAGTACTGTAGGTTGGCAGCTTGATTAGATTATCTGCACCAAGATATGTCTTGCCAACTTGTGGGTATTAAGCTTTGATTAGAGGGAGATGTGACTCCACCCATTTCAGGTGGGTCTTGATTAGTTTACTGGAATCCTTTAAAAAAGGAAGCATTTTGGAGAAAGCTAGAGAGCCATGACATCCACGAGAACCACAAGAGCCCATGTAGCCAGAGACGTTTGGAGATGAAGAAGGAAAATACCTCTGGGGGAGCTTCATGAAACAAGAAGCCTGGAGAGAAAGCTAGCAGATGTCATTATATTCACTATGTGCCTTTCCAGTTATGAGAGGCAAGAAACCCTGAAGTTCATTAGCTTTCTTGAACCAAGGTATATCTTAGATGGCTTAACTTGGACATTTTTATAGAATTGCTTTAATTGGGACAGTTTCATGGCCTTAGAACTGTAAACTTCTAGACATTCTGTTTCTGTTATATCACATTCCAGTAGCTAGCAAACTAGAACAGTCAGTATATCTATCTTTATGCCAGTATCATGCTTTTTGACCACTGTAGCTTCATAATATGCTTTCATGTGAGGTAGTGTGAGACCTCCCACTTCATTTTTCTTTCCCAAGACATTTTTAGCTATTCAGGGCACACTTCCTTCCAAATAAATTTGGTTATTGGTTTTTCTATTTCTGCAAAGTAACTTGTTGGGATTTTAATTGATATTGCCTTGTATTTATAAATCAGTTTGGGTAGAATTGACATCTTAACCATATTTAGTCTTTCAATCCATGAACATGGTATGCCCTTCCATTTATTTAGGTCTCCCACAATTTCTTTTAGCAATTTCTTGTAGTTTTCTGTGTACAGGTTGTTTGTATCCTTAGTTATATTCACTCCTAGGTATGTGATTCTTTTGGTTGCTGTTGTAAATGGAAATTTTTCCTTGATTTCCTCCTCAGATTGTTCATTGCTAGTCTATAGAAACATTACTGATTTTTAGGTGTTGATATTGTACTCTGCCATTTTGCTGTACTCATTTATTAGCTCTAGTAGCTTTACTGTATATTTTTTGGGATTTTCAACACATAGTATCATATAATCTGCAAACAATGAGAGTTTTACTCCTCCCTTTCTAATTTGGATGTTCTTCATTTATTTTTCTTGTCTACTTGTTCTGGCTAGAACTTCTACATCAATGTTGAATAACAATGGTGACAGTTAGCATCCTTGTCTTGTTACTGACCTCAGAAAGAAAGCTTTCAGTCTTTCCCCATTGAGGATAATGTTAGGTGTGGGTTTTTCATATATTCCTTTTATCATGTTGAGGAAGTTCCCTTTTATTCCTATGCTTTGAATGTTTTCATCAAGAAAGGAGGTTGAATTTTGTCAGATGCCTTTTCTGCATCAATCAAGATGATCACATAGTTTTTCCACATTGATTTGTTGATATGGAGTATTACATTGATTGATTTTCTTATGCTGAACCACCCTTGCATACCTGAAACGAATCCCACTTCATTATGGTGGATAATTCTTTTAATGTGCTGCTGGATTCGATTTGCAAGTATTTTGTGAGGATTTTTGCATCTATATTCATTAGAAATTTTGGTCTGCAATTTTCTTTTATGGTAGCATCTTTGGTTTTGCTATTAGGGTGACATTGGCTTCATAGAATGAGTTAGGTAGCTTTCCTCCTCTTTAGTTGTTTTGCAGAGTTTGAGCAGGATTGGTACTAATTCTTTCCAGAATGCTTGGTAGAATTCACATGTGAAGCCATTTGGTCCTGGACTTTTCTATTTTGGGAGCTTCTTGGTAACTGAGTCAATCTCTTTACTTGTGATTGGTTTATTGAGGTCGTCTATTCCTTATCAAGTCAAATGTTGGTTGTTCATGGCTTTCCAGGAAGTTGTCCATTTCATTTATGTCATCTAGTTTATTAGAATATTATTGCTTATAGTCTCCTCTTATTACCTCCTTTATTTCTGCAGGGTCAGTGGCTATGTCTCTTCTACCTTTCTGATTTTATTTATTTGCATCATCTCTCTATTTTTTTTCTTTGTCAACCTAGCTAAAAGTCCATCAATTTTATTGATTTTATTGAGGAACCAACTTCTGGTTTTGTTGATTTTATTGATTGTTTTCCTGTTCTCAATTTCATTTATTTCTGATCTAATCTTTGTTATTTCTTTCCTTTTGTTTGCTTTGGGGTTAGTTTGATGTTTTTTCTCTAGTTCTTCCAAGTGAACATTTAATTCCTTGTTTTTTGCTCTTTCTTCCTTTTTTCATATAGGCATTAAGGCAATAAATTTCCCTCTTAACACTCCCTTGCTGCATCCCATAATCTGATATGTTGTGTTTTCATTTTCATTTGCCTTGAGATATTTACTGATTTCTCATGCAATTTCATGCTTGATCCATTGGTTGTTTAAGAGTGTGTTGTTTAGCCTCCAGATATTTTCTGGTCCTCTGCTTGTTATTGATTTCCAGTTTCATTCCATTATGATTCAAGAAAGTGTTTTGTATTATTTCAATCTTTTAAAATTTATTGAGACTTGCTTTGAAATTCATCATATGGTCTATCTTTGGGAATCATCCATGAGCATTTACAATAACTGTGTTTACTGCTGTTGTAGGGTGAAACGAAACATAAATGTCTGTTAAGTCTAATTGAGTTATCAATTATTCAAATTCTCTGTTTCTTTATTCATTCAGTGTCTAAACATTCTATCCTTTGATGAGAGTGGAGAATTAAAGTCTTCAGCTATTATGGTAGAGATGTCAGTTTCTCCCTTAAGTGTTGCCAGTGTTTTCCCCACTTTACTTTAGAGCACTCTGGCTTGGTGCATAAGTATTTATGAATGTCTTCTTGAATTGTTCCTTTTATTAATACGGTGTCCTTCTTTGTCTCTTTTAATTGTTTTACATTTAAAGTCTAATTTTTCAGGCATTAGTATAGCTACCTTGCTCTTTTTTGATTGTTGTTTGCATGAAATATCTTTTCCCAACTTTTCACTTTCAACCTATTTTTGTTCTTGGATCTAAAATGAATCTCCTGTAGACAGATGTAGACGGGTCCTATTTTGTTAATCCATCCTGCCAGTCTCTGTCTTTTGGTTGGGGAGTTTAGTCCATTAACATTTAATGTTATAACATTATAATGTTATAATAATAAAGACAGTATCTTCTACTATTTTTTTTTTTTTTGGTTTTTGTGTGTCATATCTAATTTTTTTTTCTCATTTTACCTTTACTGATAGTCTTCATTTCTACAGTCTTTTCCAGACCACTCTCTCTGGCCTTTTCTTATCTGCCTGTAGTACTCCCTTTAGTAGTTCTTGCAGAGATAATTTCAAATTCTCTCAGTGATTGTTTGTCTAAAAATATTTTAATCTCCCTCTCATTTTTTTTAACTTTTAAAATGTATACTATGACACATATATATATATATATATATATATATAAAAGGAGAAAAAAAAAACAATAGTTTTCAGACCACTCTTAAACACTTCAACAAGTAGTTACAGGACAGATTCCAGAGTTTGTCTTGGGGTGTGATATCATCATCTCAGATTTTTCCTTCTAGTTGCTCCAGAACATTGGAGGCTAGAAGGAATAGTTTTTTTAAATCATCACAATGGACTATTTTTTCTTTTTTGTGAAAATTAACATATATACAAAAGGCAATAAATTTCAAAACACAGTGCAACAATTAGTTATAGAACAGATTTCAGAGTTTGGCATGGGTTACATTCCACAATTTTAGGTTTTTACTTCTAGCTGCTCTAAGATACTGGAGACTAAAAGAAATATCAATACAGTATTTCAGCAATCATATTCATTTGTTAAACCCTAACTTCTCTGAATAGCTCAACCATCACTTTTGATCTTTCTCCCTCTCTTTAGTAGTAGTTGGGCTATGCCCATGTAAAGTTTTCATGTTGGAAGAGTCTGTCAATAATGTGGGATAGGGAGATGGAACTAGCTGATGTTCTGGAGAGACTTGCCACTCCAGGTTTTAGGACTTATCTGGTTCAGGAACCCACCTGGAGATTGTAGGTTTCTGGAAAGTTACCTACTGCATGGAACCTTTGTAGAATCTTATATATTGCACTAGGTGTTCTTTACAGTTGGTTGGAATGCTTTTGGTTGGTGTTTGGCAAGTTATGTTAGGTAGTAATGTCTAACTGAAGCTTGCATAAGAGTGATCTCCAGAGTAGCCTCTTGACTCTATTTGAAAGCTTTCAACCACTGATAACTTGTTTGTTCCTTCTTTCCCCCCTTTTGGTCAGAATGACATTGTTGATCACACAGTGCCAGGGCCAGGCTCTTCCCTGGGAGTCATCTCCCATGCCACCAAGGAGACTTTCACCCCTGGATGTCATGTCCCATGCCCTCTCATTTTTGATGAACAATTTTGGTGGATATAGAATTCTTGGTTGGCAGTTTCCCTTTTAGAATCTTAAATGTATTAAACCACTGCCTGCTTTCTTCCATGATTTCTGCTGAGAAATTAGCATATTGTCTTATCAAGCTTCCCTTGTATGTGATGGATTGCTTGTCACTTGCTGCTTTCAAAATGCTCTCTGTCTTTGTCATTTGACAATCTGATTATTAAGTGTCTTGGAGTATTTCTATTTGGATCTATTCTGTTTGGGGTATGCTGCTCTTCTTGGATCTGTAATTTTATGCTTTTCATAAGAGATGGGAAATTTTCAGTGATCATTTCCTCCATTTGTCTTTCTCATCTTTGTCCATTTTCTTCTTCTTATATATTCTATATTCATGTGCTTCATGCTGTCATTCAATTCTCTGAGACTCTGCTTGTATTTTTCCATTCCTTTCCCTATATTTTCTTTTGTGTGTTAGATTTCAGATGTCCAGCCCTCTAGTTAACTAATCTTTTCTTTTGCCTCTTCAAATCTATTGTAGGTTTCCAGTTTTTTTTTTAATCTCTTCTAATGTGCTTTTCATTACCATAAATTCTGTGATTTGGTTTTTCAAACCTTTGAGTTCTTCTTTTTGTTCTCCCCAATGTCTTTTTTATGTTCCCTATCAGTTTGTTGATTTGATTTTTGATGAGATTTTCCATGTCTGTTCAAACATCCCGAATAAGTTGTTTCCACTCCTGTACCTCATTTGAGTTTCATTTGTTCCTTTGACTGGACCATATCTTTGATTTTCCTAGTATAACCTTGTTTTTTTGCTGGTGTTTAGGCATTTAATTTCCTTAATTAGCTTATTCTGGAGGGTGGGTATTTTCACTCTTTTACTTAGGACTTTCTTGCTGGATGGCTTTGTTGTCTATCTGTTCTTTGACATTCAGTTCAACTTATTCAGACCTCTAGCTTAGGTTCTATTTAACTGATCAGAAATTTTCATTCTTGTTTTTCTGTTTCTTGCCCTGCTATATGGAGCTCCCCCCTTTTTTTTGAGGAGTGTCTCCTCAGATATGGTAGACTCCAATCAGAATTTCCCTGATCAGACAAATCCACACCTCAGAAGGAAAGAGTAGCAAGCATTAGTTTTCCCTGCAGATGAGGCCCAGCATGTTGTCAGACTTTCCTATGAAGTCTCTAGACTTTTACTACCCTGCCCAGCATGTGGTATTTCTGTTTGCAGCTTCCCACCACCATAAAGTGATGTGGTAGCCTTTAATTTCAGCACTCTCCCTGCTGGGGGCATGCTTGAGACAGAGATGGGGTTGCAGGATGGCTTTGATTGCTTCAGTTTTTCAGTCCCTGGGGCATGAATCCTTTGAAGGAGGGATTCCACTTGAATTGGGCCCCATCTTTCTCTTGGGGGAAGATACATCCTTTAGGGGACTAACTCCTGACATTTTATTTTGTCTCTCAGATGAGCTTAATTTCACCCTTGCCTGGGGCAGTGCTGGAGCCTAAGAGTGCTTCCAGTTCTAGCTAATGAGCTGTTAAGGAGGAGGGAAAAAAAAAACAAAACCTTTTCAGAGCCAGACCTCTGGTTCTTGGGTTTGTCAGTCAGGAGTTTGAATTGGTACGTGGTTCTATGTATCTCCTGATTCTATGTGCCCCCTTTTCTTGGGGTCCAGCTCTTTTCCAGTATTTTGTGCTGTCTGATTCAGAAAGCATCTCTCTTTTTTTATTTCCATCATGTCCAACCCCTCTCTGCTGTGGTATAAACTCCCACTATGTTTGGTGCTTATTCCAGGTTTAGCTGTGCTGAGGGCCTATTTTCAGTAGTCAGAATTTGTTAAATAATTCTGCAAGGGAGCTCAGCTGAGGTAAGCCCTTGCTGCTTGTAAAGTCTGTTTCCTTTCCCCTTGGGGAACCAGCCTGCCATGCCCATGGGGAAGGGGCACTGCCTCCATGGCTTGGGGAACTTACAGTTCTACGTGGGGACTCATCTGTGCCACTTGGCCCAGACTACCAATGTATTTCTTAAGGTATCATGGCCAGAACTGAACCAACTATACGGGTGGACATTTTAGGTTACAGTGAGTGTTGGGTACTATGAGTTCCTTTGATCTCGATGTTGATTTGTGTTAATGTAAATGAAGAAACATATTAGCTATTTTAGATATCTTGAGATATTATTACTTAATATTGCACTTTTGGTTATGCAAAACATATTTGTGGTCATCATTGGAATTGCTGTTAATCCATGTCTCTTTCATTTTCTACTTAAGTTATTGGGGTTTGGCTCCTATGTTTCAACTTTATATTTTGCTTTAAAAATTTATTTTGTTGATTTTTAGGTTGTTGTTTTAACTTCTGAAGAGTAATTTCAATTCTGATTGTAGAATCCATTATATTAGCAATCTCTCCCACATTTGTGTAAAAAATTTTGGAGGCATGGTTTTCATGCCTTTATGTAAATTATCAATAAAACTGCTGAACAGAGCAGAGCCAAGTTTTGTAGCAAATTACTAGAGAATACTCTCTAGCTTAATACTTATTAATCAACAATCTAGCTGTTATTTTCAATAAACTGTAATCCTACCTAGCTATTATCCAGCTCATACTTACTGAATCTTAACATCTGGACAATAAAAAATATTGCAAATCCCTTGTTAAAATGAATATTTTCACTCTCTGTTAAGCAATTTGTATGAATTATGCTTATTTAACTTTAGCTACTGGTACATTCTTTTCTAAATGCTCAAAAATATACATCCTAAATATATCCTAAATACTTACCATTCATATGCATTATACTTTGTTAGTGTGTGCAAAATCCAGATATTAGAATATTTGTCTATCTCCTACTCATAGTCTCAACAATCATTCCCTGATTATATTTGCCACTATAATTTAGAATTTTGACATATCTAGTGACTTGAAATCATTTAAAACCGCTAACATCATATCTTTTTCTGCAGCTATACCAGTAGATTAAAACTTTTATTTTCAAGAACACCGAGCAAGAATAACCAGGAAAACCGTAAAAAGGAAGAGAAATGACTGGGATGCTAGTTCTATCGGGTATTACCGGTGTATGAAATAGACTAATGTAAGATATTTAGACAAACTAAAGTAATAAGCCATAAATAGACCAGAATATATATATATGTAAATTGGCAAGGATTAAGGTGCATATCAAAGTGTGCTGAAAGGATCGGTATTTTAATAAGTAGTATTGGGATAACTAAATATCTACATGGAAAATGTGATCCTACCTCAAACCATATACAGGATAAACTCCAAATGGATAAGATATTTGAAAGTTGAAAGATGAAATTATATAACTAGTAGAAGAAAATATGAGTGAATTCCTTTATAATTTGAGAATGAAGATAATTTTCTTATCTTTAGGATTCAAAACTCTAGACACAAAAGGGAAATTTACTGAACAAAAATACAAAAGGAATTTTGAATGGGAATAAAAGCTTTTTCCCAGGGAAAAGTATTTGTAAATTATCTCATAGCAAATATCTCTATGAAAAGTACTTCTAAAAATAGAGTAGAAAATAATAATGAGATGCTACCGGTCTTTAATAAAATGAAAGGATGCTGAACTTTACTTACAAAATAGAAATGCAATTTAAAATTACACTGACATACAATTTCTCAATCATCAGAATAGCAACAATCTAAAAATTTGAATATTGTCTGTTGGCTGGTGGGAATGCAAAAAAGTATAACCCTTATAGAGGTGAATTGGCAATGCCTAGCAAATTTGCATTTAAATTTGTCACAGCAGCCCCACTTCTAGAAATTGTTCTCAAATATAGATGTATACGTGGAGAAAATGCCAAAAAAATGTATATACAGAACTATTTATTGTAGAATTATTTGCAATAGAAAAAGATTTATACAAACCAAATATCCATAAATAAAAAATAATTGAGTGAACTATGATACTATTTGTGCAATAGTTTCACCCCTAGAAGTAAGTTTCTTTTCCTTCTCCAGGAATCTTGATCTGTTCTATTTGATTTTGCTTGCTGCTACAGTTTTTTTTTTAATACTTCTTTCATTGACCCTAGCTGCTTTTGTCTGGAGGCCAAATTCTGGGAGGCAGTTTACTCCAGAGAGGACTTTCTCTTGACTCAAATCAAGGTCTGGTACCCATAAAGAGGTGAAATTTATTCCAAAGTGCCCTGGGGAGAAGGCTAGGAAAGTGCCAAAAGCCTTTTGATGGCTCAGTAAAGCTGCACTTTCCTGGCCTGTACAGTAGATGGCGCCCTTTAGCAAACTGTTCCTTGAACCCATAAGGTGATACTGTCTGTAAACCTCCACAGCTTCCATCCCTCTCAGGGAGTGGCTGCTCTCACTTTGGTCTGGGGCTGGTTGAAATGGTAGCTCAGAGTCAAGACCCAGAGATCCAAACTCACTAATCAAAAGCCTTGATCAGTGCTCAATTGTGCCCTGCCCCTATTCTTTGGGGAGGAGGATTTTTGCCTCCCTTTCTGACAGCAGCAGCAGCCAGCCAGGTGCTTGATCCTGAGGTTGCCTGTAACAAGAGTGGGGAATGGGCACTGGCAGCCATCCCACAGGGATAGCTGTACAAAGGTCTTCACCACAGTTTATCCATCTCTTTCTCCTACTCTTTCCTGGATTCTGTACTGGCCTCTAGAACCTCAGAACAGCTGTTTCAGATAGTTTCGGCTTGCTTACTAGTTGTTTTCGAGGAAGGAATGAGTTGTGATGCTCTTTACCCCAACATCTTCCCTGGAAGTTCTCCTCTAATGGATTTTTAGTGAATTTCTTAGGATTTTATATATACAAGATCATAATATCTGTGAATAGCCAGAGCAGCTAGGGAAGAAAAAGAAATAAAAATTATCAAGACTGATTGCTAAATGGAGCTGAACCTTCCAGCATCTGAGTGACAGAGAAATGTGCCCGAAAGCCTGGGCCACAGCTGATTTGTGAGGACTGCTGCTCTGTTGGCAGAGAAATTTCCCAGAGAAGGTAGGTGAAGGCCAAAATAGGAATACTGCTTGGTCTCTTCATGCTGATTCTCTACCTGAAGCATGGAAAAACATACCAGGAAAAGGTGTGTCTGTTCCAGCCTTGTGGTCTGGCTGCATATACCTCCTTTGAATCCTAAAATCAAATTAGTTTTCAAAGGAGAAATTTCTATAAGAAATAGCTTCAGCAATACAAAATAGGGTCATGAAAGGTAGACTTCGAAGTTAGAAGTAATGATTAATACTTGGCACAGCCATCTTATTCTCCTCTGCCTCCAATAGGATTAGTGGTAAACTCATGATCTAGACCTGATTTGGAAAACATGGGTGAAATTGATAAGGGCCTTTTGGGGAAGGAATTTCCTCCTTGGTAAAAAGAGAGAGCTCTGTGAGCAAAAAATCTTTGCCCTGTGGCCCTGATTTGGATGTTGCTATATGAGGGCATGAAATTTGAAGTTTCAACATGAGAGGATGGCCAAGAGATTTTCCCAATAGTCCTGACATTGCTGAACTACAGAACCAATCTAGGATACACTTAAGACATCTTTAGCAAGATAGTAAATGTTTTTAAGTTTATTATTATTTGATATCAGTATTGTGTGATGTGCTGGTTTGAAAGGATTTATGGACCCTAGAAAAGCCATGTTTTAATCAAAATTCTATTTTGTAAAGGCAGAATAATCCCTATTCAATACTGTATGTTTAAATTTGTAATTAGATCATCTCCCTGGAGATGAAACCCAATCGAGAGTGGTTAAAATGGATTAGGGGCGATGTGTCTCCACCCATTTGGGTAGGTCTTGATTGGTTTACTGGAGTCCTATAAAAGTGGAAACATTTTGGAGAATGAGAGATTTGGAGGGAGCAGAGAATGCTGCAGCACCATGAAGTAGAGAATCCGTGAGCCAGCAACGTTTGGAGATGAAGAAGGAAAATGCCTCCCAGGGAGCTTCATGAAACAGGAAGCCAGGAGAGAAAGCTAGCAGATGACGCCATGTTCACCATGAGCCCTTCCAGTTGAGAGAGAAACTCTGACTGTGTTCACCATGTGCCTTCTCACTTGAGAGAGAAACCCTGAACTTTATCAGCCTTCTTAAACCGAGGTATCTTTCCCTGGATGGATACCTTAGATTGGACATTTCTATAGACTTGTTTTAATTGGGATATTTTCTCAGCCTTAGAACTGTAAACCAGCAACTTGTTAATTCTCCTTTTTAAAGGCCATTCTGTTTCTGGTATATTGTATTCCAGCAGCTAGAAAACTAGAACATGTGGTTTGTGGTATCATGACTGATACAGAAATTCAAAAAAGAAATTATCAGTTGAGAATTGAAAAATGAGTAGCAGTTGTCTGGCAAAGAGAGTAAGATATTTTTGAGCAAGTGCTGAATATACATCTTAGGGAGTAACAAGCTATGCATGAAAGGTTCTTGAACTTATTTAGATCTCTGCTGGTTATAAGAGAAAGAAAACTGACCTAAAGTAGCTTCAATTATAGGAAAATGCAAAAGTACACAGTGATATCCATGGAACTCAAGGGCAGGAATGCAACCAGCCTTGGAACAACTAGCACCGGAGACTTGAAGGCTGTCAAGCTTCTCCAAAGCTTATTTCTGTTCCTCATTCTGCATTCTTTTCTCTTTTTTTCCCCAAATCTGGCTATTTCCAGTAGTGTTGTCTGTTGTTTAGTGGTAGATGTTATCTGTCTCCCACAAAGACATGTTCAATCCTAATCTCTTGTCCAGTGGGTGTGGACTCATTTGTAAATAGGACCTTAGAAGACCCTATTTTGATGAGGGCAAATTGAATCATGGTGATCCTTAATCCAATATGGATGAAGTCCTTACAAGCAGAGGAAATTTGGTCAGTTAGGAGAGGCTAAAAAAGGGGAGAGAGAGAGAATGCCATATGGCAG
This sequence comes from Tamandua tetradactyla, assembly GCF_023851605.1. Classification (NCBI taxonomy): domain Eukaryota; kingdom Metazoa; phylum Chordata; class Mammalia; order Pilosa; family Myrmecophagidae; genus Tamandua; species Tamandua tetradactyla. Next base: position 20,661,026 of record NC_135350.1, on the reverse strand, counting down.
AAGTAGAGATTAAACCACTCTCCAAATGTTACAGACTCCTGGAGAAAACATGGCCCTAACTTGATGTTGAAATTTTAGCCTGAAAATTGTGATCTGATAAACTCCCATTTTTTAAAGCCAACCAGTGTGTGGAGCTTGTTGTAGCAGCCTTGACAAACTAAGACACTTAGCTTTGCATTCTGAATCTTCAGCTCCTAGACCGTGATTAACTCAATATCAAATACAAAAATTGTAGAGAAAGGATTCAAACATTTTTGAAGAAGATTCTTTCCTCTGGATTAACCATTTGTGGGTTGTCTGGATGACTGTGGTCCCCACAGCTTAATCAATTACCTATGGGTAGGGGGTCTGTTCACATAGTACATACATAGTGGCTCCAAAAATGTCCATGTAAATATGGATAGAGGAGGCTCTTAGAAATGGGATGCTGGACAGATAATCCCAGATAGTTACTGCAGGGGAGATAAAATGATACAGGGAGGATGGATTGTTTTCCTTTAGGTGGTGGCAGCAACACTTTATTAAAAGAGAATCATGGGCAGAAGGATTGGATTGGGTGTACATCTTCTGTGATTACCAGAATATGATTGAAACTTTGATTTCCAATTTACCATTTTTTTATCTCAGGCATCTGACTGCTACAATTTGTGTGATGCTTAAGTGAATGTAATCTAAGTATAATAATAATACATCCATTATATTGGAGTAATGAAATGTCAATATAATACCTTGTAAAGGATAACTTGACTTTTTATAGATCAATACTATGTATGGAATGACTTGCTTTACCTATAGATTATTATTATAAATAATAATACAGAAAAATACATAGGGAAATTTTGCTTCTTTGAAAATAAGAAATAATATTATAGCAACAAAAGGGAAGCTTTCTTTAAATGGTAAGGAAGAAATTGCTGGTACTAAAGGAAATATCTAGATTTCCCCCAATGATGGAAAGGTAAAGAATAGAGTGGATAGAATCTTTTTACATATAATTACTTTTCCTTACAGAGCCACCTTTACTGACTCAAAAGAAATACACCCATCTTTAATTATGGAATGGAGGCACGTCTTTCTAAAATGAAAAATGAGAAATTTGCTTTTTATTTGAGGATGAGAAATGTTTTACTTTCAGACTGAAATTTAAATACCCAATGGATTACATATAAAATAAAATCTTTTATAGAGAATAAGAGCAAATTGTTTCTCTAATAGGAGATTAAGGATTTTCTGGCATTCAAATAGTACTTTGAAAAGGGAAGATAGACTTTTAAACAGGGTTCACTAACCTTATTTTATGAACTGATTTTACTGCCTTCTATGATTTTCTTTCTTTCTTTCTTTTTTTTTTTTTTTTGCTTGGGAAGGCACCGGGAATCAAACCCGGGTCTCCAGCATGGCAGGTGAGAACTCTGCCTGCTGAGCCACTGTGGCCCACTCTGCCTTTCATTATTTTAAATGTATTCTTTTCTGTTTATAAAGTTTAAGGGTACATTTTCACTGGTTTGCCATTTCTGTTTCTCAAAAAAGGTAAAAGGTAAATTTTACACATTATTAGAGAAAAAGATTTTCACTTCACTACAAGAAATTCAGAATTTCACTGTAACTTCTTTAAAAGAGTTAATTTTTAAAATTGTCGAGATCAGAGAAATAAAAATGAAAAGTGCTTTTAACAATATTCCATCCATATCTTAAAAATCAAACCCATTTATTGCTGTTATAAAATGGGATGTACAGTAGGCAGTAATATACATTGAGCCATGGTTTTATTTAATTGTTTGTCCATTCTTATTTAGTTCATTTTCACTAATTTAGGCATATGCAATCATAATTCATAATTAGATTTTATCTTTGATTAATTGTAAATGATTGAACACACAACCATGGCAAAGACTGTTGATTGTATTCCCATGACTATAACTTTTCCTCTTCCATAGTAATGGTACCTTGGTCCTTACTCATTGCTTTTACTTCTAATTTATATGAAATGCTAATTTGCTTAGTTATCTGTTTTTGAAACTCCAAGCAAAAAAATTCAAACAAGGGGATGCCATAGTTCTCAGTAGTGAGAACTGAAAACTGATTGCTAGGCAGAGGGCAGAAAATGTAAAATGATATGGGAAAATTTCAGACTTATGAGGCCATACACCATGGGGCAAGGAGCATGACTCCTAGACCCAAGTTCTTGTCTGTGTCTAAGCAATTATTATGGTGCTGCAAAAATAATGTTCACTGGGGACTAAAAATCTTTAGCAAAAGATTAAATTATCTTCAGCATATTGGATTTAAGATGACTATGTTTGTGGTATAGTTTAGAAAACACTTTTAGCAAAAAAAAAGTTATAGTTTAAAAGCCTTATGCCTAAATATTTTCAGCTATCTGTAAAATTAGTACTTACTGAAATTCTTTAGGAGTATGACTAGCTGAAATTATACTTTAAATAAGCAAAATTAGTAACATTGAATTTCATCTTTCTTTTTTTTTTTTTACCCTAGAATATTTGATAAAACTGATTACTGGTGTGAAAAAGTTCAAGATTCTAAAGAGAGAGAGATAGAGCGAGAGAAAGAAAGAAATATTACAAAAATGAAGTCTATTTTAATTTTATTTTTGATAATAGAGAGAAGGGTGAGAACTGTAGAAGGGACAATACTGATTTTAAAAAGTCTTGGCTTAGTTTGGAGACACTAGAAATGGAGCATCACTTCCATTCGCATTTCATTGGCCAAGTCTTGACACAGAGCCACACCTAACTCCGTATGAGTCTGGGAAATGTAGCTTAACAATATGCTCTGGAAAAAGAAGGGATATAGCCGAAATTGCTAGTTAAAAAAATAACTGGCAATTTCTGCCATAATTAATTCTAGTGACCACTAAATATCTGTTTGCTCCCTTTTTCTATTTGTCCCTTACATAAATGAAATGACGACTCCTACTTGAATAGGAAAGAATGGGCAACACAGAACAATCAGTGATCTATTGTAATGATGGAATCCTGCTTAACATGTATTGTTAAGACTCCCTCTATTGGCAGGGGAATGCATTTTTTTTTCTATAAATATGAGATTTATAAAAGTGTCTCAGGCAATTTGGGAATGGAAGAGTCCAAAATCCATAGGGCAGGCTATGAAGCTGGCGGCTCCAATGAAGGGTCTGGACAAATTCCACAGGAGAGGCTCACTAGCTGAAGAAGCAGTGAAAGAGTCTCTCTTCCTCCTTAAAAACGGCCAACTGATTGGATTATCTTGCTGTGGGAGACACGCTTTGGTTGGTCATGGCTGTAATCAGCCACAGATGCAATCAACTGATTGATGACCTAATATATCAGTCTTCCAGTTTATCAACCAGCCACAAAATACACTTTCAGCAACGGTCAGGCCAGAGCTTGCCTGACCAGACAACTGGACATAATCATTTGGCCAAGTTGACACCAGAACCTACCATCACAGTCCACTCCTTGTCAACCTGACAGCTATACACATCACCTTGAAACATGCTTAATTTCCAAAATAGAACACAATAACAGACATGCATCTCACTTAACAATACTAAACTGTCTTGCATGCAACCAGAGTAGTACATTTCTCCAGAATAGGGCCCAAGTCCTTAAATAACATTCACTCTTAAACTTCATAGCCTATGATCCATGTTCCCTTTACCCTCAGCAAGCCCTTCAGCTGACCATGGTTCTTTGCTGGGTGAGGTGACCCAGTCCTTCCCTCCTGAAGTTTCCGGGTCATTGGCAGTCCTGCCTGGATTGGGTTGTTGCGGTTTCCCTTGACCTTAATCACAGGGCATGGTAGTGCTAAGAGATGCCCTAGGGGATCTCCTGCATTCCAGGAAAACTCTTCCTTACCTCCATTGTGTAGGTGAAGCCCTACCTCCACATAATAGTCAGGATCAAACACCCAGAGCAGAACTGTAATCCCCTTTTAGGCCTGTGGATTCATTGGCATGAGAAGCCCAAAGTGGCCATGACTACATTTACAACAATGAAAAAGAATGAACAACAACCACATGTAACAACATGGATACTTTTTGGAAGTATAACATTAAATGAAGAAATAAATAAACAGCAGATTATATACCTATATATTTTAACATTTTTAATTGTAAAACATAACATACATACAAAGCAAAAAAAAAAAATAATAATAATTTTCAAAGCCCACTTCAACAAGTAGTTGCAGAACAGATTCCAGAATTTGTCATGTACTACCATTCTACCGTCTCAGATTTTTCTTCCAAAGCACTGGAGGCTAGAAGAAATATCAATATAGTGATTCAGAAGAGTACTCTGAGTATAGTGTACACATTTGTTAAATCCTATTTTCTTTGTTATACCTCCTCCTCCTCTGATCCCTCTCCCAATCTATAGGGATCTTTACGCAATGCCCATTCTGACTTTTTCTTGTTGAGAAGAGCTGTCAACAATAAAGGAAGGGGGATGTAATCAATCGATAACCTTAGAGAGGCTGGTTCCTTTGGGTTTCAGGATTTATCTGACCTACAAAAAACCCTCTGGGAATTATAGGTTCCAGGAAAGCAAATTTAGTGTATGTGCTGGTTTGAAAGGATTTATGTACCCTGGAAAAGCCATGTTTTAATCCTAATTCTATTTTGTAAAGGCAATTGTTTCTTCTAAACCCTATTCAGTACTGTATGTTTGAAACTGTAATTAGATCATCTCCCTGGAGATGTAATTTAGGGAGTCATATCTTGATGTGATCTTGATGTGATTTTATCAAGAGTGGTTGTTAAACTGGATTAGGTGGAGGGGTATCTCCACTCATTTGGGTGAGTCTTGATTAGTTTCTGGAGTCCTACAAAAGAGGAAATATTTTGGAGAATGAGAGGGCTTTGGAGAGAGCAGAGAATGCTGCAGCACCACGAAGCAGAGAGTCTATGAGCCAGCGACCTTTGGAAGTGACGAAGGAAAAATGCCTCCTGGGGAACTCCATGAAACCGGAAGCCAGGAGAGAAAGCTGTAAAAGCTAGTAGATGATGCTGTGTTCACCATGTGCCCTTCTAGCTGAGAGAGAAGCCCTGACTATGTTCACCATGTGCCATCTCACTTGAGAGAGAAACCCTGACCTTCATCAGCCTTCTTGAACCAAAGTATCTTTCCCTGGATGCCTTTGATTGGACGTTTCTATAGACTTGTTTTAATTGGGACATTTTCTTGGCCTTAGAACTGTAAAGTAGCAATTTATTAAATTCCCCTTTTTAAAAGCCATTTTGTTTCTGATATATTGCATTCCGGCAGCTAGCAAACTAGAACAGTGCATGAAATCTTTGTAGAGTCTCAGTTTGAGCCCTAGATATTCTTAAGAGTCAGCAGGAGTGATGTTGGTTGGGGTTTAGCAAATATCACAATTAGCAATATCTACTTGAAGCTTGCATAAGGGTAGCCTCCAGTATAGTGCTGTGACTCTATTTGATCTCTCTTGGCCACTGATACCTTATTTTACTACATTTCTTTTCCCTCTTTTGGTTTAAAAGTTGTTATCGATCCCAAAGTGCCTGGACCAGACTCATCTCTGGAAGTCATGCCCCATGTTCTCTGGAAGATTTTCACCCCTGAACGCCATGTCTCTTGTAGTGGGGAGGGTAGTGATTTTCCTTGCAGAATTGGGCTTAGAGGAAGAGAAAGCTCACATCTGAGCAACAAAAGAATTTTCTTGGAAACAACTCTTAGGCCTCATTTTGGATAGTCTTAGCTTCTTACAGAAATAAGTTTCCTAAGGGCAAGCTTCAAAATCAAGGGTTTGGCCTATATTTTTTGGAATCTCCAATGGTTGAGAGGGTACCCAGGGTTTCCCAGATGGGAAAATTTAATAGTTAATATATATATTATAATTCCTCAGGGTACTCTATCAATACCTTTTTTTAATTGTGAAAAATAACATATATACAAAACAACAATAAATTTCCAATATATTCCAATATATAACTAATAAGTAGTTATAGAAAATTTAAAGTTTGGTATGGGTTATAGTTGGATGATTTTTCATTTTTTCTTCTAGCTGCTCCGAGACACTGGAGACCAAAACATATATCAATATATTGATTCAGCAGTCATATTCATTTGTTAAATCTTATCTTCTTTATTGTACTCTTCCTTCTCTTTTTCATGAAAAATAACATATCTACAAAAAAAAAAAGCAACAAACCTCAAATTACACTGCAGCAATCAGTTGTAGAACAGATATCAGAGTTTGGCATGGGTCACAATTTCACAATTCTAAGTGTCTATTTCTAGCTGCTCCAAGGTACTGAAGACTAAAAAAGATCAATATACTGTTTCAGCACTCATGCTCATCTATGAATACATTTTAATTATCAATAATATGAGATGTACCCTGTTATTACATTAAGCTATACAGAATTAGAAGGCCTCATTTCCATTCTGGACTGCAGGAGTTTGGTTGTTTAAATGAGTTATCCAGACAGGTTGATTTATAATGTGCTACGAAAAATTTAGGTTCTAGATACACTAAACTTCTCTGCCTTTTATATAGAAGGTGAAAGCTTAGAGTACATATACCATCATCTTTTATGCTGTATTCTGATATACCTTAAACCCAGCCAGATTGGCTTCATTTTTAACTCTAACTGAGGCCTGATCTTTTTTTCAGTTACTTTAACCCTTATTACATAGAACCATGCTAACTTTCAGGGTTATAGCACTCCACTTCTGGGTCTTAGGTGTCACAGAGTTGTTCAAATTTCCAGGGAACTACCAGATGATACATATAGCTCAATGTTTCAGAATCTAGAAATGCACTTACAACTTCAGAGTAAGTCTAGCTGCTATAAGGGTTTACAATCTAGGCGTCCATTTACTTATAAGTATTATCTGAAAAAGACCTCAGCATATGTGTTCTTTCATTTCTGACTTATTTTGCACAATACATTATTCTCAAAGTTTATTCAGTTCATTGTGTGCCTCTCGATGTTTTTCCTTTTTGTAGCTGCACCAAATTCCATCATATAAATTATCACAGTTTGCTATTCTGCTTCTCAGTCATTGTACCCTTCAGCTCCTTCAATCTATTGGGCATTCTGGATAACGTCCAAAATAAATAAGCTGTGTCTTAAAGTATCTTCACTTGGTTGTACAATCAGCAGCACTCTCAGTTTTAGACAATTTTCATTGGTCCAAAGTGACAAAGAACCGACAAACACAGTGTCACTAAATGTTTGACATATGTTTCACCTAACAATACTAAACTGTCTTGCATGCAACCAGAAATGCACTACATTTCTCCAGAATAAGGCCCAAGTTCTTAGATAACATTCACTCTTAAACTTCATATCCTATGACCCATGTTCCCTTTACCCTCAGCAGTTCTGATCCACTCTGCTCTCCCATCTCGATCCCCCTGCCTCTCTCCTTCACAAGAATTACCAAAGACCCCCCAAAGCAAACAAACAAACAAACAAACAAACAAACAAAGCAATCACACCCTCTTGGGACTGCAGTCTTGGCTTGTCCCGTATCATGCCCCACAGAACAGGGGTGACCTCAATCTTCCCTACTCCACCATCTTCCTGGAAGTCCCCTATGACATCATTTTTATAACACTGAAAACCAAACCAACCAGCACAAGAAAAATACCAGTGCTAATAAACAGATTCAGCAAGTTGCAAGGAACAAGATTAACATACACACATCAGTTGTGTTTATATACCCCAGCAACAAATAATCTGAATTAGATATTAAGGAAGCAATTGCAGTTATGATAGCATCCAAAAGAATACAATACCTAGGAAAAATCTAAATCAAGAGGGTAAAAGACTTCTACACTAAAAACTACAAAATATTGCTGAAATTAAAGAAGATGTAAGTAAATAGTAAGACATCCCGTGTTTATGGATCAGAAGACTTACTATTGTAAAAAATCACAAAGTGATCTACAGAGCCAATGTAATCCCTATAAAAATTCTGGCAGGTTATTTTGCAGAAATGGAAAAGCTGATCCTCAGATTCACACGGAATGGCAAGAGGCCTGAATACCTAAAACCATCTTGAAAAAGAACAAACTTGGAGGACTCATACTTCCTGATTTCAAAACTTACTATAAAGCTACATTAATAAAACTGTGGTACTGGCATAAGCATAAACATACAGCACTGGTGTAGAATTGAGGGTCCAGAAATAAATCTACACATTTATAGCTAATTGCTTTTCAACTCTTACCAGAATTTTCAGCTTGCCAGCCTGCCCTACATAATTCAAACTTACCAGCAACCACATATGCATGAGCTACTTCCTTAAGATAAATTTCTTTATATATGCATGTGTATGAATATGTGTGTGTATATAAATATATACATACATCCTGTTTGTTCTGTTTATCTGGATCATGCTGATTGACACATCCAGTGATCCAATTCCAGGTATATACTTCAGAGATAGTTTAATATATAAGTGCATGGGCAAGGATGCTCATTGAATCATTATAATAAGGAAAATATGAAATAATCTAAAAAAAAATCCATCAACAAGGAGATGAATTAATACATTCCTATATATTTGTATGATTGTTGTTTTACTTTCCATGGCTGCTCAAGAAAATACCATGAAATGGATTGGTTTAAACAATGGGAATTTATTCACTCACAGTTTTGAGGTTAAGAAAAAGTCCAAATAGAGGTTTCATCAAACTGTTGGTTTTCCCCAAAGACTTGTGGCATTCTGGGGTTGGTTGCAGGCAATCCTTGGTCCTTAGCTTGTCATGTTGCAGTCTCTCCTTGTATCTCCCTTCTCTTTCAGTTTCCACTGATGATCAGCTTCTTGCTTCCTGTGGCTTTCTCTCCTTATGTTCTAATTGCTTATAAAGGACTATAGTAATAGGGTTAAGATTCATTTTCATTGAGGTGGGTCACATCATAACTGAAGTAATCTCAAAAGGTCCTATTTACAATGGGTTCACACCCATAGGAATGAATTAGGTTTATGAACATGTTTTTCTGGAGTACATACACAATGGTATTATACATGCAATGACCCTTATTTATTATTTGATCTATTGTCCTACTATCTCCCTCAGTTCCTCACTCCCCCATTCCCCTTCCATTCTGTCTGCCTTGCTATTTTCCAAATGTGTCCCTGCCTCAGGACCATCACACTTGCTATTCTCTCTTCCTGGGATACTCTTCCCCCAGATATATACATGGCTCACACTCTCACTTTTCACATTTCCTCTCAAATATAATCTCCATTTGCAGGGAGACTGACTAAAAACATTCTATAAAATAGCTCTCTACCTCCCATCATTATTTGTTCACTTACTGTGCTTTATATCAAATGCCATGAGGCAGTAGTTAAGAAGTCAGGCTCGAGTCAGACCATCTGAGTACAAACCTTGGTTCCACCATTTCTCATTGTATGATTCTGGCCAATGTACTTCACTTCTGAGATTCAGTTTCCTAATGTTTAAAATGGTGACAATAATAATACTTACAGCAAGGGGTTTTGTGAGGATCATAGTACATGAAAAACTAGAAAACTATAGAACTCATTGTAGGCTACTGAACAAATGCTAGCTGTTTTAACTGAAATTGTTTACTATGTGTTATCCTCATGAAAATGTATGTTTCATGTGGGTGGAGACTTTGGATTGTTCCTGTTGTATTTCCAAAAACCAGAATAGTGCTTGAGTAGAGTTGGTACTTATATTAGTTTGTTAAAGCAATACACCAGCAATGGAATGACTTTCATAAAGGAAATTTAATATGTTACAAGTTACAATTCTAAGGGTATAAAAATGTCCAAATTAAGGCACCAAGAAGAGGTTACCTTCACTCAAGAAAGGCTGATGCCATCTGGAACACTTCTGTCGGCTGGAAAGGCATGTGGCTGACATCTGCTGATTCCTTGCTTCAAGGCTCCGTTGCTTTCAGCTTCTGTTTCCTGTGGTTTTCTATGTAAGCCTTGGTGGGACTTCACTTAGCTCCTTTGGGACACAACTCTGGGTGCTGGCTTGCTTAGTATCTCATGGGAAGTGTTCTAGTTTGCTAGCTGCTGGAATGCAACACACCAGAGATGGATTGGCTTTTAATAAAAGGGGATTTATTTTGTTGGTTCTTCAGAGGAAAGGCAGCTAACTTTCCACTGAGGCTCTTTCTTATGTGGAAGGCACAGGATGGTCTCTGCTTGTCTTCTCTCCAGGCCCCTGGGTTCCAACAACTTTCCCCGAGGTGACTTCTTTCTGCATCTCCAAAGGCCTGGACTGAGTTGCAAGTGCTGAGATGAGGAATGCCGAACTGCTAGGCGGTGCTACATTGCGTTCTCTCATTTAAGCACCAGCCAATTAAGTCAAACTTCACTCATTGCAGCAGACACGCCTCCTAGCTGACTGCATATGTAATTAGCAACAAATGAGGTTCACGCACCATTGGCTTATGTCCGCAGCAACAAAACTAGGTATGCTCACCTGGCCAAGTTGACAACTGAATCTAACTAACACAGGAAGGTACATGGTGACATCTGCTGGGCCCTGCATCTTAGAATGACTGGGTTGCTGTTGGTTCTGAAGCAACTGTTCTTCAAGTTTCTGCATCAGTGTTAGCTTTGAGCTCTCTCCAACTGTTTCTTCTTATAAAGGACTCCAGTAAACTAATCAAGACCCCCCTGGAATGGGTGGAGCCACATCTCCATCTAATCAAAAGGTCACATCCACAATTGGGCCCACCACAATCTCCGTGGAAATAATCTAATCAAAAGTTTCTGCCCTACAATTCTGAATCAGCCTTAAAACAAATGACGGCTTCTACGGAACTGGAACAGGATTAAATCACTGCTTTTCTGGGATGTGTATTAGTTTCCAACCAGCACAATACTTTTCGAAGGTACATAGATTAATTTTAAAATTATATAAAACCATAGTACCTTATATACTAAACCAAAATAGCACAGCAGAGGCTCATAGTTAACTATGAGTATCGACTCTTCCATTGTTCTTTAGAAACACTCAGTAATGTGCTCAATTAAAAAAATTATACTTTTCAGCCTCCCTTGCAGATGGGGTAGCTGGGTGCTATCTAAGTGTAAATGATTGTGAGGGTTTTTGTTTGTTTGCTTGTTTGTTTTGCATGGGCAGGCATGGGGAATTGAACCCACATCTCCAGCATGGCAGGCAAGAACTCTGCCTGCTGAGCCACTGTGGCCTGTCCTGTAAGGGGCTTTTGAAAAGCTTTTTAAAGGGAGTTGACTGATATGGGAGAGAAAGAAGCTTTTTTGCCTCTTCCTCTTCTTCTTTATTCTTGTTTAAAGTACAGATGTCATAGCTACATTGTCGAAGCTATTTTATGATCCTGAGGTGAACTCGAAGACAGACGCTAAAGATTTGCTTCAGTGATGGCAATATTCAACCTCCATACCAACTTCGGGTTGCCTAACCACCAGAAATAATAAATAGTGGGGAAAAAATTAATACATAATTCATTTAAGTCTGAAAATAAAAACTTTCCTATATCCTGATAACTTCTGTAGCCATGGTAACAAATAACCACAGAACTTGTTCTAAACATGTGTGTGCTGGTTTTAAGCTGCTATATACCCCCAAAACACCATGTCCTTTTTCCTGATCCAGTCTTGTAGGGGCATCCATATATCTTTTAATCCTGATGCAATAGCAAGGAGTGGAAACTTTGGATGGTTTCCATGGTGTGTTAGTTAGATTCAGTTGTCAACTTGGCCAGGTGAACATACCTAGTCTTGTTGCTGCGGACATAAGCCAATGGTATGTGAACCTCATCTGTTGCCGATTTACATCTTCAGTTGGCTAGGAGGTGTGTCTGCTGCAATGAGTGACGTTTGACTAAATTGGATGGTACTTAAATGAGAGAGCGCAATGTAGCACAGCCTAAGCAGCTCGGCATTCCTCATCTCAGCACTTGCAGCTCAGCCCAGGCCTTTGGAGATGCAGAAAGAAGTCACCCCGGGGAAAGTTATTGGAACCCAGGGGCCTAGAGAGAAGGCCAGCAGAGACCATCCTGTGCCTTCCACGTAAGAAAGAGCCTCATTGGAAAGTTAGCTGCCTTTCCTCTGAAGAACTAACAAAATAAATCCCCTTTTATTAAAAGCCAATCCATCTCTGGTGTGTTGCATTCCAGAAGCTAGCAAACTAGAACACACGGAGGTATGACACATCTAGTTGTGGGTGGGACTTTTGAATTAGATGGCAATGTGACTCTGCCCATTCCAGGTGGGTCTTGGTTAGTTTAGTGGGGTCCTTTCAAAGAGGAAACATTTTAAGAAAACTCAGAGCCAAAAGAGATGCAGACTTTGGAAGATGCTTGGAGTGCTAAAAACAGAGCAGATGCCTAGATACCAATGTTTGATATTATAAAACCCTGCAGATGTTGCCATGTGCCTTCCCATGAGATGCTAAGCAAGCCAGAACCCAGAGTTGTGTCCAGAGGAGCTGAGTGTAGGCCCACAGATGCTGTCATGGTCAGGTTCATGTGTTAACTTGGCCAAGTGGTGGTACCTGTTTGTCTGGTTGGGCAAGTGCTGGTCTGTCTGTTGCTATGAGGACATTTCATAGAATTAAATCATGATCACATCTGCTGCATCTACAGCTTATTCCATTTGTAATCAGCCAAAGGGAGTGTGTTTAATGAGCAATGCTTAATCTAATCACTGGAAGCCTTTTAAGGAGGATTCAGAAGAGACAGGCTCTCTTTCTGCTTCAGCCAGTGAATCTCTCCTGTGGAGTTCATCCAGACCCTCCATTGGAATCATCAGCTTCACAGCCTGATCTACAGATTTTGAACTCTACATTTCCATGGTTATGTGAGACACTTTTATAAATTTTATATTTATGAATATTTCCTGCTGATTCTGTTTCTCTAGAGGACCTTAACTAATACAGATGCTTAGAGAGGAAACCACTGGCATCAGAAACGGACCAGCAAATGCCAGCCACATACCTATGTGACAGGCATTGGTCTTTCTTGAGTCAAGGTATCTCTCTCCAGATGTCCTAGTTTGGATTTTTTTATAGCCTTAGAACTGTAAACATGTAACTTAATAAATACCCTTTATAAAAGCTGTTCCATCACTGGCATATTGCATTCTGACAGCATTTAACAAATCAAAGCACCGTGTTTTCAATAAATGACTATAACTAGTTTTAAACCCATTTAATCAAACAGTAGAAATTTTCCTCAGTGAACACAATTCTGTAAGCAAATCAATCAATGAAAACTCTGTTCCTGAGAATCAGCCAATCAGGAATGGACTTAATCCAAAGACCACTCCTCTGAATGCCAACTAATATACAGCAGTCTCACCTGAATAACAACTTTCTAGAGCTGATGTCAACCCACACCTGGCTTTGGAAGGCCACGAATCCCTCTATTCTACATTACCAAAAACCTTATATAAAAATCAATTCCCTGATCTGCTCAGAAAGACTGTGCCCTATCAGTATAATTATCCCCTACCTAAGAAAGCAGTAAATTCAGCTCTGCATTTTATTTCAGATATTGAAGGTGGTCTCAGCTTCTGAAAAGCCAGTTTATTCGGTTTTCTGGTACTTGCAGCAGAAAGTAATGCCATTATGCTACATATAATAGAAATATAAAAGCCTAATGAAAGTGTATAAACCAATTTCAGCCTCATGGTTACTTCTGAAGAAAGAGGGTGAGAAATAGGAATAATAGGTGCTTTCAAATTATCTGTAAGGACTTGAAGAAATATGGATCAATTTTTAATATTTATTAAATCTGCATTATAGTATGCAGTTGTCTATTTAATTTTCTATACTTTTTGTATACTTGAACTATTTTATAATTACAAATTAAATTAAAAAATTATTTCCTTTAACTCAAGGCTAAGTATCATTTAAATATGGTAACATGATGAGGATGGGCTTTGTTGTCAGAAACAATTGGCTTTAATTTCTACTCTGCCACTTACTAGCTTTGTGACTGAGCAAATTACTTAAACTCTATAAGTTTTGTATATGTGTGTGTATGTGTGTGTGTGTGTGTTTTGCTGTCACTTGTAAACTCTTAATGGATATTAAGAGAATTATGGGAAGGTCCTTGCCATATAGCAGCAGACTTTGAATACATATTATTTTCTTTCCTTTCTGGTCTATAGTACTTCTTGTTTTCAATCAATCTATTGTTCTTTTGTTGATACTGAAAAGCTCATTAATAATTCATCTTGAACAGGTATTGTGGGTTACTGCTGAGTGTTTAATGTGAAAATAAAGCCCATCCTTACTATTGTGAGTGGTTGTTTTCATATATATTAGGCTCTTTGATCTACTTACTGGCAACTAAAACCATTAAGGTTATTTAAAATTCAACACTTGAATGAGTTGTAAAATCATAGAATTTTAAGGATTTGTGAATTTAGCACATTTTATCTTGTGGAAATTTTGCATACCAATTATTTGGACAGTGATAGAGTGAAGACCCTATCAGGTTGAGGTCTTTAAGAGAAATGAATTCCAAAGATGTACCAGAATTTTCAGAGCAATGTCTTGACAATAAAGAGAGGAACTAAGGGATCAAAGGAGGAGACTCACCAGGGAACAGGAATCATGAATCTTTTAGTTTCTTTACTCTCTCACCTCCACTTTCTTTCAATGAATATATATTCTCCTGTTCCGTGAGACATATCTCAGTGATGGATATTTTTAGGAGCAGAGAAATCACCCAGGCTCTGCCCTTAAAGGGGACAGCACCATTCCCAAACAGACACTTGCAACTAGATTTATTTTTAGTTATTCAGGGGAGATATTTCTAAGTTAGGAACTCTCTAGTGGCTATTCTCCATACTAAAATTTCCAGACTTAGTCCAGTCAACTTTAGTCAAACTAAAGTTTTTGGTTTTTTTTTGGGGGGGTGGTGTATGGTCCAGGAATCAGACCCAGGTCTCCCACATGCAAGGTGAGCATTCTACCACTGAACCACCCGTGCACCTAACCATTTAGTTTTAATCATGTTTCCTAAAATGGAGCTTTACCAGTCATAAATGAGATAATTTAAGCTGGTAAACCCAAGGGACATGGCCTCAAAGAACTTTGTATCACATAATTTTTGAAATTTACAATTCCTTGTTAGTCAAGAGAGAATCTCAGTTTACTGGAAGTATGCATTTAACATCTCATACTACATAATATGACTTTTTATAAAGAGAGAACAGGGCTTAAGCTCTGAGCCTAGGTAGGCAGTAATCACCAGTCATAATTTAGTAACACAGTTTTACTTTCATTCCATTTTTTTTCCTGATGATCAGCTTTTATTTTTGGAAAGTGATGCTGGATATCCATTTATGGCAGCAATATAAAGTTTCTTTTAAAATATATTTAAGTTAAATAGAGATTTCGTTCATTTAAATATAAAAATTTAAGGAAATAATTGGATAGGTGGATCAAAGCACATGGCTTTGAAAGTACAATTGATTATAGTTTGAATTACACTGATTTAGTGCTTCCTAGGTTAAACCTTACCCTCATTTTTCTTCATTTCCTTGAAGGTGGAAGGTCGGAAGGGGAAATATATAAGGTGGTTATGAAATGTTTACAGAAAATAATATTGCTATTTTTAGAGATTATTTACCTAAGATCATAGTTGATTTTCATAAATTATTCGGGGTTAAATTATTTTTTTGGAGCTCCCTTAGGGGATATTAGTTTGCAAAAGGAGCTGATGTTCAATTTTCTTTTAAGAGAGTTAAATGTTTAAGATATTGTTAAATTGTGGAGCTTTTAGTTTTTGACATGCATCTCCTAGTGAGAGGACTATCTGATTCAAATTATTATTGTAAGGAGAAATGGAAACTCAGAGAGGATTAGAAGTCTGTCTGATGTCACAGAATTATTATGGGGAGAGGCTGGATGGTGAACACAGATCTTTTGGTTTCTAAGCCTATTTCTGTTCCAACACACACACTTATTTTGTTTCTCTATTTCTTATGTAACATGAACCATGTGACATATTTCTAGACTTCTTTAGCATCCTATTTGCTTTCCTCCAGAATGAGCTTATTTTGTTATCTGATCCCTAGAACTGGACACAATGCTTCATGAAGACTCTGACAGATGAAGAATGCCTTTATACTGTTAGCCACTTAATCCTGCACAATATGCTGCCATCGATGCCATCTAAGATTGCTTTAGCTCTTTAGCAAAACTCATTATACTTTTGCTGCATATTGAACTTGAAGTCAATTAAAACCCTCAGGTGTTTTCGATAAGAGCAGCTGCCAAGCTTGGGTTTCTCCTTAAGATACTAGTACAATTGTGTTTTTGAAAAGTAGAATATGAAAGATCACACTTACTGTTAAATTTCATACTGATTCTACTTATCAACAATCCAGCCTATTTGATTTCTGCGATTTAAATGTTCTTTTCTCATATTAGTTATTATTCCAGTGCTGTCTTTCTGAAAATTTGTAAAGATCACAAATTATTTGTTTTTATCCAAGTAGTTGACTTTTTGTTTTTTGGCATGGGCCAGCACCGGGAATCGAACCCAGGTCTTTGGCATGGCAGGTGAGAACTCTGCCAGCTGAGCCACCATGGCCTGCCCCAGTATTTTAAAGAGTTAAACTGCAAAGAGCAAAGGTTTAGAGTGACACTAAAGCTTAGATCATGGTAAAATTCCATTACATTTACAGATGAAGAAACCAAAAATGCAGTGCCTCTTTTTAGTTGAACAAGTTGTGCATACTACAAAGCTGGACATGTTTTCACAAAAACTGTGATGCACCATTGTATGCGGCGGCCTGGATTTGCTTGCTATTTTTCAATAATTGCAAATTCACCATAGTAGTTTCAGTTAGGTCACATTTTCATGTTTTAGCCATAAAAATATTATAAATTATTTTGTCAAATGTCATGTTAGAAATTCAACAGCACAACATCAATAAGATTCTCCTTTTTCCCACTTGGGAAGGAAACTTACCAATTATCATGGTCAGGTTCATGTGTCCACTTGGCCAAGTGGTGGTACCTGTTTGTCTGGTTGGGCAAGTGTTGGCCTGTCTATTGCAATGAGGACATTTCATAGAATTAAATCATGATCATGCCAGCTGCATTCACAGCTGATTCCATTTGTAATCAACCAAGGGGAGTGTCTTCTGCAATGAGTGATGCTCGATCTAATCACTGGAAACCTTTAAGGAGGATTCAGAAGAGAAAGACTCTCTTCCTGGTTTGGCTGGTGAGCCTCTCCTAGTTCATCCAGACTCTCCATCGGAATCGTCAGCTTCACAGCCTGCCCTGCAGATTTTGGACTCTGCATTCCCCAGTCACGTGAGACACCTTTATAAATTTTATATTTGTGAATGTTCCCTGTTGATTCTGTTTCTCTAGAGCACCCTAACTAATACAGTCCCCTTGGGGGAATGGGGAGAAAAGAGGAAATATTAAACTTCCTATTGGGAGAATTTCTGATAGTCTCACAAGCAGTGGGGACAACAAAATCAATAGGCTGAGCCCTCAATCTTGGTGTTCGTCCCTATGAAACTTATTCCTGCAAAAGATAGGCTAAACCTCCTTAAGATTAGGCCTAAGAGTCATCTCCAGAGAACCTCTTTTGTTGTTCATATGTGGCATGTGAACTCACTGCCCTCCCCCACTATGTGGGACAGGACTCCCAGAAGTGTAAATCTCCCTGGCGGTGTGGGACAGAAAACCTGGAATGAACCAGGACCTGGAAGCAAGGGGTTGAGAAAAGCTTCTTGACCAAAAGGGGGAAGAGAGAAATGAGAAAAAATAAAGTATCAGTGGCTCAGAGATTTCAAACCGAGTCAGGAGGTTATCCTGGAGGTTTTCTTTTGTATGCTGTATGACAAGGTCACATTTCATTCTTTTTCCATGTGAATATCCCGCTATTACAGCACTATTTGTTGAATTTTTGTTCGTTTGTTTGTTTTATTGGCTTGTTTGCTTGTTTGTTTTTTTGGGAAGTGCGTGGACCAGAAATGGAATCTGGGTCTCCCACATGGCAGGTGAGAATTCTACCACTAAACTACCCTTGCACCCGCTTAACCATAACATTTTATAGAAACTGCTAATATAAGTTAATATAAAATTAAACTCAACACTGCTGTGCTGGTTTGAAAGGATTTATGTACCCTATAAAAGCCATGTTTTAATCCTAATCCCATTTTGTAAAGACAGTCATTTCTTCTAATCCCTATTTGGTACTGTATGCTGGAAACTTTAATTAGATTATCTCTGTGGAGATGTGATTCAATCAAGTGTGGTTATTAAACTTGATTAGGTAGAGAAGTGTCTCCCCCCATTTCAGGTGGGTCTTGATTAGTTTACTGAAATCCTATTAAAGGAGAAGTATTTTGGAGAAAGGTTCAGAATGCCACAGAACCACAAAGCAGAGAATGCACCAATCAGTGACTTTTGGAGATGAAGAAGGAAATCACCTCCTGTGGAGCTTTATGAACCAAGAAACTGGAAGTGAAAGCTAGCAGACTTTGCCATATGCCCTTCCAGCCCAGAGAGAAACCCTGAACGTCATCAGCCTTCTTGAACTGAGGTATCTTCTCATGGATCCCTTAGATTAGACATTTCTATAGACTTTCTTTAATTGGCCTTATAATTGTAAACTTGTAACTTAGTAAATTCCCCTTTTTAAAACCCATTCCATTCTGGCATATTGCATTCCAGCAGCTAGCAAACTAGGACACCAATGAGAGAAATTACATTAGTTTGGCATTATTTATTCTTTGTGAACACTTATTGTCTTTTTGTAATCACCTTTTATTTCTCAAATCAGCTCTTGATCATGTGATAGATAAATTATTTGCCAGGAATTGGCATTAAGCTTATATACTTTTTTGAAGCATATAATTTCAAGTCAAATAATGTGGAAGAGATTTTTAAAAAGCTACTATAGGGAATATAGAAATGCTCTATATTCTATATACAGAATATAGAAATAGTTAAAATCTAGAATTTCTATTTTGTTTAATAATTTAAGTAAACCTTTTCTCTCTGTGCTGAAATGGTATTAATATCTAAAATTCATTGAATGCATACTACCTTTCAGGCACTGTTTTAGGTGGTTTGTATTTATTATCTAGCTTAATCCTCTCAAGACTCCTGAGATAACTTCATTTCAGAAAGAAGAAATTGAGCCAGATAGTGGTTAAGTGAATGACCTAAGGTCACTCACATTCTCAGGAGCAGTGACTCTAGAATTCATTATTTTATCTCCTATAATATACTGTAGTAAGACATATTATCAAAAAAACAATTTTGTGTCATCTTTTACTAATAATCCTTTAAGATAGAATTTTCTCCCATTCTACTGGAAAAAGGCCAAGGCAACAACTTAAAAGTGTACTTCATTTTGGTAAAACATTATTGTATTAATTAGGGTTCCCAGGGGAACAAAACCAACAGGAGATATCTGTAAATACAAGATTTATAAAAGTGTCTCATGCAACCATCGGAATGGAAGAGTCCAAAATCCGTAGGGCAGACGGCAAGCTGGCAGCTTCCATGAAGGTCCTCAACAAACTCCCCAGGTGAAGTTAGCTGGCTGGCTGAAGTGGAGAGAGAAATTCTCTCTCCTGAATTCTTAAAAGCTTTCAGATGATTAGATTAAGTGTCACTTATTGCAGAAGAAGCCCTTAGCTGGCTGCAGATGTAATTAGCCTTGGATGCCACCAACACGCTCATGATTTAAGTCCATGAAATGCCCTCACAGCAACAGATTGTCCAGTGCTTGCTTGACCAGAGAATTGGGCACCATCACCTGGCCGAGCTGACACATTAACCTGACCATCACAATTGTACAGAATGACAAAGGCATGTCGGTAATATTTAATACAATAGAAGTTTTCAGTGGTAAAAGAGCACCCATGAGAGGTTGTAATTGTGAAGTTTATTCTCTACAATAATAAGAGGGACTCTTACTGACTGCTTGGTATGGATGGCCAAGATAGTTCACATATATTTCCTTTAATTTTAACAGCATTCATGCAAATTTAATACTTGATTTTATAAATGAGGAAACTAAAGATTGAAGAGGCTTACTGCCTTGTCCAGCTCACAAGTGATGACAGCAGGGATTTAGTCATAGATGTGTTTGATTCTGAAACCCATGCTCTTTTTAGCACATGAAGCTGACTCAAAGTCCGCAAGTAGTGAACAGATGTCTATCTCTAATTTTGTTCCTATTTCCTGTGTTATGGTGAGGAGTTACAGGTTTCAGAGAAAAAAATCTGTCCCATTCTCTTGGAGTTGTGCCTTTTCCATTGGATAAAGTAAAAGATAGAAAGGTTATGAATTTTCTTAGTAACTTTTTACTGGTATGTAAAATCAAAGTGATTTGTGACCAGAATCCTGGATTGTATAGTTGCTCCTTTTGGTTGGCCATTGTCCTGGAAATATGTCTTTTACTTTATGATTCTTGATATGACCAATAATTCTGAAATTTCTTTTGTCATGTTTCTTTTTAGCTTATATAATTTCTAATGACTCAAATGGGCTCTTTGAAGATCTTCATAGAAAAAGATCTGAGATTATTTAACTGCAGAAAAATAGGACTTTGGGATCTCAAGTATATCCTTATTTATTCAATAAGTATTTCTTGATCATAAACTATGTGCTAGCCTCTGTTCTAAGTGCAATGGTTATAACAGTAAACAAATTAGAAAAAAAAATCCGTGTTTTCTTGAAATTTACATTCTAGTAGGTGGATTGTTTTTTCTTTTTTGGAGATTAAGTATGGTTTAAGGAGGTGTGCGTGGGTGCCAAGTTGACAAAAGGTGGACTGTGGTGGCTAATTTTACATGACAAATTGGCTAGGTTACAGTGTTTGATGTTTGGTCAAACACTAATGTTTCTGGATGTTGCTGTGAAGACATTTTGCAGCTGGGATAAGGGTATACCATCAGTTGATATTTAAGTAAAAAACACTGCCCTTGATAATATTGGTGGGCCTCATCTCATTAATTGGAGACCTCAATTTCAAAGATCTGAGGGTTCTGGAGGAGAAGAAGACTTCTGTCTGAAGACTACACTTTCCACTACTTCCTGAGTTTCCAAATCAAGGAATTTGGACTCAATAATTCAACATCACTTTTACTGGAATTTTCATTCTCCAGCCTATCTTGTGGAATTTGGACTTGCCAGGAGAATGCTAGAAAACACTGGAGCAAACTGACTGGTAAATTATATTACCCGGAAATTGTATACTAGGCTATTTATCCCAGAAAAAAAGAAAACTGATTGTGCCGGTTTGAAACTGTCATATATGTTAGAAAAGCCGTGTCTTTTAATCCTCATTCAGTATTTGTGGGCAGGATCTTTTTGATTGTTTCCATGGAGATCTGACCCATGCAATTGATTAGATGGTTTCCATGGAGATGTGTCTCTACCCATTCATGGTGGGGTGGCTTACTGGAGCCCTTTAAGAGGGAACCATTTTGGAAAAAGCTCTAGAGCCAACAGGGCCCTCATAGCCAGAGAGCTTTGGAGACACAGAATAAAAATGCCCACAGGGAAGCCTTATGAAATGAGGAAGAAAGCTGGCAGATGTTGTAATGTGCCTTCCCAGCTCAGAGAGTTGTCCAGAAGCAAGCACCAGCCAGGTGCATTCCCAGCTAAAAGAGGTGTTCTGGATGGTATCAACCTGTTTTGAGTGGTGGTAAATCTCTTGTTGGTGCTTTAATTTGGACATTTTCATGGCCTTAGAGCTGTAAACTTGCAACTTAACAAATGCTCATTTTGAAAGCCATTCTGTTTCTGGTACATTGCATTCTGGCAGCTTACAAACTAAAACATTTATGTTTATACAAAAACCTGTACATGATTGCTTATAACAGCTTTATTTGTAACAGCCCTAAACTGGAAACAACCCAGATGTCCCTCAATAGATGAATGGTTGAACAAACTGTGGGACATCCATAGTATGGAATACTAATCATTCAAAAAATAGAATGAACTATTGATACATGCAACAATTTTGATTGGCATTTTGCTGAGTGCAAATAACCAATTTCAAAAAGTGACATGTTGCATGTTTCTTTTATATGACATTCTTGAATTATCAAAATTATAGAGATAGAAAACAGATTAGTGATTGCCAGGATTTAGGGATATTGGCATGGGAGTAAAGCAGTGGCTGTGACCATAAAGGGTTAGAACTCCCTCCTATGTGATATATGACATTCAGGGATGAAAGTCTCCCTGACAATGTGGGGCATGACTTCCAGGGATGAGTCTGTCCCCAGCACAGTGAGATTGACAGTGCCTTCCTGACCACAAGAGGGAAAAGGAATGTAATAAATTAAGGCATCAGTGTCCAAGAGAGATCATAGAGAGAGTCAAGAGGCTATTTTGGAGGCTATGCTTTTTTTTATACAAACATTCTTGACATACAAACATTTTTGACATGGTTACAATCAATGGCTCACAATATCTCACATAGTTGTGTATTTTCACCAAAATCATTTTTTTGAACATTTACATTTCTCCATCAAAAGAAAGAAAAAAGAAAAAAGAAAAAACTCATGCATGCCACACCCTGTACCCCTCCCTCTCATTGACCACTAGTATTTCAATCTACTCAATTTATTTTAATCTTTGTTCCCCCACTATTTATTTATTTATTATGCATATTTTTTACTCATCTGTCCATACCATAGATAAAGAGAGCGTTAGACACAAGGATTTCACAATCACACAGTCACATTGCAAAAGCTATGTCATTATACAATCATCTTCAAGATACATGGCTAGTGGAACACAGCTGTACAGTTTCAGGTACTTCCCTCTAGCCACTAAAATACACCATAAACTAAAAAGGGGGTCTCTGTATAATGCATAAGAATAACTTCCAGGATAACCTCTTGACTTTGAAATCTCTAAGCCACTGGCACTTTATTTGATCTCATTTCTCTCCTTCTCCTTTTGGTCGAGAAGATTTTCTCAATCTCTTAATGCTGAGTCCCAGCTCATCCTAGGGTTTCTGTTCCTCATTGCCAGGGAGGTTTACACCCCTGAGAGTCATGTCCCACATAGAGCGGGGAGGGTAATGAGTTCACTTGCTGTGTCAGATGAGAGAGAGAGAGAGAGAGGCCACATCTGAACAGCAAAAGAGGCTTTCTGGGGGTGACTCTTAGGTCTGATTTTAAGTAGGCTTAGTCTGTACTTTGCAGGGATAAGTTTCATAGGGGCAAACCCCAAGATTAAGGGCTTGGGTTGTCCCCACTGCTTGCAAGAATATCAGGAATTCTCCGAATGGGGAAGCTGAATATTCCCCCCTTTCTCCCCGTTCCCCCAAGGAAACTTTGCAAATGCTTCTTTATTCACTGTACAGATCTCTCTGGGATTAATTGGGGCATCACACTAACCTGGACAAACCAACACAATTTCATGCTCTCTTCAAGATTCCATGTATTTATATGGTGTTCAATTAAACTGTCCATATAAGTTAAATTAGGAAATTCACTAGTCTGGAGGCTACTTTTATGCAAGCTCCTGTTAGGTAGTGCTAATGGCCATGGTGTGCTAACCCCCAACCAATATCACTCCTGTTGACTCTTAAGAACACCTAGGGCTCGAACTAAGAATCTATAAAAGTTTTGTGCACTAAGTTTTCTTTCCTAAAACCAGTAATTTTCAGATGATTCTTAGGCCAGATAAATTCTGAAACCCATAGGGGCCAGCTTCTCCAAGATTATCAACTGATTACATCCCCCTATCCTTTAGTGTCCACACTCCTTCTCAACATGAAAAAATCAGAACAGACATTGTCTAAAGATTCCTACAGATTGGGAAAAGGATCAAAGGAGAAGAAGGAGTTATAACAGAGAAAATAGGATTTAACAAATGAGTATGACTGTTGAATCACTGATATTTCTTCTCTCCTCCAGTGTTTTGGAACAGTTAGAAGGAAAATTTTGAAAAAGTGGAATTGTAATCCTTAACAAAGTCTAAAATCTGTTCTGTAAATACTTGTTGAAGTGTACTTTGAAAATTATTGCCTTGTATTTCTTTTCTTTGTATATATGTTACATTTCACAATAAAAAGTGTTCTTTAAAAAGGTACAGCAAAGGGGAGATTTTTCCGTAATGGAAGTCTTCTGTATCTTGATTGTGTTTGTTTTTACTTAAATCTATAAAAGCCATAAAAGGACATATAATAATGCATATACATTGTATCAATAAATTCCTAATTTTGATATTGCACTATAATTACATAAGATATAACCATTAAGCATTGAGTGAAGGGTACAGGAGGCGCTCTATACTATCTTTGCAACTTCATGTGAATCTATAATTATTTCAAAATAAAAATTTAATCATTAGAGGACACCATGCATTCATGCAGCGTCTATTCTGGTGGTAGTTCATTTCCCTTAAAAAACCTTTTTAAATAAAAGATCTAAAAACTTCTTTACTATAATAAAATAACATATATCTTAGATTGGAATTTGTATAAGAACAAATCACCTGTTTGTAGATATAAATGTTTGTCATTAAAATATTCTGTTGCTTCTTAGAACAGGAATCAGTAGCTATTGAATATTTCTAAGAGTACCTTATCATTGTTGTTTATTTTTCATATGGCCACAGTGTTAAGAAGAGAGTCATTTTTGAGTATAACTCTCCTGCTTTCATGGCACATTCTACCATAGTGGTATCTATTTGGAGAACAATGCAAACATCACTCAATCCCAGATACCTTATTCTATCTACCCAGTTACCAATGGCAGGTTACCAGTGAAATAATTTCCTTTATCAAAGCAATTTTTCCCTTAAGTTCTTAAATCCCGCTTTAGGCTTCTTACTTCAAGTTTGTTTTTTCTTAAAAAAATCTTTCTGAACACAAGAAAACACAACTGAGCAAAATTGAAAGAGTAAATGTTATAAGTAGACACATTCTTGTTTAACATAAACAACAATTTTCTAATAATCAAAAGTGTTCAAAGATGGGATGTACGTTTTGAGAAGAAGCAGTTAAGCTAGTAAAACTTTAAAATCCTTTCTATTTTTAAGCTTATGTAAATTAAGAAAAACTAAAAGTTACATAGTGGTCCTCATATGAGAAAACTAGAAAAATGACAAGTATTCTTTAAAGGGAAATGATGCTAGCTGAAATCAGAAGGTACTAAAAATGATTAAAAGTATACTCCTTATTAATTAATCCATTTATTCGTTAACTCAACAGATATCTATTGAGATCCTATTATTTTCTAGGCATGATGTAGGCTCAAGGTTAGAACAATTAGGATAAAGCAATCCCATACTTTCATGGAACTTATATTGTAGTAGGGGTTGAGCAAAATAAATAGATATATTACAAGGCATTAAATAATTAGTGTATGGATAAAAATAAATCAGAATAAAGGGGATAGGTAGTACTGGGGGTAGGGTGGACTTACTATTTTATATAGAATGATGAAAGAAGGGCTGTCTGACTAGGTAGGACTTGCTAGATTTGAAGGAAGTGAGAGAGAGAATAAGCCAAGAAAGAATTGACTTCCAGGTAGAGACAACAGCTGCTGCAAATGTCTTTCAGGTGGGATGGTGTTAGTTGTGTTGGAGGAAGAGAAAGGAGGTAAATGTGGTTGGAGTCCCTAAGAAAGAGAGTAATAGAAGAGATCACAGAAGTGACAATAGAGCAGAGGGTATGCAAATTATGTAGGGCATTGTAGCCATGGTAAGCGATTTGGCTTCTACTCTGAATGATATAGGAAGACTGAAGTTTGTGAGAAGGGAGTGACAATCTTTTTGTTTGTTTTTAAAGGCTTTTTCTGACTGCTGCATTGAAAATAGACTATAGGGGATACAAGTGGAAACAGAGGGAGTATTTAGTGGTAAGCTATTGCAATAATCTAGACAAAAGATGGAAGTGGGTTGGAACTGGGATGGTGGTGGAGGTGAGAAGTGGATTCAGCATGTATTTTCAAAGTAGAGACTATGGGATTTGCTGATAAATTGCATGTGGAGTTTGAGGAAAGAGATAAAAAGATAAGTTCTCAATGTTTAGCCTGAGCAATTGGAAGCATAGAACATTAAATTAGATAAAATACATGATTGAAAGTCTCCCAGATGTTAAGGAATATAACCTTGTGCTCAGTGAGCCTCAAATATATGACTGTTACTATTCTTTTGCAAAGAATTGTAGATTTGATGAATATGTTTACTTTTTCCTTCTTACCAGTTGTCATCACACATATGCCTGGGGACCCCATGGTTTGTGGAGGGTGTGTATTAGTTACTGCTTAAAAATGGCATACAAGTGGCAGAACATGAATTTAACTATTATGAGCACAACCCAGAGCACTCAAGCCAGGAAGATTTAGAATACCTGTCATTTTGTAATTGGGTTTTATGTCACTGTGTGAATAATTATATATGACTGTTTAATAGGGCCTATTATTATTTCTGCCCTTGTTTAGCCACTCTGGCTGCCACATGCCTGCCTAACTCTACCTCCAAGGCCAACCTAGGTTATCAAAGCATTTCTTTCTTTATAATATATTTTCAAAACACAGGAAAAAGTCCAAAGGTTGCTTTTTAGCATATGTCATCTTTCAACATGTCTAATAAAATGTTATCTGTACTTTACTATCTAAAATGAATGACAGTATCATTTTTTTTTTTTTTTTTTACATGGAAGGACTTTAGCTGATTTCTCTGAATTATGTTTTTTTTTCTTTAGGATACTGAATAGTCCGGATATTTTTATTTAAATTTACACAATAGTTTACTCATTTTCTTGCACGTTTGTTTATATGAGTTAATTCTACTAGAAAACCTTTTTAGGGGAAACAGTTGTTCATCTGTTTTGTGAATACTGGAAGACATGATGAGACTTTGCTTTAGGATACAGTGAAAGAAAGAATATGACTATAGGTTCAGAAAAACAAGGAAAAAAGCCCAGAAATAATCAGATGAAACAAAATTAAATTGATAGTTTATTATCTCAGAACCATAAGTGAGTAGATTTTTACACTGTTCATTTTTACATTGGGAACAGGGTGGAAAGCAGAACTTCAAGGTAGAAACATAAATAAAGGTCTCAATGGATGGGTAAAATTAGATAAAAACAGGTACTTTGAGTAGGTGCTGTCAAGAAACATGATCTTGAATTAAAAGTTTATATTCTATCCAGCAACCATAGGGAAGCTCATTATGCTGAATGCATTCTGCATATTGATGTGTGGGCACTGAGTACCTCACTGTGTCATAACAGTGATTACAAAATCCTTTATCTGACTTTGTGATAGTATTGCCATACCTCTCCAATGAAAGATGGGCAGAGCATTTTCTGGAGTATACTGAATGGAGGTGGTTGACTGAGTTTCATGCCTTGCGAAGCCCATCGTAGTTCATTGGACTGTACTTGAGGAATGCTGAAAGGATGGCATAGTAGAACTTAAAATGATGGGAATCTCATACTGTAGAATTGTCCCTTCTATTCAATGCATATCTTTTTACTTCATGTTACTTATTTATAACTACTTTCTCTTCCTCAAAGCTATGTTTGAAGGTTTATTAAAAACTCTCTGGATGGTCTAGATCCTCATTTCCTGGAAAAATCAAACAAAAGAACAAATACCAAGAACAGGGAGAACTAAGCAGTGCATCATAGTGGACATGCACTTTGGAATTAGATGTTTTGGGAAAGAATTCTAGGTCTACCACTGAGTAAATGCGATAATGAATGCACAGTGCTTAACACATGATTTTCTCAGTAAATATAGGACAATTAATCAGCACACTAACATATCTTTCCATTTTGAAAAAATAATAGAGAAAATCTGTCACTGCGGAGCTTAGTAAGCACTGATAGGAAATATTTATCCCCAAATTTGCTATTTTACAATAAAAATAACTGCTCCTCTTTTTATGTGGGGCTTTATCTAGTGGTTAGGACTTAATTTTTGGTCTCAAAATGTTCCAACTATTATAGGAATCTAGATTTTTATGAGGAAAATAAAATTTTCTTTAAGGAGGATGCTTTCCCATTTTTAATGGTTTATAAAAATTCTGGAATAAGCTATTCTTCAATGTGAGCTGAAAACTAAAAATCAGCAGAAAATATTTTACGTGAAAGAAAAAAACAGGGACAATTTGTCTCTTGGAGTTAGAGGTCTCCGAGCATGGACGATCATGGATGCTAGATGATCAGCAAGGGCACAGAGATTTTAGTTTCCCTTCCCTTTAGAGTTGATGCAGGTTTTTAGGTGCTTTGCTGGCTTGATCAGGCAGGAAGACAGCAAGTTTAAATTTAAATAGATTACATTGCCCCTACACCTGTGGGGTCAGCCGAATAACAAAGGAAGGATCTCAGCAAACTCAGGGTTTGAAATTCACATGCAATAAACAGTACTTTTCTTTGAGTGGCACTGTCAGTTTGTCCTTTTATGACAGTACATTGTGCAGTGGCATTTTTCTTTACTTATCTCATCTCATCTGCTAGTGAAGCACGTAGGCAGCAGAGGGCATATAGTTCAACTTCTTACCCAATACCAGAATCTATTTTCTCTCACCCCTGACAACTGATTAGCTCCTGTACCAACTCTTTCAGCCAGGAGAGGACTTAACTCATAACATCTTTGGGTAGACAGGTTTTCCCCCCTTTATTTAGCTGAAACTACTTATTAGCACTAATTATATAATGCTTTTACTAAAAAACATCACTTTTTAAAAAAAACATTTAATTTCTGTATGGATATTTTCTTCACTTTTCTCTTTTGATTCTGATCTGCATCAACAACACTTTCCCAAGTATCATATTGGAGAAATATTTAAACATATTAAACCTGTTTATTAAGTTATTCTTTCACTTATTTTTCATAATTATTTTGCTATAATTTTTGATCATTGTTATATTCAAATTGTTCCCCATGGTCTCTCATTTTTCTTTGGACACATTTGTAATGTTATATAATTTAACTTATTTAATAAATAATTTACAATAGGTTACAAAAGAAATGATAATACCCCTCACACTACTCACTGGAGATTTGAGTAAACCACACAGGGATCTTTCAGTGCTAGTCCAACAAATATTTCATGCATACCCTTTGGAGGTATTTAGATACTAAACAGATAATTTTAATCTTGGGTCCCTGGAACTAAAGCTGTTCATGAATCTCCTGAAATTATACGTAAAATTTTGGTTTTGTGTCTATGAGCAGTTTTCAAGGAAAAAGAAATGGGCTTACATTAGGCTTTTAGAGAATTCTGTAAACTACTCTCCTTTTTTATTCCTTGAAGGTTATATTAGCAGACAAAGGCAGTGGATTCTGTTGTCTGATGTACTCAAATAACTGATTCCTGAGACATCAGCGTTGCAAAGAGAGAAAAAGTTTATTACTGTGCATGTAGCAGGAGAGCTTATGGCCTATTGGCCCCCAATCTGTCTCCCTGAACTGCAGTAATTCTGATAGTTTTATAGAATTAAAAGATGGGCAGGTTTAGGATTATGAGCACAGTGGCCCCACATGATGTAATTAGAGGTGATCCAATTATTGAGCATGCAAAAATTGATTACGTGCTTAGTTACAGAATGTATGTAAGAAAATGGTGGCCTTAATATGATGATGGGCATGATTTTTAGTATAATAAAGGTGACTTACAGTTTAAAGTCTAAACTACTGTGCATGTCAGGTGGGCTCACTGGTTAGATCCGGTCTCAGTTATCAAGATAACTTTGAACTTGGGAAGGGGGTCATTTCTGGACTGACCCAAGACCCTCCATTAATAAACATTAGGGGCTGTCTTTAGTGATTACAGACTCTAAAGTTGAAACACTAAATAAATGGGAACAAATGAAGTTTAGTCACAAGTTTTTTACAATCACAAAGGCAAAAGATAAAGTTTATTTGGTCATCATCTGATATCAAGGCAGCTGGATTACAATTTAGAGATTTCAGGGTATTTCCCTCTGTCTACTCCAATATACTAGAAAGCAAAATGGAATATCAGTATAATGATTCAGCAATCAAAATCATCCCTTAAATCCTGACTTTCTTAGTTACAGTTGTCCTTAAAATATGCACATTAAAATCCATTCCACTTACAAAGCATTCTCACATCTGTGGCAAAGAGAAATACTGTCTTACTTTACAAGCTAATCTAGAAGTTTCATTTCAGGGAGAGAACTGTTTTTGGGAACCTACCTTAATATATTTGGTTACTAAGATGAGGCTTTCAAGGACTGCAGTGAGACAACATGAGACTGACAAAGAGATAAACAGAAATTTGGGGGTCAATCAGAGGTGAGTAACCCAGGGGGAACAGGGGAGAAGCAGATGGACAAGGGTAGGGGGGAACCTGCAGTCTGATAGGGGGCTGGAGCCTGGGAAGACAACCATTGAAAATTCCTCTGAGGTGAAAATGGCAGAAGGAAGTCTAATTCTGGATTGTAGGTTATTGTAGTGCTTTGTATTCCTTGCTCTCCTCCAATTCAAAGGAGTCTCCTGAGGACATAGCCTTGAGTCTTTGGTTGCCAGGAGACAAAGGATGAGGTCAGTAGAGTAGTAAGAAGGAGAAAAATATGATAAGACATAAACACATGAACCTACCTGCCCTAAGGAATAGTATTACCAAATAACATTGGAGCTGCCTTTGCAACATTTTAATAAGCAGAAGATTTTCCCCAAATTTAGAAGTCTACTTTATTTTATGGTTTTACCTAAGGCCTAAGACCTTACTTCATCTTTGTAAGCTGCCTCTGGGACAGTGAGTAGCAGGGGCCATCCAAGCAAGTGGTGGTGGCAGCAGCCACAGAGATATGGGTTCATAATCCTTAGGCACAGGTGAGGAAAAATTCCCAAATTCACTATACCTTGGCTGAATGAGGAATCACTTGTCTCTTGCCCAGCTCAGCAGTACAAAGATAAGGTCTTTGGGCTTGAGCAGCTCCCCAGGACTGATATCAGCTGGGAGTCTTTGCCACCCCTTGGCTGAAAGGGGGAAGAGAAGGAGATTCCTGAACTTGGAGAGAGAGCTGTATAGAGAACATACTGTGACAAGAGCTGTGGTCTCAGGAGACACACACACAATCTGGGGTGGCTTGGCAGGGAGGAAGTTGAGGCGAGAAAGACTCTGATCCCATCTTCCTTCTACCTGCTGCTGGTGCCTCATGTTGATTGAACCAACTAAAAGCCAGAGGGTTGGGAATCTGCGTAGTCCACACAGGTCAGTCTCCAAGAGAAGAAAGCAGGGCAAAGCAGGGTGGAAGTGGATCTGCAGAGCCAACAGAAGATACCCAGTTATCTGCTACAGTATTTTTCTGTAGTTTGAGGAGTTCAAACATTGTCTAAATAGTAAGTTGGCTTATATCCAGGGAAAACTCAGGTTACCTAGTTCAGTTCTGATAAATGCTACTTCCTTCAAGAAGTCTTCCTTGATAAGTCCAGATGGGCAGAGGAATCTTATCTTTTGAATATCCATAGTATTGTGTTTTTGTATTCATTGAACACAAAAGATATTGCCTTGGATTCATTGTGCATAAAGTCCCCTTTAGTCAATTTTTAGCTCCTAAGGTAGAGTTAGTGTCTTGTTTATCTTTGTGTCTTTCTTAAGCCCAGCATACTGCTTTGTATGTAATAGGTACCCACTTTTTTTCATAAAGCATTATCAGTATTTAAAAAACTTTTTTATGGTCAACTACAGAGCAGGGAGAATCATCCATGCCTCCTCCAGTGTGATGCGTGCTCTACTAGTGTTTTCACTATTGCTAAGAGGGTCTAGTTTCTGCCTGGATAGTAAATGACAGCAATTTTAGTTTAATTCATTGCACCATTTTTCCATGCAGTTCCTAATACACGGAGCAGAAGGAGAGTCATATACCTGATACATGTTCGGGATAATTGCTCTCCCTCATTCTTAAGACTTTTGCTATTCACATGCTCCTTCTCTTAGAATTCATTCCCAAACCACTACCATCTCTTCTTCCTCCAGTCCTCCTCCTCTTTCCTCATCATTCTTTACCTCAGCTTCCTTGCTCTAGTTGAGCAAAGTTACTTGCTGGCTCCTCAGTTTAAAGAGCATAATTTGCTTCTGGGCCTTCACCTGCACCTTGTTAAATATTTGGAGCATTCTCTTTTTCACTTCCCAGGATTACTAGGAGATGGTAATGTAGGCAGGAATTTTAGCAGCTGGGAAGAAACTACTTAGTTAAGGCAAATCCCCCAATTTTGTATTTGTGGACTTGAATTTTGGAATCTGTAAATGGTATTTAAGATTTTCCTTTAAAAAGTTTTATCTTCTTTAATTGGGCTTATTGGCATAGACTATTGCATTTTTTTCATCTTGATTATGCTCTCAAGCATCTTAATTGTTTCTCTGAGTTATGTTCATCCATAAATTTTATAAGCATGCAATCAATTTTTCTATCCAAGATGTTGGTAAAGACAACACTATAGATAATTTCTTATAGATTGAATTTGACCTATTAACCAGCATTCTTTGGTTCCATTATTCATTTAGCTATTAATTCACTCATTTGTACCCTTATCTAATTCATGAGAAAGTCATTAAAAATTTCAAAAGCCTTGCTGCCAACCAAATATAAACTTTAATGCTCAAAAAAAGGATATTAGCTTAACTTTCAGGATTTAATCTTCATAAGGCCAACATAGCTCCTACTGGTTGCCACTGATAGAATGTTCGCACACTTTGTTAATAATTTATTCAAGGTTTTTGCCGAATAAGTTTTAGAAATCTATGGTCTTTAGAATGTATGTTTGGGAAACGAAACATTTACCTGCTAATCTTCAGTGTTCTGTCATCTCTCGTTCCCTACCATGTCTCAAATACTGTATTACACTTGCAAATCCTTTTAGTCTTCAGGGATAGAATTCATCCTGGTTAGACCCACCCGGGGTACTTAACCAAAATTAACCTGGTAAGAGTTCTTCAACTCGCATCTCACCGATTTTGGATTTCAGTTCTATTTTTTAAAAGTATATTCAATACTTTCTTGTTTGAAGATTATTCTCCTTAAAGTGAAGATGGAAGCACAATGGGAGACCCAAATTCTTTCTGTTATTAACAATATATTGTAGTAAGAGTTCTAAGTGATGGGCTTCTTTCTTCTTTGTTTTGTTCTGACTATATTGTCGGCTACTATTCCCCCACCACCCTGCCAATGCAAACAAATAATAAGCCAAACCAAAATAAAAATTAAAAACCAAAGAAAACAAAACAAAAAATAACCTCTGTTAACCAGAAAACCTGGTTCTGGGTGGTGAAGGCCGGGAAGTAGAGCTGCTTCTAATCTGACTTCTGGGATTTTCATGGTATTCATCTATTCTTGTAGAGTTTATTCTGCTCTTTTTATGTTTATGCAGTTTTCAAATGTACAGAGTTTTGATGACTTTTAAGTATACTAATAATATTTTTCTTTCCTAGGTTAGGAATAAAACTGTAATTGCCCCCAAAACCTAGGTCTAGGAAGATAGTAGCAAGCATTAGCAGAGAGGTATTCTCTTAGGTCTCTTCACCCATTATCAGTTTGATTTGATAATCTCACCATAGAACCATTTACTGGCCATAAACCTAGACACTTCTTTTTAAAATATTTCCCCTCAAGATTTGACTCTGTAATTTTTCTCTTAGTTCAATATCATAAAATTCCAAGTCTTATTTTTAGTCTTTCAACAATAACACCTAAGGCATTTAGGATAATGAAAAATATTTACACAAAGAGGTTTCATTATGCTCTTTTCTTTGTGTTGTTGTGTGTATTTCAAATTTGGATCTTGCTTTTTTGAAAAGCCAGTATCTTGATATAATCAGCCATAGACCTGTCTTTTCATTGAAGATACTAAAACGCAAGTGCTGAGTAGGAGTACTCTGCAATGATTCCACCTTGTGAAATGTTCAATTATTGGAAACTGTATTTTTTTCTTATCATACTGAACACTGAGGAACACTTTAATGTTTTCAACTATGAGAAAATCTTTTAGGCAGAGGATGGTGTTTACTGCTCATTTTCTGTTGAAGAAAGACAAAAGGAATTTAAATTAAACTTTATATAAAGGATTGAACTGAATTTGAAAAAAAATTCTCAATAATGAAGGTTTTAAAATAGAAAGGAATTCTGCCTGCCTTTAAGGAAGTTAGGTGGGGAGAAAGAAGCTAGAAATGGGGTCATTGAAATATTGTATTTGCAATGGGAAATTATATTCTATAATTTTCAGGGAGACTTCCACAATAGAGTAGATTGAAAGAAAGTTAGATTAAGCTTTCTCTGAGAATTCAAGGATGATATTGGAGGAAGAGGAATGACATTAAGTAAAACTTTAAGATTTTGATTAATGTTCTAATTTTGTTTAAGTAATCTTCCTAACAATTCAGTTGCAATCTATTTTACAAAAATCACACTTTCTGTTATTAAACCAAAGCAACATATATGTATTGAACACTGTCACACTGAAGGCCCTTTTGGGTTGGATACAATTTGCATATTGCTAAGTGCAGGTATTGGTGCTTAACAAACTATAAGATCAGTTTCTGTGATTTCTGAAGGTTGAAAGTGACTCCAGTTTACTTTTCCTTATTTAGTTTATAGTCTCCTAAGTAAATTCTACAAATGGCTAGGGATAGAGATGCTGACTCTGAATACTTAGGATGGCTTTGTCTGACTTGTAGAACTTCTTTTACCCCACCCAAACTTCCAACTTCCTACTGCCCAATTGTTTCATAGAAGTTTGTGTCCCACATGAGGGCTAGTCTCCATGTACAATGTCTATGGCAATCTCAAACAACGCAAATGTTGCATGTTGATCACGTGCTATCTGCAATTCTTCGAGGTACACAGTAAACCCAAATACCACTCTTTGACTGAGTCAAGAGAGACCACTTCTTTGGATCTCATGCCTCAGAAGGGCCCATTCTTGCTCTCCCCCTGCCATGCATCCCCTCAAAGGACCAAGGGGACATTCCCCCTTGAAGGTTGGGCTAATCTGAACCCTATGCCTGCTTTGAAAGCTGTGCCAGTTTGAAGCTATCATGTACCCCAGAAAAGCCATGTCCTTAAATACTCATTCAACATTGCTGGGTGGACTCTTTTGATTGTTTCCATGGAGATATGACACACCCGATTATGGCTTTTAGGATGGAGTTTGCTTACTGAACCCCTTTAAGAGGAAACCATTTTGGAAAAAGTTTTAAAGTTAGAGCCACCAGAACCAACAGAGCCTGTGGAGCCAGAGACCTTTGGAGCAGAAGGAAAATGCCCCCATGGAGGCCTGATGAAATGAGGAGAGAAAGCTGGCAGTCATTGTCATGTGCTCTCCCAGCAGAGAGGGAAACCCAGAACTTCATCAGCCTTTTCTTTGGAGTTAAGGCGTCTTTCCCTTGATACCTTAATTTGGAACATTTTCATGACCTTAGAACTGTAAGCTTGCAACTTAATAAATTCCCCTTTTAAAAAGCCATTCTGTTTCTGATATCACATTCTGGCAGCTTTTATAAACTAACACAGAAGCCATGTTATGGGGACTTGGGACCCTGAAATTCTGTCATGAAATAGCCCTGACCTCACTTCTAGGACTTTAGTGGACCTGTTGCACAAGTTGGTCCTTGTGAATATATACTTGTTGTGGTAGTTAGATTCAACACTTGTACATGAGTAGGATGCTCCTCTAGGCATGGGCAAAAGCTATGTGGGAGGAGTATAGATGTAAGTTGGATGTTTAGGCTGGGATGTCCATTCATAAATGTACAAGACCCTTTATGCAGCAGGACTGAGCTAGAGATGGAAACAGAATGGGAATGGAACATAGGGAGGATGGAGGCAGAGAAAAGAGGCAATTCTTCCAGTTTTTCTATGTTCTGACACGGCACTCTGGGGAATCAAATTCTAAATTTGAAACTAACCTTTCATATTTTCATAAAAGGCATTTTTTTCCAAGGTAAGAGGATAAAACATATTTTATTTAGAGGATTGCAAGCTTGATTTGTAACTTTTATTTAGTCATGTCATGTGGGCCTCCACTTGTACACTTGTTCCGAACTCTGCATATGTTAGAGTGAGACTGCTACTCATCATTCCCTCTATTGTAATTTCCTTCTTTCCGTATTTGAGGCAGTATAAGGAAACTGGATTTGTGATTAGATCAACAACATAAATGATCAAAATAATTTATTTGATGTTAGTTTATTCCAAATTTGGGGAGAGATAACATTTTGGACACTGAGGCATAGACTAAGCAGGTAAGAATCCAAGGAAGAAGGAGAGGTTGCTTAGATGTAC
Source organism: Tamandua tetradactyla (assembly GCF_023851605.1). Taxonomy (NCBI): domain Eukaryota; kingdom Metazoa; phylum Chordata; class Mammalia; order Pilosa; family Myrmecophagidae; genus Tamandua; species Tamandua tetradactyla. Next base: position 20,624,797 of record NC_135350.1, on the reverse strand, counting down.
AGGTCTCTGAGATCAGATTATTTTTGATGGATTGTAACTTCAGCCTTTCTGGACTATGATTGTGTCAGTTCAAGTCATCTAAGGAGTAGATACTAAGATGAAGATAGAAATGTAGGAGATTTAATGGAGGTAGTACCTGAAAAAGAAAAGGGGCAGAGCAAGCTGGAAGAGACATGACTAGCTTCAGAAGATGATGAGGTCTCTGTTGGTTTGAGAGGATGTATGTTCCCTAGAAAAGCCATATTTTAATCTAAATCCCATTTCATAAGGCAAAATAATCCCTATTCAATACTGTATGTTTGAAACTGTAATCAGATCATCTCCCTGGAGATGTGATTTAATCAAGAGTGGTTGTTAAACTGGATTAGGTGATGACATGTCTCCACCCATTTGGGTAGGTCTTGATAAGTTTCTGGAGTCCTATAAAAGAGGAAACATTTTGGAGAATGAAGGAGATTCAGAGAGAGCAGAGCAGAACGACATAGCCATGAGAAGCAGAGTCCATCAGACAGCGACCTTTGGAGATGAAGAAGGAAAATGTCTCCTGGGGAGCTTCATGAAACAGGAAGCCAGGAGAAGAAGCTAGCAGATGATGCCATGTCCACCATGTGCCCTTCCAGATGAGAGAGGAACCTTGACCGTGTTCACCATGTGCTTTCCACATGAGAGAGAAACTGTGACTGTGCTCACCACGTGACTTCTCACTTGAGAGAGAGAGACCCTGAACTTCATTGGCCTTGTTGAACCAAGGTTTATTTCCCTGATGCCTTTGATTGGACATTTCTATAGACTTGTTTTAATTGGGACATTTTCTCAGCCTTAGAACTGTAAACTAGCAACTTATTAAATTACCCTTTTAAAAGCTGTTCTGTTTCCAGTATGTTGCATTCTGGCAGCTAGCAAACTAGAACAAGGTCTGACATTGTGAAAGGAGAAGAGGAGGAATGGAGAATGGGTTGGAAGAACCTCAGATTGAAGAGCAGCTTTGAAAAAGTCTCAGCAAACTCAATGGGAATCTCTGGTGTAAAGATTGCAAGTTCAATTCATATTCATGTTTATCATGAAAAACTTCTAAAAAGTAAACAAAAAAAATGAGAGGAAAGCAAAAATGACTTGTATCTCCATCCTCTATAAATAAACATTAACATTTTGGTAAATATTCTGAAGTATAGCGATACCTAAAAAAATTAAATTCCTATTGTATTTATTATTTGGCAATCAGTATTTTTCATTTAGGCATTATGTTTTAGTTTATTAAATGCTGCTGGAATGCAATATACCAAAAATGGAATAGCTTTTAAAAAGGGAATTTATTAAGTTATAAATTTATAGTTCTAAGGTCATAAACATGTCCAAACTAAGGCATCCAGAGAAAGATACCTTGACTCAAGGAAGGTCAATATCTGTCACTGGCAAGACATGGCTGGTGTCTGCTCGTCTTTGTTCCTGTTTCTGTTGCTTCCAGCTTCTGATGCCAGTGGTTTTCTCTCTAAGCATCTGTGGGCCTTCAGTTAGCACCTCCCAGACCCAACTCTGGATTCTGGCTTGCTTAGAATTTCATGGTAAGGCACATTGCAACATCTGCTGGCCTCTATCTCTAAACATCCGTGCACCTGTTCTTTCTGTCGGCACTTTAAACATCTCCAAATGTTAATGCTGGCTCTTTTAAGGATTCCAGTAAATGAATCAAGATCCACCTTGAATGGGTGGAGTCATATCTTCATCTAATCAAAATATCACGGCCATGATTGGGCATGTCACATCTCCACGGAAACAATCTAATAAAAAAGCCCCACCCTACGATATTGAATCAGAGTTAGAAGAAATCCTTTCTGGAGTACAAGACGGTTTCAAACCAGCACACGTTATATATAGTAAATGTTTCCAAATGTCATTGAATATTATTTTCCAGCATAATGTTGCATAGTAAGTCATTTTATGACTACAACATAATTTATAACCAATTTATTTCTTAGTTTTGAACATTGAGTTTTCTAAGTTTTCTCTATTAAAATAATGTGATGATCATTCTGGTCCACAAGCAATTTTCTTAGGATAATTTGCAAAAGTGGAATTTATCATAGGAAACATGTGAAGGATTTTTTTTTTTTTTTTGCCAAAATGCTACCCAAAGGCCCCTGAGAAGGGTGCAACCATTTGTGTTTTCCCCAGCATTGTGCAATAGCACCTATTGCCTCTCAGCTCATGCCATCTATATTGTTGCATCTTTTCATGTATTTTTGGCCCAGGAATTTTTTTAGAAACAAAATCAGAACCTCTTTCTGTACCTCTTGACTTTCTCCATGCCCTTTATACTGTTAACCCATTTGCAGTCTTAGATTATCCAGTCCCCACAAACAAATGCTAGACTGAATACAAATAAGTAAAACTGGGACCCAGATGAGCCAAGTGATTTGTTCAAGGCCACCCATATGGTTGGTAGCAGCCAGAGTATCAGAACCTAGGTATTTTGGCTCCTTTTTCAGTGTGCTTTTTCTGTACTGTTAACTAGAGAATAAGCGCCAGACAAAACTTGGAACTTGAACATATTTTATTTATTGTATACACACTTATATAGAGTTTCTTATATGCCAGGCACTACTCTAAATGCCTTAGAAATAATTGACTCATTTACTTCTTATAATCTCCATTTTTTCATTTGAGGAAAATGAGGCACAGAGAGGTTAAGTAATGTGTCCAAGATCACACAAGGTAAATGGTAGAGCAGGTATTTGAACTCTGGCAGCATAGCTTTAAGGATCACTTTCTATTCTTTACAGTATTAGGTACAGAAAAGAGAACTAACTCACTGGCATATTTTGCCTTTTATCTGAAAATGTATACTATGAGAATGTCCCTTCAGTAATGTCTATTGTTAGAAAACCATTTCCATTAATTTTTGCTGGAAAGAACTGATAATATTTAACACTCCTCCCAGACTGTATATAGCATTTCTTTGTTTGTTGTGCATCTTTCTAAACCTTCATCAGGGAAGCTGCCCAGCCTTTCATATTTACTGCTAGTCCTAGTACCTGGAAAAGTGCCAGGGATATAGTAGTTGCCCTCAAGGCATTATTTGAGAAAATGAATATTTAGGGAAATATCTTCTGATGGGGATTTGGAATAACATATAGATGAGAAGGAGGCTCCAGCCAAATGACTCTCTCATAGCAGAGTGACATGGCAGAAGGAAAAGTGAGTGCAGTATCTTGGGCAGAAAAACACTTCACCTGTTTGGTGGATGAAAGGGAGGTTTTGAGGCTTCAGCCCAGTGAGTGAGGCAGGATGAGCTCAGAGAGGCAGACGGGGTCCAGTTCATGTTAAGTCTTACAGGCCAGCTGCCAGAAGGAGTTTAGATTTTTATTATAAGTAAAATGGGTGACTCTGGGTAGTCCTGAGCAGAAGAATGGCAGAATCTGATTTTATGCTATCAGATGATTTCTCTGGCTTTGGTTCAGAGAAAGGATTTTTTTCAAGAGTGGCAAAAGACACATTCCTAATCTTATTCCACTTCATTGGTGTTAGGTCAGAGCATCTGCCAGGTGTTATAAGGTTTTATCTATTTAAAATTTAGCTCAGGATGGTTCCTAAATTTATTTTATTTTATTTATTTATTTATTTATTTTTGGCATGGGCAGGCACCAGGAATCAAACCCGGGTCTCCGGCATGGCACGTGAGAACTCTGCCTCCTGGGCCACCGTGGACCACCCACTACATTTATTTTAAAAGCATGAAATAAAGTTTCCATAAAAAATTAATGCTGAATCCTCCTCTTCCCTTGGAAATACAATTATTTATCAAAGTTTTACTGAGGGATTTCCAAGTCTTTATTTTTCCAAATGTACTCAGAACCAGTGGTCTCCCCCACCCCAACTATACTTACTCTTTCTAATGTTATTTGATTTGAAACATTATCACTTGTTAATGACTTTCTCTTTATAGAAAAGTAGAGCTCCTTTAAACTTCTATAGGTGGCACATCTGTTATTGAGATATTGTGTTAATATAGCTGAACAGTTCTGAAATGAACATATTGAATACAAATATATTTAGTGAGTGGTTTTACAGTCTCAAGTATAAAGATAAGTTTTCTAAGTACTTTTTAATTTTGAGAAGGAGATTTATTTAATGCAAAAATATGTGTTTATAACCATCTTCATGTCTCAGAATTAATGCTCCTAGTGAAGGTAAAATATGCTTATTTAATCTAATTCCGTTTTCTTTCATATTGCTTTACTTTTTCTATTTTTCCTCTTGGTTATGTAAACTGATGCTATGTAAATAATATTTTACTTACATTTCCTCAAGTAGCATTTTGATATAAATAGCCAAAAATATTCTTATTGAATGAGTAATTATAGTGTTAGTTATGTGGTTAAAAACCCAGTGAACTGATTGATCATTATATATGGCTATTTACCTACATTTTTTCTGTCTTTATTTTTAAAATTTTTTCTATATCTTCAGGGGATACAAGTGTCTGACTTTTTCTAATTGCATAGATTTTCAATGTCTGCTTTATTTACCATAAACCAGCTACATACTCTGGAAATTCCATCATTTTGGTGCCAAGATGTCTTGTGTTCTCAGATTGCAGAAAAGAAATCTTTGGTTCAATTATTTCCAATTTTGGTCTTGAAAATGTGATTACCATTCAGGTTTTCCCTACCAAATCATGTTGTCTTCATGCTTTCTTATTTCTGTCTCTCAAGATGCAGTTTTTTAAAGTACTTGGTTGAAGTCAGTCAATATAATACTTCCCTTTACTGTCATCACTCTAGAACAATGGCTCTCAAAATGTGGTTTGCAGACCTCTGCGGGTCCCTGAGCCCCTGTTCAAGAGAACTGTGAGATCAAAATCATTTTCATAATAATAGTAAGACCTTTTCTGTGGGCCTTATTTTAATGTGTTAATATTTGCAGCAGTAGTGCAAAAGCAATGATAAGTAAAACTGCAGAATGTTAGCAGGAATCAAGGTACGACCTGCTTGCAGTAAAAAATTCGAAACAACAGTAACCACAGAAATAACAGGTTCATTAAAGTTGTCCTTCCACTGCAAACTGAAGTTCAGTAGTCATCTCAAGGAAAAGCACTTGATTCGAATTGCAAACTGAGGTCTTCAAAAAGTTGTGGAATTGACTTAGCACAGGGTGGGAAAGGGAGTTCACCAAAGAAGCAGTAGAATGTCTAGGGGATGCTCAGTGCAAGGGCTTACTAGGGAATAGGGAGTAGTGCAAGAAAAGGTGTGCATTGCAATGATTTTTAGTAATTTATAGAGTTGTGCAGTCATCATTATAATCTAGATTATGACATTTACTATGACTCCTGAAGTTTCCCTTGATCCCATTTGTGATTAATCTTAATTTCAGACCCTAGAGGCCCAGAAAATCACTGTTCTGCCTTCTGTTTCTTTCAATTAACCTTTTCTGGCATGTCATTTTAGCAAACTAAATACAATATATTTAGTTTGCTAAAGCTGCTGGAGTGCTATATATCATAAATGGAGCAGCTTTTATAAAGGAATTTATTACATTACAAGTTCACAGTTCTAAGGAAGAAAAAAGTCCAAAGTAAAGCATCCAGGAAAAGATATTTGACTCAAGAAAGGCCAATGTCTGTCACACGGGAAGGCAAGTGGCTGACGTCTGCTGGTTCTTGTTCCTGGTTCCGTTGCTTCCAGCTTCTGATGCCAGTGGTTTCCTTTCTAAGCATCTCTGGGCCTTCCCTTAGCTGCCCTGGGACACAACTCTGGATTCTGGCGTGCTTAGCATCTCATGGAAAGGCACGTGGACATCAGCTGGGTTCTGCCCATGTCTAGGCATCTGCACTCTCTGTCAGCACTCCAAGAATCTCCAAACATCTGTGTTTCTGTCAGCTCTGAGCATTGTTCTCCAACTGTCTGCATCTGAGGTTTCTCTAAAATGTTTCCCCTTTTAAAGGACTGTAGTAAACTAATCAAGATCCACCTTGCATGGGTGGAGTCAAATGTACATCTAGTCAAAAGGCCATACCCACAATTGGGTGTGTCACCTCTCTATGGAAGTAATCTAACCAAAAGGTCACACTCACAACGTGTGTGTCACATCTCCATGGAAACACTCCAATCAAAGTTTCTCACCCTAAGCAGTAGGTCTTGCCCCACAAGCTTGGATCAGGATTAAAACATGGCTTTTCTGTGGTACAAAATAGTTTCAAACTGGCACACATATAAACTGACTCATACAACATTTAGTCTCTTGTTTATGATGTCTTTCACTCAGTATAATGCTTTTGAAGTTCATTCTAGCATGTATTGACATTCATTTTTTTATTGTTGAATTGTTCAATTGTGTTATATATCATATTTTGTCTATCCATTTATTATCAATTGATGGATATTTGTACTGTTTCCATCTTTTGGTTATTATGAATAAGGATGCTCTGAATAACCACATACAAGTATTTTTGTGGACATACACTTTCATTCCTTTTGGGTAGATTCCTAGGAGTGGAATTGTTAAGACCCTATGGTAAACATATGTTAAGAAATGGACACACTTTTCTAAAGTGATTGTATCATTTCACATTCCAATCAACCACATATAAGGGTTCCAGTTTCTCCATATCCTCACCAACACTTGATTTTTGATTGTGGTGATTATTGTAGGTGTGTAATTATTTCTAATTATGGCTTTATTTTGCATTTCCCTAATGAATAATGATGTTGAGAATCTTTTCATATGTTGATTAGCCATTGGTTAAATGTGTATTCAAATCTTTGACCCATTTTAAAAGTCTTATGCATTATTTAATTATAAAAGTTCTTTGCATATTTTAGATGCAGTCTCTTGTCTTCCAGTCTGTGTCTCATATTTTAATTTTTTGATGGTTGTTTTTTGAAATTTGAAAGTTTTTTTTTTTGTTTTTTTTTGAAAGTTTTTTAACTTGAAGTACAGTTTATCATTTTTTTTCTTTTATGGGTCATGCTTTTTGGTGTGGTAATAAAGACCTTTGCTTAATGCAAGGTACCATTTTAATTCCTCAGTTGACTTTTAAAAATATATTCTTGAGTTATTTTCTTACTGGTTGCTCTAGGATTTACAATATTTATCACAATATATTTTTCAATAACTCTTAATCTCTTGAAATATACAAACCTTGCTCCAGTACATCTCATTTCCCTTACTCCATCTTTCTGCTATTATTGTTACATTTATTACATCTAAATGTGTTATAAATTCAACAAAACAGTGCTGTAATTAATGCTTTATAAAACTGGAGGCTCTTAGAGCAGCTAGAAGTAAAAACCTAAAATTGTGAAATTGTAACCCATGTCAAAGTCTGAAATATGCTCTACAAAACTAATGTGGTGTTGTGCTTGGAAATTTATAGCTTTTTTGTATATATGCTATTGTTCACAAAAAAAAAAGAAGAAAAAAATATCGATTGTGATGATAGAAAAGTATTTAAGCCTACATATTCTGGAACAGCTAGAAGGAAGAATATGAGAGGATCATATGGTAGCCCATGATAAACTCTGGACTCTGGGATCTGTCCTGTAACCACTTCTTGAAGAGTGCTTTGTAAACTATGGCTTTTTTATTTCTTTGCTTCGTATATATGTTATAGTACACAAAAAAAATTTTAAAAAAAGCAGATTATCTGCAAAAAAAAACAAAAACAAAAACAAAAGACAAAAACCTGAGGCCTTTTAAAGAAGTTAAGAGAAGAAATGAGAATATTATATATATATATATATATTTTATTGTGAAAAATGATATATATACAAAAAAGCAATAAATTTCGAAGCACACCACAACAATTAGTTATAGAATAGATTTCAGAGTTTGGTATAGGTTACAATTCCACAATTTTAGGTTTTTCATTCTGGTTGCTCCAAGAAACTGGAGAATAAAAGAAATAGCAATATAATGATTCAGGAGTCATACTTATTTGTTAAATCCTATGTTCCCTTTTTATAATTCCACCTTTTCCTTTGATCTTTTTTAATTATTTATTTTTTATTGATATATATTATTATCCACATAGCCATGCAATCATCCAAAGTATACAATCAATGGTTCATAATATCATCATATAGCTGTGAATTTATCATCATAATTGACTTTTATTCTTTTTTTGTGAAAAATAAGATATATACAAAAAGGCAATAAATTTCAAAACACAGCACAATAATTAGTTGTAGAACAGATTTCAGAGTTTGGTGTGGGTTACATAATTTTAGATTTTTACTTCTAACTGCTCTAAGATACCAGAGACTAAAAAATTATCAATATAATGATTCAGCAATCATACTCATTTGTTAAACCCTAACTCTTCTATATGAATCCACCATCACCTTTGATCTTTCTCCCACTCTTTAAGGGTATTTGGGCTATGGCTATTTTAATTTTTTCACATTAGAAGGGGCTGTAGATAATATGGGATAATGGGATGGAACTAGTTGATGTTCTGGAGAAGCTAGTTCCTCTGCATTTCAGCACTTATCTGACCTGGGGACCCATCTGGAGATTCTAGGTTTTTGGACAGTTACCCTAGTGCAAGGAACTTTTCTAGAATCTTATATAATGCCCTAGGTGTTCTTTGGTATTGGCAGGAATGGTTTTAGTTGGGGTTTGGCAAGTTATGTTAGGTAGCAATGTCTAACTGAAGCTTGCATAAGAGTGACTTCTAGAGTAGCCTTTCGACTCTATTTGAGCTTTCTCAGCCACTGCTACCTTTTCCTCCTTTTGGTCAGGATGGCACTGTTAGTCCATCGTGCCAGGGTCAGGCTCATTCCTGGAGTCACCTCCCATGATGCCAGAGAGACTTTCACCCCTGATGTTATGTTCCACATAGAAGGAGGGCAGTGGTTTCACTTGCAGAGTTAGAGTTCATGCAAGTCATTATTTATTAGAGAGAGAGTGAGTGAGAGAGACAGAGAGAGAGAGAGAGAGAGAGAGAGAGGCCACATCTGGACAACAAAAGAGGTCCTCCGGAGTTGACTCTTAGGCATACCTGTAGGTAGGCTAAACTTCTCTGCTACATACATAAGCTTCACAAAAGCAAGTCAATATCAAGAGCTTGGGCTAGTGAATTAGGTGTCTATAATGTTTGACACAGTATCAGGGGTTTCCAGTGGTAAAGTTTAATAGTTTCATAATTTTTCTCCCATCCCTTAAGGATCTTTGCCAATACTTTTTGATTATCTGCTTAATATATCTGGGATGTATCCAGGCATTACATTAAGCTATACAGGATTAAAGGCCCTCTTTCTTATTCTGGGCTCCCTGTGTTTCGATTGTTTAAATAATCTATCCAGAAAGGTGGAGTTAGAATATGTGCTACATAAAATTTAGGTTCTGGACAAAATAAACTTTTCTTCCTTAGGTCTCAAAGAATAAATGAAGTTCTAAAATATAGACAATATCTTCCTTGCCCTTGTATTCTGAATTACCTTAATCCCAACCTGATTGGCTTATCCCTAAATACCAGGTTACACATATATAAAACAGCCTCTCAAAATCTAGACATAGCAATTACCACTTCAGGCTAAATGTGACTGCTATAAAAGCTTACAATCTAGGCCTTTGTTTTCTTATAAGTATTTCCTAAATGAAACCATACAATATTTGCTCTTTTGTTTCTGGCTTATTTTGCCTCAATAAATATCCCACAGGTTCATTCACAGTGTTGCATGACTCACAATTTCTTTCCTTCTTGCAGTAGCACAATATTCAATCATATGTATATACCATCGTTCACCAATCTACTTCTCGGTCAGTGTATCTTTCAGCCACCTCCATCTGTTGGGCCTCAATGAATAGTGTCCAAAGATAACAGCCCATCAACATCTCAATTTTAGATAATTTCATTGTTCACAAGAGAAAGATAACCAATAAATACACCCTTATCAAATAGAAAATCCAAACCTCCCCTAAACCCTTGTATCTCCCCCCATTATTTACCCCTAGTGTTGCTGTGGTACTGTTGATGTTTTCCTGTTAAACAGCCCATAGAATGCAATAGCAGTTTCCCCCATGTCCCGAATTTGTACACTCTTTGTACAAGATTCACACCTTTGAAGTAGTTCATGCAAGTCATTATTTATATTTGTAATGTTAATCAGTGCGACGCATAGGTCTATGCTACCCCTTTCAATCATGTTCACCTTTAATATGGAAATATTACTTATAGACCCACTAGTGAACCACCTTCACTTCTATCTATTTCCTTACATTTAAGTTCAAAAACGTTAGCTAACCATTCACCCATTTCTAGCTTCTATGTATCTCTAGGTCCCCTATATTCTGTATCATAAGCCTCTGATTTTACCTTACCTAAGGTCATAAAAGTGAAATCATACAGTGTCTACCCTTTTGTATCTGGCTTATTTCACTCAGCATTATGTCCTCAAGGCTTATCCATCTTGTCATGTGCTTCAGGATGTCATTTCATCTTACTGCTGCATAATATTCCATCATATGTATACACCATATTTTGTTAACACACTTGTCTGTTGATGGGCACTTCAGTAGTGAATAACGGTATGAGCGTTGGTGTGCAAATGTCATTTTCTGTCACTGCTTTCAGCTCTTCTAGGTTCATACTGACTAATGATATTGCTGAGTCATAGGACAATTTGATATTTAGTTTCCTAAGGAAATGCCAAACTGTCTTCTATTGCAGCTGTACCATTATACATTCCCACCAGCAGTTCATAAATGTCCCAATTTCTCCACATCCTCTTCAACATTTTTAGTTTCCTGTTTGTTGAATAGTAGCCATTCCTATAGGTATGAGATGGTGTCTCATTGTAGTCTTGGTATGCATTCCCTTATAGTTAATGAAAATGAGGATCCCTTCATGTGCATTTTTTGCCATCTGTATTTGCTCTTCAGAAAAATACCTATTCATATTTTTAGCTCATTTTATAGTTGGATTGTTTGTACTTTTGTTGTTGAGTTGTACGATTTCTTTATGGATACAGGATATCAAACATTTATCTGATGTGTGATTTCCAAGTATTTTCTCCCATTGATTTAGCTGCCACTGCACCTTTTTGACAGTTTCTTGAGGTACAAAAGCATTTGACTTAGAGGAGTACCCATTTGTCTATTTTTTCTTTTGTTGCTTGTGCTTTGGGTATAAAGTTTAGGAGGCTATCTTCTATTACTAGGTCTTGAAGATGTTTCCCTACATTTTCTTCTAGGAGCTTCATGGTACCAGTTCTTATATTTTGGTGTTTGATCTAATTTGAGTTAATTTTTTTATAGGGTATAAGACCAGGTTCCTCTTTAACTCTTTTGGCTATTGATAGCCAGTTCTCCCATGCTCATTTATTTAAAAGAGCATTTTGGCCCAGTTCAGTGAATTTGGGGACCTTGTTGAGGATCACTAGACTATAGATTTGATGGTCTATTTCTGTACTCTAATTCAAGTCCATTGGTCAATACTTCTATCTTTTTGTTAGTACCATGCTGTTTTTTTTTTACCACTGTGGCTTTATAATAAATTTCAAAATCAGGAAGTTTTAATCCTCCCACTTCATTCTTCTTTTTTAGGATGCTTTTAGCTATTCCGTGTCTCTTTTCCTTCCAGATGAATTTGATAACTAGCTTTTCCAAGTCTTCAAAATAGGTTGTTGGAATTTTGATTGGTACTGTGTTGAATCTGATGATCAGTTTGGGGAGAATTGACATCTTAACTACATTTAACCTTCCTATTCAAGAGCTGGGAATGTCTTTCCATCTATTTGGATCCTCTTTGATTTCTTTTAGCAATGTTATATAGTCTTCTGTGTACCAGTCCTTCACATCTCTAGTTAAATTTTTTAACTAGATATTTGATTCTTTTAGTTGCTATTCATTCCTGGATATTTGATTCATTTAGTTGCTATTTTGAGTGGAATTTTTCCCTAAATTGAATCCTCAGTTAGAGGAAGTTAGATAATGGTCCTTTTTCTTTAGTTTTTGGGAATAGTTTCAGCAGGATTGGTGTTAGTTCTTTTTGGAATGTTTGCTAAAACTCCCCTGTGAAGCCATCTGGCCCTGGGCCTTTCTTTGTAGGAATATTTTTGATGACTGGTTGAATCTCTTTACTTGTGTTTGGTTTGTTTAAATCTTCTATTTCTTCTTGAGTCAGTGTAGCTTGTAGGTGTGTTTCCAGAAATTTGTCCATTTCATCTAAGTTGCTTAGATTGTTGGCATACAGTTCTTCACAATATCCTCTTATGATTTTTATTTCTTTGGGGTCCTTGATAATGACCACCCTCTCATTTCTGATTTTGTTTATTTGCATCATCTCTCTTGTTTTCTTTGTCAACCTTGCTAGTGGCCTATCAATTTCATTGATTTTCTCAAAGAACAAATCTTTGGTTTTACTGATTCTTTCTATTTTCTTTTGTTCTCCCATTCATTTAACCCTGCTTTAATGTTTGTTATTTCTCTTTTACTTGCTTTGGGGTTAGTTTGCTGTCCTTTCTCAAGTTCTTCCAGGTGAGCAGGTAAGTCCTCAATTTTTGCTCCTTCTTGTTTTTACACATTTCTTTCTTTTCTTTTTTTTCACATGGGCAAGCACTGGGAATTGAACCCAGGTCTCTGGCATGGCAGATGAGAACTCTGCCTGCTGAGCTACCATGGCCTGCCCTCTTTCTTGTTTTTTAATATAGACATTTAAGGCAATAAATTTTCCTCTCAGCACAGCCTTTGACACATCTCCTAAGTTTGATATGTTGTAATCTCATTTTCTTTTATCTCCAGATAGCTGTCACTTTCTCTAGCAATTTCTTCTTTGACCCACTGGTTGTTTAAGGGTGTGTCATTTAATCTTCATATATTTGTGAAAGTTCTCATTCTTTGGTAGTTATTTATTTCCAACTTCATTCCATTGTGATCAGAGAAAGTGCTGTGAATAATTTCAATGTTTTTAAATTTATAAAGATCTGTTTTGTGCCCCTGCATATGATCTAAACTGGAGAAGGTTCTGTGAGCACTAGAGAAGAATGTATATCCTGTTGTTTAGGGTTGTAATGACCTATATATATATGTCTACTAGGTCTAATTCACTCATAAAATTGTTTAAGTTCTTTATTTCCTTGTTGGTCCTTTGTCTGGTTGTTCTATTGTTCTAGTTTGCTAGCTGCCGGAATGCAACACCCCAGAGACGGATTGGCTTTTAATAAAAGGGGATTTATTTTGTTGGTTCTTCAGAGGAAAGGCAGCTAACTTTCCACTGAGATTCTTTCTTATGTGGAAGGCACAGGATGGTCTCTGCTGGTCTTCTCTCCAGGCCCCTGGGTTCCAACAACTTTCCCCGGGGTGACTTCTTTCTGCAGCTCCAAAGGCCTGGGCTGAGCTGCAAGTGCTGAGATGAGGAATGCTGAGCTGCTTAGGCTGGGCTACATTGCGTTCTCTCATTTAAGCATCAGCCAATTAAGTCAAATGTCACTTATTGCAGCAGACCCGCCTCCTAGCCGACTGCAGATGTAATTAGCAACAGATGAGGTTCACGTACTGTTGGCTTATGTCCACAGCAACAAGATAAGGTATGCTCACCTGGCCAAGTTGACAACTGAATCTAACTAACACATCTATCTATAGATGATAGTGGTGTATTGAAGTCTCCTGCTATTATTGTTGCAACATCTATCACTCCCTTCAATTTTGTGATGTTTTTTTTTTCAGCTGGCAGAATTCCCTTTAGTATTTCTTGTAGGGTTGGTCTCTTGCTGAAAAATTCTCTCAGAATTTGTCTGTGAAAATTTTTATCTCTCTTTCCAATTTGATGAACACTTTGGTTGATTATAGAATTCTTGGTTGGAAGTCTTTCTCTTTCAGAAGCTTATATATATCATACCACTGCCTTTTCACCTCCATAGTGCCAGTTGAGCAGTCTGAACACAGTCTTATGTGCTTTCCCTTGTATGTAGTAGATTATTTTTCTCTTGCCACTTTCAGGATTTTCTGCTTCTTTTCAATGTTTGACAGACTGATCAGTATGTGTCTTGGGGGAGGCCTATTTGAATTTATTCTATTTGCATTTAGTTGGGTTTCTTTGTTTTTGCATATTCATTTCCTTTGTATGGGTTGAGAAGTTTTCCCCCATTTTAGCCTTAATTAATCTTTCTAGTCCTTTACTCTTCTCTTTTACCTTCAGGACACCAATAATTCTTATATTTGTTCACTTTTTGTCCATCATTTCTCTGAGATCCAATTCAAATTTTTCCATCTTTTCTGCCATTTGCTGCTTTGAGTGTTCAAAATCAGTTGCTCTGTCCCACAGTTCGCACGCTGTTTCTTCTCCCTCTTCAAATCTGCTGTTGTGTTTCTCTAGTATATTTTCGATTTGGTATATACATTTTTAATCCCTGTGATATTTGCTCTTTTTCAACCTATTCTTTCAAATTTCTCTTTGTGCTCTTCTAGTGTCTTCATAATTTACTTTATGTCATTAGCCATCCTACTGATTTTATTTAATAGAGTTAAATGAGCATCTTTGACTAGTTGTTCCAAAGTCTTTGTCTCCTCCACTGTTTCAATCAGGCTGGGCTATACCTGTCTGCATCTTGTTATGCTTAGTGATCTTCTGTTGCCTTCAAGGTATGTAAATAACTTGAAAGGGTTACTTTGGAAGTTGATTTCCTTCACTAGACTAAAGCTTTATATCTGCAAGATGGATGTGGAGCAGAATGCGGGGTGTGGAATGGGGCACAACAATTCAGTGACAAATTTGGGTGCAGGTACAGGCACGGGTTGGGAATGACTGTGAGCATGAAGTTCAGGGTGTGAGGTTGTGTTGGTGCAGTGTGGGGTCCATGGGGGTGGGGTGCAGCTTAGGCAGGCCTTGGAGCACAGGAGCAGGGTGTGGTGTGGGGGAAAAAGGTAGGGTGCAGCAGGAGGTAGATGGGGTTTCTCTGTGCATGGGGGCTGGTGCACAGGCAGGATGAGGATGGCCACATGGAGTGTGGGGGTCATGGGTATCAAAGCGTGGTGTATGGGGCACAGAGGTTGGGCACAGGGAGGGCAGTATGTGTGTCCTTGCACAGGGGAAAAGGGTCAAGGGGGCCAGTATGTAGATGCATGTGTGTGTTAGGGCAGGGCACAGGTTGCGGGGTTGTGGGATGTGGGTCAGGGGTGATTGATGTCAGGTGGATGGGGCCTGGGCACAGGCATGCCACTGCAGAAACACTGGGGCAAGGGTGCCCATGTGTGCAGGGTGGGGGCTATGTAATACAGATGTACATGTGAGCACCTGCCAGGTATGGGAGCAGGGCACTTGTGTTGGCGGATGTTTCAAGGGTGTGAATGTGTGCAGGGCAAGGGTTTGGGGTGCAAGAGTCAAAATGTTTGTGCACAGATGCATGGGTGCCCAGTGGAGAGGATCTGGCTGTGCAGGTGCATGAGTCTGGGGAGCAGACCCCTGTTTGCATGGGTCTGAGGGGCAGGGCCCTGGCATGTGCATGTGCAGAGCTCAGGGGCAGTGGGCTGGGTTTGCATCTGCATAGGCTTGCAGCAGGTGTGACCCAGATGAGCAGGTCAGCACTTTCCCGGAGCTAGGGGCTGTGGCGGGGCTGCATGCATGTGGGATCTGGGTTTGGGGTGGTGCAGATGCTTGCGTACATGTGTACAGAGCTCATGGAAGGTGGGGTGAGGTTGTGTGACTCTATGGGCTGGAATGAGTCTGGTTGGTTATGAAGATGAGCATCAACAGCCCAGATGGCCAGGTGACCGCCTACAGTGGGCTGGGAGGGGGATGTAGGGGTCAAGGTGCTGGGCCTGGTTGAGTGGTTCTTGGGAGTGGTGGCTGAAACTGTAAATTTGTGTGGGAGAGGTGGATTGGGCTGGGGCAGGCACAAGTGTGGGTGCAGGAGGCAGGTATGTGGGGTGGGGTTGGAGTGGGGGCACTCCGGAGTGGTGAGGTGGCAGCATACATAAGGGTAACGTGTTTAAGCTGTACAGCTTGGCTTACTTCTTAGTCCCCTCTCCCTATCCATGCACTCCTGAGGGCTTTGGGCTTCCATTTTGAAAGGGGCATATCAGGCTGTTTGCGCTAGCTGGAAATCTCTGGTTCTCTGAATCTCAGTTCTTCAGCCTTTGCAACCAGAGCCTCCCTTTGTGGCATAGAAGACCCTCCTAGGTCACTTACACCCTTGAATCACCATCCCAGTTGCCTTCCTATCACTTCTCTAGCTGTTCCTTGGAGCAGGGGTGAACTTGACCTATCCTATTCCACCATCTTTGAGAAAATAATAATCATAGAGGTTTTATACTTACTCACATGCTTACCACTTCTGGCTCTCTTCATCTCTTACGTTGGATTTGAGTGGCTGCCTGATGTCACTTCCTTTCATTCTGAAGGACTTTCTTTAGTATTTCTTGTAAGGCGTGTCTGCTATCAATGATTTATCTCAGTTTTTGTTTATCAGGAATGTCTTTATTTCACTTTCTTTTTTTGTGTGTGCTGTATGGCAGGGTCACATTTTATTATTTTTTCCATGTGAGTATACTGTTATTGCAGCACCATTTGTTGAATATTTGTTTGTTTGTTCTCTTTGTTTGTTTCTTGGGAAGTGCATGGACCAGGAATTGAACCAGGGTCCCCCACATGGCAGGCGATAATTCTACCACTGAATTTCCCCTGCACCCCCTATTTTACCTTTATTTTTAAAGAATAGTTTTGTTGAATATAAAATTTTTGGTTGGCAGTTTATTTTCTTTCAGTACTTTGAATTGCTATCCTACTGTTTTCTGGTCTCTATTGTTTTAGCTGAGAAATGAGCCATTCATCATACTGACCTTTTCCTCTAAATGATGAGATTTTTTTCCTACCTTCAAAAGTATTCTTTTTGTCCTTGTCTTTTAGCTGTTTGACTATGATATGTTTTGATGCCCATATCTTAGTGTTTATCTTACTTGAGTGTCTTTGAACTTCTTGGATACTTAATTCCTTTTTGTTTCCTTTTTTTCATCAAATTTGGGAAGTTTTTAGTCATTATTTGTTCAAATATATTTTTCAGCCCCTCTTTTCTTACTTTCCTTCTGGGAATCCCATGACATGGATGTTGGTGTGCATGATGTTGTCCCACACATTTCTTAAGTTTTGCAACTTTTTCTTCAGTTTTTTTCCCCACTGTTTTTCAAATTGGATTATTTTTACTGATGTACACTCAATTTACCTGATTGTTTTCAAATAAAACCTGCGGATGTACTGCTCTGATGGATTTTTAACTTTGGATAGTGCCCTTTTTATCCCCCAAATTTTCATTTAATTTCTAGTCCAAATAATTTCATGCTCAGATATCAACTATCTGATTTTCATGGCTTAACCCACCTTGACTAATCTACTACTACACTGGCTGGGGGAAGGGGATATTAGCAGCCTCACACACTAGCACAACAGTCTTGCAGTGTTTGCAACTGAAATGCAGCAATTTTCATGAATAAAGTATTTTCAGTTTGTAGTATGCCTTCTAAAGTGCTGAACTATTTGCTTTTGGCAGCATTTTAGTTGTTTTTTTGGAGTGCAGATTTGTGGACCCTAAAGCATCATTCTGTTATGCTAGGAGTGAATCTCCTCTATGGAAAAATCTTCTAACTTTATTTATTTTATTTTTTTAATCCCTAAAAACTTAATCTGAAAGTTTACATTAAGAATTTCTGAAATAAAATTCTGGCTGATTTCAGCTTTTCATGGTCTCTATCCCCTTATCCCTGGATTGTTGAAATTTCCTTTGTCTACCATTTGGTTTCCAGTTGTTGGTCCTGAAACTATGGCATGGCTGCATTCTACAGGTTTGCTAATCTTCATGTCATGTTCAAACTCTTCTCAGTCACACAATAAATCATGTACCTGCTTTCCAACCCACACTGAAGGCCTCAGGTACTCTGTGGGACTCCCTCAAATCTGCCTTTATAGACACGTCATGAGTCATTGCTAACCCACCACTCTGTGACCATGCTTGTCTCACAAAACTCTATAAGTTTTGACTTTCTCTGGTCTCCACATCAGATGTTTTAGCATTTTAGTTCTTGCTAGAAGTTTGGTGTTCCCCTTTCCAAATCTCAAATTCATCCTAAATTGGGGTCAGACTAAGGGTCACTTTCAAGGGTAACAATGTCTTGTAAAGGACAGAAAAAGTGATAGGTTACATTTTAAGCAACTTTTGATTTTCCTATTCCCTCTGTCCAAGGATTCTACCTAGCTTGGGTAGGGGTGTTTCTACTATTTCTAATTTTTTCCAAGTCTATTATTTATATTGTGAATGCTACCCTTCATCCATCATAATTTTGGGTTTTGATATTCAAAAGTTTCAAATATTTGATATGCAAAAAACCTTTGTTTTCAAAATTACTTCCTCTGCCATGAGTTTCAGAAAGTTGTTTTAGAAAACCCCAAAATATGAATTAATTACTTTTTATTCAATTCTGTGGTAAAAGCAAATAACCAGGAATGAAAAATATTTAAATTAATATGGTAGAAAACCATATTATTTCACTATATTTAAGTTTCAAAACAAAAAAGTCATGATGGAAAACCATGGGGATCTTCTGTTCTATGACATGGAGGTTGGAATAAAAAGAAAAGGCTATGAAGTAGTTGATACTGTTCTCACTGTATATTTTTTCATTACTCTTTTGTTACACTGGCTCATATCAAAGCCACCTCCACAGCACCCCTCACCTCCACAACTAAGTCCATCACACAAGGTAGATCGACTGAATATATTTGTCTTTCTTTGTACTCCATACTTTCAACCTTCATTTACTCTTTCTGCTTTTTAATTTCCAAGGTATCAAAGAAATAATTCATGATAGTTAATGAATATTGATAATGAATATTGATAAACGAAAGTGTACTGTATGCTCTATGCCCATCCATCCCAGATAATGTATACATAGATTATCAGTAGTCTTTCACATATAATACTGCATGTAAACTAGAGAATTTCACCCCAAGTTTGGGATTAGAGGGGAGTGGGGAGAGAGGAGGTAGCATAGTTGCAGCCAGGAGAGGGAGTTTTGGTTTAGGGATCATTTTGTGATATCCTCCACATCCCATCTTAGCATGTTACCTGACTATTATTATGCTAGTTTGGAACTCTCTTTACAGACACCTCTGAAGACTCTTGCGCCTTTTATGTCTGAATGTATTTTTAAATCTATTTCAAAGCCAACCCCTTGTATTTGCTTCTTCCTTTACAAACTTCATTTAAAAATTAATGGAATCCTCTTTTGCTTTCTTACCCAGTAACCAAAACCATCAGTGGGAGAGATTGAAAACTTTGTCAACACAAAAACATGACTCACTTTTGTAGAAACCGGGCAGGTGTGTAATTCCTCTATGGAGGATGTGCAATTCCTCAGTGGAAGTCAATAGAGTCCTTTGTGAAATTTCTTCATATAATATCATGAGAATGAGAAAAGCCACATAAAGCATCTAATAATCTGAAAGAGTTACTGCTGTAGGAAATATTTATGATAATACTAGAAAGGGAATTAGACCTACAGGAATAATCTGCATTTGCTGTGTCACTTACTACATTGTTGTGTCTTCTCATCAGGGCTAGATACTTTAGATTCATTAAAGCCATTGTCAAATAAAAAAAAAATCTGGGTTTAGTAATGAGAAAATTTTTTCTCAGGGATTATTGCAAGTGGTCGGGAGGAAGGGACTATGGTATTTGGGGGTGGGGGACCACTGCAATAGGGAGAATGCTTTGACTATAAATCTGTAAGCATTCCAAGGGTTAGTCAGAGAGAGAGGCGTAAACCAGGCTTGAAAGACCTGAGTTTGGGGAGTGGAATGATAAGTGATTCCATTGGGTAGTAGATCAGAGAATGTTTTACCCTGAGACCAGCCTATTTTCTGGGAGTCACCCTTAAGGAGGGGCTGTATGCTGGCTCAGATTTAGAGAGGGTCGAAGTTCAGGAGCCTGGGGAAAGGAGAGAATCTAAGCAAAGTTTTGTCGACAAGCATTAGATCATTGGGGACAAAACAGTTCAGCTAATCATTTTTGAGATGAGTGAGAATTTGGAGTGCCTATGTCTGGCCTGGTAAGTTACGGAGAACAAGAGGAATATCTGTGAGTCTTATCTAATTCCTATGGCAAGGGGGTTCTTTGCGCAAAGCCCCTTTCTGGAAGGATGGGGTGTTTAACCTTCCTGGTTTCCCAGGATCACAGGACTTGGGTAAAGTTCACATTGTCAGAATCCATTATTAGGAATTTCCTGAGTACAAGTATAAAAATATACTTGACATATGCTTTATAAAATACAGTGAAAACTATTATTTTCAAATTCATATAAATGAATTTAGTTATTTGTTTATGATTTTTCAAAGACTCCATCTTGTTTAAGGAAGTGTCTCTTATAGAAACACTAATATTTAACTTTTCAGCTTTCAGTGCAAAGCCTTTCAAAAAATTAAATAATTTATATTTTCAATGCCTTGTAAGATATGTTACTTCATGGAAACATGCCTTTTTCCTTTCCTTTTTGGTATGACTTCCATTATTCTTGCAGAATCAATTATAGAGCTGTTTGGATAATTTAGATCCTTTCAATCTTGATTTCTCTGAAAATGTTAGTCGATTTGAAATAAAGTCTCTCCTCCCATCAGTTTATTTAAGCCACAAATTTATACACTTGTGTTTTATACACTTATGTCTGACATTGGGTAGGTATTCAATAAACATTTGCTGAATTGCTGAATGAATGTTTGTGCTTGCCAAATGTTTTCAGGAGAGAAATAATAAGTGAACATCAATGTTATTTCCATTGAATGAAATCTCCCCTCGCATTCTGTGGCTCAATATTCTCTTTGCCTTATGGGAGAAACTGAGGAATAACAATTATAATGTCTCTGGATTAAAGCCCCACCAGTGTAAGATTTGGAAGCTTAGCCCTATATGCCTCTTGCTTCTTGCTAGGCACTTCTGCTCACTGAGGTATTTCAGGAAGCAAGTATCTCTATCTTTTTGCTTTAGCATCCATCTCAAACCTCAGTGTGCATGCGAGTCACCTAAGGATTTTGATAAAATAAAAATTCTGTTACTTGTTAAAAATACTGCAGGCTCAGTACTACCTGTTTGTTTTGTCAGAGACTTTGCTTTGTCTTAATGCAGGAGGAGACTCTGCTGAAGCTTATTTCAATTTTTTACTTAAAATATGAATAATCAATAAAATATGAATGGCTACATTTATTGCTCCCTGTTATACTGTCTAAACTTTTGTTGATTATGAATCACTAAATTGTCTTTTTTTGGATACTGTGGGAATAATTGAACGAATGATTAGTAAATCCAGTCTGTGTGCTTTCTTTTTTCATGGCCTGTTAGAATAAGTTCTTTGTAATATTTTAGTTATCCTCTTTGTGATTTTTTAAATTAAATGTGCTGTTTTCTTCCATAGTTCAAGGCTTTGGTATTTTGTGGGTGTCTTTGCCTCAATAATAATCCCTTCTTCTGTACTCTGAACTGATGCAAACAAAGTTCATTATTTCATTTCCTCTGACTTTTAAACTGTTAGTGTCTGCTAAATTTCATAAGTTTCCAAAACAGAAAGGGAAATTAAATGTGAACCGTAGTGCGCTTGAACAAAATATGTCCTACTGTTATAGATGGAGTGAATAAATACATACTGAGAAGTCTATGGGTATAGCCTCTTATTAAGAATTGTTGGTTTACCTGATTCCACATTTTCTTATGCCAAATCAGATTTTTTTAAAAGGAGGTTTTCACAACTATAGGCATTTTTACCAGGCGAGTACCATGTAGTGGAAAAGTAACCACTTGCATGAAGGGCTTAACAGCTGGCCATACAGATGACCCAATGCCAATTGCTTATGGCAAACAATTGATTATAATGTAATAGATTCACAGGCAATGGTAAGGAACTTATAATTGTCCTCCACTGTGGGAACTCAATTACTGCATTTGCGGAGGGACCCCCTGTGCCGCTGCTATGTTTCATCCTCTAGGAAAAAACTCTACGTGAGTTTATTACCTGAATTTCCAGCAATAGTCCTGAAGTGAGCCCATGCTAAGACTACGATGAACTCCATAGAACTTCTTCAAGAAAAATGTCTGCACATAGATACACTCAAAGTTTTAAAATATAATTTAAAGACATTTGCAGAACTCGAGTAAGATTAAGAATAACTGAGAAAGTGCTATAAAAAGAAGGTTGAGGAAGAAAGGGGAAGGTGTCACTAGTGAGAGAAAAACAAGGAAAGATAAGTTTAATGTATAGAATGTGTTCTTTGGATTGTCAGCTTCTACCTGTGGATGAGGTGTCTGGGAGTATGAAAAAAAGAGATGCCTCTTAAAAATCAGTGGCAAAGATGGACAATAAAGGGAAATTTGCAATATTTTCCAGACCATCCGTATAAAAATGCAGCAATCACACTTGAAAAATTTATCCTAAAGAAATAAGAGGAAGTAGGAGAAAATATGTATGTATATAAATATTGATCTTATTGTTTCTTACAACAACAAAAAATGAAACACCCTGAGTTCAACAATAGAGTATGTATCGATTAAATATGGAATATTTTTTCAATGCACTTCTATGAAATTGTCAGATGAAAATATTTGAGACCAGTGTTTCTCAAATTTTAATGTACATGGTGCTAGTAAATGTTTATCAATTGACTCTGAAAAAAAGTTTGATTTGTAGCACTTGACCATTTTGGTGATATAAATACTCCACTATGGCTGATTTCAAGCCACCAAAGTGATGTCACTGAATGTGAAGATGGGAAGAGATGTGCACAGTTGGCTCTTTTAAGGTGGTGTAAACCAGCTTTAGTGTAACCACCAAATTATGAATCATTCTGAGCTCATTAAAGTGCAGATTATGATCCAATATATCTTAGAGTCCAATAATTTTCATTTCTAACAGTTCATAGGTAACACTGTTGCTACAAAATTATAGAAATGTAACTACTAACAAGGGAAAAATATTACCAATATATTGCTATATGAAAAAACTACCATACTAAAGATTGTGTAGTACTGTTTTAGCCTTTCCATTATATATGCATTATAAAATATTTTCACATGTATAATATTTATATGCACAGTTAATTGATACAAGTATAACTTGTAGAGAAGAATCAAAGCAAAATTTTTATTTTTGTCTCCTATTGCCCTTTTAAAATTTATTCAGTGGGGAAAGTTTCTCCTCCTGGATACAAATTTAATAATAAACTAACATAAAATAGTCTTGATCTAGAAAACAGGATGTGAAATTTTAATAATCAAACTCTGTTTAAAATAAAACCTTCTGGGCAGTGCGATCGTGGCTCAGTGTCAGAATTTTCGCTTGTGATGCCAGAGACCCGGCTTCAATTTCCGGAGCCTGCCCATCCCAAAACAGAAAAAAAAAGTAAACTAGTTAAAATAAAACCTTCTGCCTCCTTTCTAGGTGGGCCACCTGCTTTTGGGGAGGGTTTGTTGGCTCCTACTCGTTCTTTTCCTCCCTTTCTCTGCAGTTTGCCTGCTCTGATGAGGGTTCTTCTGTGACTGGTGCGTGTGGGAGGATAGTGGAAGGGGGTAAACAAGGGAGGTTGAACTGACTTTCCCCTCTGGGCCTGAGAGATGGCTGTTTTGGAACTCTTCTTAGGGGCACATGCATGGATTCCTCAGACCCTCCTAACTGGGGACTTCTTACTTCCCCACTTCAGCACGTGACTTCCTATGTTGTGTGGTCTCCTGAGACTCTTTCTGTGACTCCTAGACATTTTGAGTCCACCTCCAATTTCTTAATGCTTGGGTCCCTTCACCTTTTCCACGGGAAAATTTTACTGTTCCTTTGACCTGAGTAGCTCAGGAAATTATGGCAAAATCTCACTGCAGCAGTAACAACTCTCCCCACCATAAGAGAAATCAGTCCAGGGCACCATCTGACTTCCCTGGGGGTTGTCAGACTCTGGTCCACCACAGCTCCACTTTATTATTTCTATAGCTGCAGCCCCTCCTTCATTATGAAACTTCGGATTTGGGGCAAGCAGACCCATTGCAGCAGTGGGCACCTACCATTCTGCTAGTTTTCTCTCTAAATCTTCTTTTTAAAATCTTCTCTCCAGCTTGGATTTCATTTTGTGTACTTGATGTGGTTGAGAATTCTAAAAGCCTTGAAACAAGTTGTTACACCTCCCTCATGTCCCCACTTTTTTGAGAAAAAAATTATGCATTTCAGTGTGGCCTTTCTGTCTTAGGTTCAAGGTCAACTCTATCTTGAGCTTTGAATCAAATTCACCTTTAGCAAACAACATAAAAACAAAAGGATATGCATCGAAATACTATCAGTGGTGGTGGTGAGCTTGTAGATGTTTTCCTTTGGACTTGTATTTTTCTATTTTTTTTTCCTGTGAATAGATCACTTTTATCATTTAAAATATTATTTTAAAGAAGCATATTTTTGCATTTTGGCTTTTTAAATATGATAATGGATCAGTTATTTTTTTATTTAAGAAAAAATACAATACACTTAGAACCACCAAAAATGGATATCTTATTTGGCTTATCTATAGAGCTTATTTAAATAAAGTATCCAAATAAGCATTGTAAAACCTGTGTTTGCACAGTATATTTCATAAAATTTAAAATTAAGGCAAGGACAAAATCTACAAATTCAGATAACAGAGTTTCTTAAATTCTAAATGTTAAACACTCACATAAATACCATTTGGTCCTCTGTCAAAACTGTTAATGTTCTCAAAATATAGAGTGTTATTATAAAGATCAACTTTGTTATAGTAAGACCTATGTTACTAAACATTTTCCTGGTTTCAGAAAAACATAAAGATACAAATGTTTTTTGCAGTTATATGAAAATCCTAACCACCTAAAATGGATATCTTAGCTTATCCATGGGCATGTTTAAATAAAATATCTAAATAATCACTGTAAAGTCTGTTTGTTCAATATGTTTTTATTTTGGTAAAGTTAGAGTATATTTTCTGATTTCTGTATAAAATTTTTAAAGAGATACATTATCCTCCTGCCAATAATATGTTGCTCCTTTTCCTGAGTATTTTAAGTTTTTATTACTGTGTCTAAGAAGGAATCTATTTTTCTTATTTTCTATTTCAATATGAAGAGGCGTACCTACAAATATGATGATTACCAGTATAATATCATCAACTTGATGATTTTACTGTCCCTTCTAATGGGTTTTGGAGAGTTTCAAGAGAAATACTGGAATTTTTCTCACAAATTCATCCAAGCATGCAACAGTGTCTAGTGCAAGCCAAAAAGTAAACAAGAACTCCAATGTACAATGCATTTTGGCTGTATTCATAGCTTTATATCACAGTCGAAGCATAAATATTGCTTATTTAAAAACTGAATCCCTGGAAACCCTAATCTTGGCCTTCAACAGAATCACAATCTCAGTTGAATGGCCATATATAGCAAGCTGTTTTGTACCCATTTTCCACTGATTCATGAAGACCCATCAACTGTGGCTTCCCCACTTTAAGATGTACCTATCTTCTATTACTAGTTCACATGTGTTAGACCTTGATGAATGGAGCACCTGAAAATATAAGATCTTCAATAACACTATTACCAGTGCTGTTCGTATCTATGACTGTTTTAGTTTCCTTGGCTGTTCAAGCACATACCATGAAATGGACCAGCTTAAACAATGGAAATTTATTCAGTCCTGGTTTTGAGGTGAGGAAAAAGTACAGAACGAGGCATCCCCCAAGGGGGGATCTCGACCAAGACTGCGGTTTCAGGGGCTTGTTGTTGGTGATCCTTTGATCTTAGCTTGTCACGTGGCAAGGCACACGGCAACATCTCCTGGTTTCTCCCTTCTCTACGGTGTTCTGTTGACGTTCAGCGTCTGGCTACTTTCTCTGAAGTTTTTCATTCTGTCTGAATTTCATGCTGCTTATAAAAGAATCTGTTTTCACACACATAGGTGGGCCCAATCTCTTGGTCAAAGGAGATATCTTCAGTTCAGACCTTGGCTTCCATGGTTCTGCCCTTTGAAGGCATTCTTCCTTCAGTTTGTCCCTTCTCCGTCTCTGTTAGTTAAGGCTGGCAGTGGTTAGTTTTGAGGGTAGCAAAAAATCCAGATCAAATCATTATCAAGGCAATGTTTTTTCCCCAAGGACTGAAGCATTCTGGGACTGACTGCTGGTGATGGTTGGACCCTTGCTTGTTTGTTACATGGCAGCCTTTCCTGGTCTTTCTCTTCTCTTCTGGGTTCTTTTATGTTTAGCTTCTAGCTGCCTCCCTGGATTTGGATCTGTTATTTTTATAACTGGCTTTTGTTCTTATTACTTGTTCAGCCTCTGGATGCTGCTCAATTTATCCCAGTTAGGAAAATTGCTTACGAATGTCATGTTTTTAGAGTCAGTTTAATATCTGGAAAAGAAACCGCAGAAACCTAGAATTTTATATTATCCATGTATCATAATGCCTTTTCCTGTTGGCTGTAAATATTGTCTGATTTACTGAAAATTCTAAAAGGTTTAAGTAATCCTTGTTTTGTTCCTACTCATGTGCCTTTGCCTTTTTGGGTACTATCTTCTCCAATTAAAAAAAAATGCAAAAGAAATAATACTTTTCCCCCTAGTTAACAGCAGCTTGGCCAGTTTCCCCTTGGTTGAGGGAGAGGGTAGGGAGCAGGACCAGCCATAGGTTATAAGGCAGAGTGAATAAATGATGACCTCTTAACTGACAGATGGAACAGTTCGGCAATCCTGGAGCAGGTGACACTTGGATATACAGGCATAATGAAGGCATTTGGTACCCAGGATACTTTGAAAAATTTTATTTTATTTTACTGATTCCTTTAAAAAATATTTTTATTGATGAAACAACACAAAAACACAGACATTCTTAACATACAAACATTCCATATATGGTGTACAATCAATGGCTCGCAATATCATCAGATAGTTGTGTATTCGTCACCATGATCATTTTTTAGAACATTTACATCACTGAAGAAAAAGAAATAAAAAGAAAAAAGAAAAAACTCATAAATACCATACCCTTTACCCCTCCCTCTCATTGACCATTAGTATTTCCATCTACCCAATTTATTTTAACCTTTGTTTGTCCTATAATTTGTTTATTTTTTTATCCATATTTTTTACTCATCTGTCCATACCTTAGATAAAAGGAGCATCGGACACAAGGTTTTCACAATCACATGATCACATTGTAAAAGCTATATCATTGCACAATCGTCTTCAAGAAACAAGGCTACTGGAACACAGCTCTATAGCTTCAGGTACTTACCTGTAGCCACTTAAATGCCCCATAAACTGAAAAGGGATATCAATATAATGCATAAGAATAACTTCCAGGATAACCTCTCAACTTTGTTTGAAATCTCTCAGCCACTGACACTTTATTTTGTCCCATTTCTCTCTTCCCCCTTTTGGTCAAGAAGGTATCTCAGTCCCTTGATGCCAGGTCCCAGCTCATCCTAGGATTAGTGTCCCATATTGCCAGGGAGATTTACACCCCTGGGAGTCATGTCTCACATAGTGGGGGGGGGGGGCAGGGAGGGCACTGTGTTCACTTACCATGTTGGCTTACAGAGAGAGAGTCCACATCTGAGCAAAAAAGAGGTTCTCTGGGGGTGACTTTTAGGCCTAATTTTAAATTGGCCTATCCTATCCTTTGTAGGAATAAGTTTCATAAGGGCGAACTCCAAGATAGAGGGCTTAGTCTGTTGATTTGGTTGTCCCCACTGTTTGCAAGAGTATCAGAAATTCTCCAAATGGGGAAATTGAATCTTTCCTCCTTTCTCCCAATTCCCCTAAGGGGACTTTGCAAATTCTTCTTCATTCACTGTCGAAATCACTCGGTACCAGGGATTCTGACTTCTGGGCTAGAAATCAGGATCTGGACTCTAGTACAAGGAGAAGGGCTTGGAAAGAATACATGGGTCAGGGCCTTGGTTGTGGAGATAGTGTTCAAGGTATTTTATAGAAGCGAGGATTCCAATTCACTTAATATGTAGGGCTTCTGAACCAGACCATTCTTTTTTGTTTCCAATACCAGTGAAAGACTGTAATATGGAGGCAGTGATGGAGACAAAAAGGCGACAAAGGAATACTCTATTACAGGACCAGAAGAGAGGGTGATGCAAGTTGAATCCTGAGTATTGGATTGGTGTTCCTTAAATTCTATCTGCTGGAGGGTGGAATGGGTTTTCAGAATTTCCTGTTTTGGCTGCGCGTAGTGGTAAAGGAATGGAACTTGCAGGAAGGAGGAGTTGTGAAAAGGATGCTCTGGAGCTAAAAGCCAGCTGAGCTTTTCAGTATGGTCCTGAAATTACCTGCATTTGAATCAAGTTGAGCACTTATTAAAAATACAGGTTTTCAGATTTTTTAACTGAGTGTTTGAGTTTAGGACAAGGAATCTGTATGACTGTGAAGTATTTCAGGTGTAATTCTTATGCACTTTAAAGCCAAAGAACCACCAGAATTGATTCACCAATTCAAAATGAGCTTTCAGTTTGGAATGTCTTTAAAAATTATTTTTAATTTAATTTTTATTGTGGAAACTTATATGCAGTGCAAAATTTCTTCCTTTAATCACTTTCATGTGTGCTATTCAGTAACATTAATTATACTCACAATATTATGAATCAACACTAACATCCATTACCAAAACTTTTGCATCTCCCCAAACAAACTTTTAAGCATTAACTTCCCTTTCACTACCCCATCCTGACCCTGGGTAATCTATATTCTAATTTTTGACTCTATGAATTAGATTATTCTAATTATTTCAGCTCAGTGAGAGTATACAATATTTATCCTTTTGTGTCTGGCATATTTCAATCACTATGATGTCTTCAAGTTTCATCCAAGATGTAGCATATATCAGAGCTTCATTCTTTTCACAGCTGAATATTCCATTGTATGTATATACCACATTTTGTTATTCATTTTACTGTTGACGGATACCTGAGCTGCTCCCACCTTTTGGCTATTATAGACAATGCTACTATGAACACTGGTTTACGAATATCTGTTTGGGTCTCTGTTTTTAGTTCTTTGGTATCTACCTAGAAGTGTAATTGCTGGGTCATCTGGTAATTTTCTGCTAAAATACCTTCCACATGGCTGCACTATTTTTACATTCCCATCAACACTTTATGAACATTCCTATTCTTCTATATCCTTGCTGAAACTTATTTTCAAATTTTTTAAATAGTATCCATTCTAGTGGGTGTGAAATATAGGTATCTCATTGTTGCTTTGATTTGTATTTCTCTAAAGGCTAGTAATGTTGAACATCTTTTCATGAGTTTATTGACCATTTGTAAATCTTCTTTGGAGAAATGTTTATTCAAGTCCTTTGCCCATTTTTAAATTGTGTTGTTTGTATTTTTATTGTTGAGCTGTAGTGTTTCTTTATATATTCTGGATTGTCCTAGTTTGTTAGCTGCTGGAATGCAATATAACAGAAACAGAAGGGCTTTTAATGATGGGAATTTAATAAGTTGCTGGTTTACAGTTCTAAGGCTGAGAAAATGTCCCAGTCAAAACAAGTCTATAGAAATGTCCAATTTAAGGCATCTGGGAAAAGATACCTTGGTTCAAGAAGGCCGACAACGTTCAACATTTCTCTCTCAAATGAGAAGGCACATGGCAAACACAGTCAGGGCTTCTCTCTAGGCTGGAAGGGCACATAGCAGAAACGGCATCATCTGCTAGCTTTCTCTCCTGGCTTCCAGTTTCATGAAGCTCCTCGGGAGGCATTTTCCTTCTTCATCTCCAGAGGTCACTGGGTCATGGACTCCCTGCTTCGTGGTGCTGCAGTATTTTCTGCTCTCTCTGAATCTCCCATTCTCCAAAATGTTTCCTCTTTTATAGGACTCCAATAAACCAATCAAGACCCACCCAAATGGGTGGAGACATGTCATCACCTAATCCAGCTTAACAACCACTCTTGACTAAATCACATGATCCAGGGAGATGATCTGATTACAGTTTCAAACATACAGTATTGAATAGGGATTATTCTACCTTTACGAAATGGGATTTTGATTAAAACATGGCTCTTCTAGGGGGCATACATCCTTTTAAACCAGCACGTGGATATTAAACACTTATCAGATATATGATTTTCAAAAATTTTCTCCCATTCTCTAGGTTGTCTTTTCACTTTCTTGATAAAATATTTTGATGCATAAAGGCTTTCAACTTTTATAAAGTCCAGTTTATCTGTTGTTTTCTTTTTTTGCTCATGCTTTTGGTGTCATATTGAAGAATCCACTGTCCAATACAGGTCCTAAAGATTATTCTGTTTTTTTTTTTTGAAGATTTTTATGGTTTTATTATTTATAGTTTATTTAAGTTGTTGATCCATTTTGAGTTAAATCTTTTATATGGTGTGAGGTAGGGGTCCAATTTCATTCTTTTGTATGAGAACTCGTGTAAGTTTTCCCAGCACCATTTGTTGAAGGGACTATTCTTTCCACATTGAGTGGGCTTGACACTCTTATTGAAAATCAATTAGACGTAGATGTATGGTTTTATTTTCTAGTTCTAAATTCTGTACTCCTAGCCTTCAATACTCGGCTCAAATGCCATGTTTTTGCAAAGCTATTCTCAGTCTTCCTAGATGAAATCAATGTCACAATCTTTGATGCTTCCACAGTACTTTACTGGGTTTTGTGTAATGAAATATCCTTAAATGTAGTTATATATATAAATATATATATATATACTTATATATATGTGTCTATTTTAATTTGGGGGACAGCATAGCATAGTCTTAAGAGTCTGTCTGGATTTAAGGCTCAGCTTCACCTCTCACTAGCTGTACCATTTTATATTCAAATTGTTTACATTTTTTAATGCCTTTATTTCCTTATTTGTAAAATGGAGGTTGTTGGGAGAATTAAATGAGTTAATAAGTAAAGCACTTAATAATGTGTGTCACACACTGTATGTTCAAGGAATTTTTGCTATTATTATAAATTATGGTCTTTCAGAGGAAAAATGGCATGTTGTTTTAATCTCTGTTGTCAAGCACCTTATGCAGAAGAAGGCACTCAAGAGAGAGTTAAATTGAATTGAATTCATTTCAAAAGGCAGTTTTGATGCAGTACATGACAGTGTCTAATTGGGGAAGACTCACTTGGGTCTCCAGAAGAAGTACATGCAAATATGCAATATTTATGGCTTTGGTTTGAGAATTTGATAGGATTTAGTTAAAAGTACCATAAAGAGAAAGCAGGGAAAGCTAAGTGCCAGAGTTTTCAAAACAAACTCTGTAGTGTATTCAATATGTCTATAATGTGTCTCTTATAAAATATAATTGCTTCTTGCTGAATAATCTGTGCTGTCCTGTCTTTTTTTTTCTAGCAGAATGCTTCTTTAGAAATGCACCACATAATTCAATTCAGAATTGTCAGACAATGCTCTGTTTTCCATTTGGCTCTCAGGATTCTTGTGTATGAACCTCAGTTTTCAAATAACAGACATTTACTGAGTAGCAATAAAAATACTGGAAAACAAAGGAATAAAATACCATATAAAATATGTGGGCTGTGTTTGATAATTATACTTGTGAGTATAGAAATACCCTGGAAAGTTTTTAAAAGATGTATTGACTTATACTTCTACGATTTCCACAAATTATTTGCAGTCACTTTATAGCCATTTTTTTTGACAAAAGACCATTTTTCTAAGCTCTCAAAATTCAGCTTCAAAAAACATTTTTAGTTTATATTTCCCATAAACTTAGGTATCCCAAAACTTATCATGCAAAATTCTTTACTTTTTAAAGTCATTTTTTTGTTGCAGCTTGTCAAAAGCTGAATATGAAATAAATCTCATTTAGTTTAATATACATATAATCTTATATAATATTTCAAAATATACTTTTTAATAAAAAGTCTATTTTCAATAAAAATGTAAATATGGCTTTTGTGATCAAGAGTCATTGAGTGTCAGTTTTAGGGTATCAGCAGATAATTCTACTCTGTTGATAGGTGTTTTATCTGACAGATAAAATTTGTAAGAAATATTCTACATCATCCCCACGAAGATGTGACTTGCCCAACTGTGGGTATTAACTTTTGAAGAGGGAGCTGTGACTCCACCCATTCCACATGGGTCTTGATTAGTTTACTGGAATTCTTTAAAAGAGGAAACATTTTGGAGAAAGTTTTAGAATGATAGGAGAGCAACAGAACAAAGTCCACAGCCAGTGATTTTTAGGAGATGAAGAAGGAGAACACCCCTGGGGGAGCTTCATGAAGCAAGAGGCCTGGAGGGGAAGCTAGTAGACATCACCATGTTTGCCACATGGCTTTCCAGTGGAGAGAGAAACGCTGAACCTCTTTGGCCTTTCTTGAGTGAAGGTACCCTCTTGTTGGTGTATTAATTTGGATATTTTTATAGACTTACTTTAGTTGGGACATTTTCATGGCCTAGAACTGCAAACTAGCAACTTATTAAATTCCCCTTTTTAAAAGCTGTTCCATTTCTGGTATATTGCATTCTGTCATCTAGTAAACTAGAACATAGGGCAAGGAAGTTGAGGACTGAAAATTGACTATTGTATTTGTTTAAATGGAAATTGTTGATAATCATGACATGAGTGGATGAACTGAGTTTATGGAGATCAATTCTGGTGAAAGTGAGTTCAGTTAAGAACAGGAAAAATCACAGTGACTATTTGTTTTGATTGTGTTATTATAGTAGGGTCAAATCAGGAAAAAGAAACTAAGTATTTCAACAGGGGAGATTTAATTTAGGCAAGTGGTTACACAAGTATTAGAGGCTGAAAAAGGAAAAAATGACAAAACAAAACATTTACATTTTGAAAGAAGTTTTGTAATAAATCAAGGAAAGGTAATGCAGCAGTAGTGGAAAGAGATGTTAGAGATTTTTTTCTGTTAATGTCAGATATGATAGATTTGCTGATAGAAAAGATGTAATTAAGGGGAGAAACTTATTTGATAAAGAGAGAAAAGTGTCATTGCATAAGCAAAATTCTTGAGTGAGAGGAAAAGGATACAATATACATATTTTGCAATAGGACATTCTTCTATTTCAACAATAAGGGAATAAGAGAATAAGAACATGTATAAGGGAAGGTTGGCTGATTTTGTAGTAGGAAGATTACGTTTGTTACAATTAATAAAAGATTATTAAAGTAGTACAATACCTATTGTCTATAGTTTATGTAGGGGTATTTTTCCCAAAATTTTGTTTGTGCATATCTCTGTTTTATTACTCATCTGCCCATACACTAGATAAAGGGAGTGCCCGTCACATGGTTTTTGCAATCATAAAGTTACATGATAAAAGATCTATAGTTATACAGTCATTATCAAAGATCAAGGCTACTGGATTACAGTTCAACAATTCCGGGTATTTCATTCTGGCTATTTGGATACACTAGAAACTAAAAAGAAATATCTATATAATGAGTCCATAATCATAATCATTTGGGAAGAAAGGCAAAGGTGTATAATAGTTATTTTTGAGATAATGGGAGCTCATTTATGAAACTGTTTGATGTTCTTGGAGAGGCTTGTACCTCTGGGTTTCAGGGCTTCCCTGGCGTAGGAACAATCTGGAGGCCTTACGTTTCTGAAAAAATAAGCTTACTAACTAAAACTTTTATAAAGTCTTAGATAGAGTCAGGTTATTCCTTAGAGTTTCCAGGATTACTGTTGGTTGGGGCTTGGCATACTGTGGCAATTAGCAATATCTGGTTGATGCTTGTAACCTCTAGAATAACCTCTTGACTTTATCTGAAATCTCTAAACCACTGAAACTTCTTTTTTTTTTTTTCATTTCTTTTCACTCCTTTGTTCAGGAAGGTATTCTCAATCCCATGATGTCAGGGCCAGGCTCATGCCTGGGAGTCATGTCCCACATAGGGGGAAAGGAAGTGAATTCATTTGCAGAGTTGGCTTAGAGATAGGGGTCATACCTGAACAATGAAAGAGTCATCTGGCGGTGACTTATGCATAATTATAAATGGGCTTAGCTTTGCCATTTCACAAATAATTTTCATAAGGACAAGTCTCAAGATTGAGGGCTTGGCTTATTAAATTGGGAGTGCCTAGTATTTGAGAGAATATCAGGAATTCCCCAGGTGGGGAAGTTTAATAGTCCCACATTTTTTTTTATCCAGTTATTCATGGAATTTTGTAAATACTGTTTTTTATTTTATGCCCAGAATACTCTAAAATGTATCAGAGTATTCCATTAACCTATACAAAGTAACAAGATCTCATTCCCTATTCTAGGTTCCATATAATTAGATTGCTTAAATATGCTGACCAGAGAGCCTAAATTAGATAGTGTGCTACAGAACATCTAAATTTTGTACAAAACAAATCTCTCTTCATTAGGTCTCACAAATAAGTTGGAGTTTTAAAATACAGACAATATCATCCTTAACCCTGTACTCTAATTTCCCTTACTCCTAACCAGATCTGCTTCCTTCCTATCTTTAATTGAAATCTGATCTCTTTTACAACTTCTTTAACAGTTGCTCTATGGAGTAATTCTGACCTTTTGAGCTGCAGAACTCTAACTCTGAGTTCTTTTCCTTTTCTGACTCTGATTCTCCAGCCTCTCTCTTTTACTTAAAAGGACCCTTGGTCCCATCCAGATAATCCAGGATTTTCTCCCCATTTCAAGATCCTTGACTTAATTGCATCTGCAAAATACCTTTTGCCTTGTAAGGTAAGTGTTCTAGTTTGTTAGCTGCTGGAATGCAATATACCAGGAATGGAATGGCTTTTAAAAAGAGGAATTTACTAAGTTTACAGCTTTAGTCCATGGAAATGTCTCAATTAAGCCAATCTATAGAAATGTCCTATCTAAGGCATCTAGGGAAGGATACCTTGGTTCCAGAAGGCTGATGAAGTTCAGATGTCACAGAGATATCAAAGTTTTAGGGAACTACCAGATTATAGACAAAGCATCTCAGAATTTAGAAACAAGAGTTAAAACTCAAGAGTAAATGCAACTTCTGTAAGAGCTTACAATCCAGGAACCTTTACAATGAGCCTTATTGAACATTCTATATTCCTTAATCATTGATTACCCAATCCCTACCCATTTTCTATCCTCTGATAACCTATGCTCTCAAATTCAATTCTCAAAGTTTGCTTGTTATAATTGGTTTATATTAGTGAGACAAAACAATATTTGTCCTTTCATTTCTGGCTTGGTTCACTCAACATAATATTCTTAAAATTCATTCACCTAGTTGCATGCCTTATGACTTCAGTCCTTTCTTCAGCTGCACAATATTCCATTGTATGTATACGCTACAGTTTACCCTTCCACTCACCAGTCAATGTCCCCTTTGGGTGCCTCCATCCCTTGGCAATTATGAATAATGCTACCAGAAACACCAATTTGCAAATTTCCATTTGTTTCCCTTCTTTCAGTTCTACCAAGTATATACCTAACAATGGGGTTCCAGGATCATACGACAAACCTGTACTTAACCTCTGTGGCACCATTACACTACTCTCTAGAGAGGCTGCACCTTTCTACTTCCCTATTCACAGTGAATAGGTATTTCTCTCTTTCCTCATCTTCTCCAGCTCTTGTGTCTTTCTGTTTATATTTTATTTATTTTTATTTTTGTATGCTGTATGATGGGGTCACATTTCATTATTTTTCCATGTATTCACATGTTATTGCAGCACCATTTGTTGAAGTTTTGTTTGTTTGTTTTGCTTGTTTGTTTTTTGGGAACTGTATGGGCCAGGGATTGAGCCCATATCTCCTGCATGGCAGGCAAGAATTCTACCTCTGAACTACCCTTGCACCCCCATCTTTCTGTCTATTTTTAAACAATTTTATTCACATACTGTAAATCCATCCTAAGTGTACAGTCATGGCTCCTGCTGTAATCACATAGCTATGAATTCACCAACACAATCTATGTGAACATTCACATTTCTTCAACAAAGAAAGAAGAGAAAGGAAAAAAAAAAAAAAGGAGAAGCAACAACAAAAATCCCATACCCCTTCCACTATTGCATTTTTTTCCACCACTGAGTTTTAATAGTATATATGCACTTCAATTTAGAACATAAAATGTGCTAAATGTACTTATTCCTTGATATGTTTTGATTTCCCCATGGAAGTTATTTTAGAGATCTCCTATTTAAACAACTAGCCCCTCAGCTCCGACATATATAGAATTATCTGTATGGGTTCTTTGTGAGAGTGATTTCAGATAGTTCAGAATCATTCAAGTTTGCATCTTTACATATTTGCATGTTTAAACAGATTAGAAATACACAATGATAGCTTGGTGATTATAAAGACAACAGAATTTGAGTTATTTCAGTTCCATAATTCTATGTGACCATCTGGAGTTTTTATTTGTATTTGAAGTTTACAACAGTGGAACGGGGTTGAAAGATCAAGTTGTATTTTTGTTTAGGGAGTATTATTTTAGTTCATCCATAAAATATATTTGTTCACCTGTCATGATTTTTACTGAAAATAATTTTATTCTATGGAGGAAGAAAGGATGGTAAAGCATAACTTACTCTTGGTGTAAAATATGCTATGTACAATGTAGATGGGCATACATTTTAAGTGAGATTAGCCAGCAGTTTGTGTATTTTTCCATAACCATGTTCAGCTGCAGAATCACTTCCCCCCACCCCCATCAGGAACAGAGCTAACTAGTGGCTTTAGGGTAGAGGACAACACAAAAGAGGACAGAGTAGACTATGAAATATCAGTTCATAAACATAAATGAGACACTTTGAGGATTAAAAAGAAGTAGAGACTAGGGTTCTCTATAAGGTAGATCTAGAAATGAGCAAATAAACTATAATTTATTACTTTAATGTGGTCTTGTCAGTACCCAAAGATTGGAAAATTGGGGTTGCACTTGTTTTTATCATAAAATCTTTATGGCAAAAAATAGAGGCAGATATTCATCCTATCTATTGTAGACATGGTTGTATTTTGCTTAAAGTAAATTAGTAACCTGTATTCCAAAATCAGCTTAAGGATTTCCTTTAAGAAGCAAACCTTTTGTGCATTTAAATTGTGATTTTATTTCAAAAATTGATTTACACTTTTAAGGAATAATTTACAGTAAATATTTTTGTCTGCTATATGCCAACGAGACATCCATGGCATAAAAGCAAGGAATACTTAGTTAAGAGACAGTTCTGAATCTCAGTTTAAAAACTCATAAGAGACAATTATGAATCTCAGTTTAAAAACTCAGATATATGAGTAATATTTTCTCATTTTTTATGGCTTCACTTAATATTCAACATAGGTAATTCATCTCTCAAGGTTGTCAAAAATTTTAACCTCAGTCTCTTTTGTATTTCCTGCCTCCTACCATGAAATTAGTTCCAAGCTTACATGCCATATCAAGATACTGGGAGGGGAGGGTGTAACTATCTCATTACAAAGGTTATAGCTAATATGTCAAAGTTCTGTTTAACATTTCTGATTTCATGTCCTTCTGCTAATTTAGGGCAATGCTTGGGGAATCTTTCTGAAAGGCCAACCATTCTCCTGTGAGCTTAGAAGTACCATATTGGCAAAACCTTTTGGGGCCTTTGTGACATTTCTGAGAGCTTGGTTAGAATGCTTTCCTGCAGCCAAAGGAAATTTACTTTTATATTTGGTGTTGTGGCTGGTTAGGAGTTAAGGAATCTCTTGTCTATGTGTCTTTGCACACAATCTTTTGTTTGTATATCTTGTATTGGTTTCTTATTGCTGCTGTAACAAAATTACCACAGTTTTGTGACTTAAAACTGGAAAAATTTATTATATTACATTTCTGGGGGTCAGAAGTCTGGAATGGATTTCTCTAGGCTAAAATCAAGGAGTCACTAGGGCTGTGTTCCTTCTGGGGCCTCTAAAGGAGAACCTGTCTTCTAGCCTTTTTTAGCTTCTAGAGGCTGCCTGCATCTCTAGTTAGTAGCCCCCAGCCAGCAACCACATCCCTTCAACCTCTGCTTCTGCTCTTAATTACCTTTTCTGACTCTGATTCTCCAGCCTCTCTCTTTTACTTAAAAGGATCCTTGGGCCCATCCAGATAATCCAGGATTTTCTCCCCATTTCAAGATCCTTGACTTAATTACATCTGCAAAATACCTTTTGCTTATAAGGTAAGTGTTCTAGTTTGTTAGCTGCTGGAATGCAATATACCAGAAATGGAGTGGCTTATAAAAAGAAGAATTTAATAAGTTGCAAGTTTACAGCTTTAGTCCATGGAAATGTCTCAATTAAGCCAATCTATAGAAATGTCCTATCTAAGGCATCCAGGGAAGAATACCTTGGTTCCAGAAGGCTGATGAAGTTCAGGGTTTCCTCTCTCAAATGGAAAGGCATGCAGCAAACATGGCGACATCTGCTGACTTCCTCTCCAAGCCTCCAGCTCCATGAAGCTCTCTCGGGGTGTTCTCTTTCTTCATCGCCAAAGGTCACTGACTGGTGGACCCTCTGCTTCTCGTGGCTTTATCAGTCTCAAATGGCATTCTCTCCAAAAAATATCTCCTCTCTTATTGGATCCCAGTAAACTAATCAAGACTCACAAAGAATGGGTGGAGACATGCCTCCATCTAATCAAGTTTAATACCCACGATTGATTGAGTCACATCTCTGTGGAGATAACCTAATCAAGTTTCCAGCCTATACTACTAAATAGGGATTAGAAGAAACCATTGCTCTCACAAGATTGATAAGGATTAAAGCATGGCTTTTCTAGGGTACATAAATCCTTTCAAACTGGCAAAGTATGATATTCACAGGTTGTGGGGATTGGGATATTGGCATATTTAGGGACCTATTATTCTGTATATAACACACCTCAAAATCTCTGATCTCTATGGGGCTAAGGCTTTTGGAACCCAAAAGTCACAGAGAAAAATAGTGTTTTTCTATTTTCTGCCTCATGTCATTGTGCTTGAATCCAATTCTCTGCTTAAATGAGAAGAAACGAAAAAGAATTACTGGGAGGTACAAGAAATCCATATATTGGTATTGAAAGAATATTTTATCATATGAGATATTAAGATTAAAAACCTGATTAGCTAAATAGAAATGTTCAGTGGGAGTATAAACATTTGTCATGCATACTGTTATTATATGAAAGGGGGCACTTGCTGTTCTTTTTCTTTACTGAGGAAGAAGATATGTGCTTTATATAATTAATGCAGGTTAAATAAGGGACTACTCTCTTATAAAAAGAACACTCAGTGGGACAAGGTGAGGTTTTATATGGTTTCTTTGTTAGAATGTTGGAAAGCATTCATTTTGCTATTTGAACATGATTTTTATAAGGAAGGGGATTGTGCCAGTTTGAAAGGATGTATGTACCCTAGAAAAGCCATGTTTTAATCTTAATCCCATTTTGCAAAGGCAGCCGTTTCTTCTAATCCCTACTCAGTACCGTATGTTTGAAACTATAATTAAGTCATTTCCCTGGAGATGTAATTCAATCAAGAGTGGTTGTTAAGCTGAATTAGGTAGAGACGTGTCTCCACCCATTTGGGTGGGTCTTGATTAATTTACTGGAATCCTATAAAAAAGAACAACAAGAGAGAAAGCAAGGAGATTCTGAGACAGCAGAGAATGCTGCAACACCACAAAACAGAGAGTCCACCAGCCAGTGCTTTGGAGATGAAAAAGGAGAATGCCTCCCAGAGAGCTTCATGAAACAGGAAGCCAGGAGAGGAAGCTAGCAGATGATGCTCTGCTCACCATGTGCCCTTCCAGCCGAGAGAGAAACCATGACTGTGTTCACCATGTGCTTTCTCACTTAGGAGAGAAACCCTGAACTTCATTGGCCTTCTTGAACCAAGGTATCTTTCCCTGGATGCCTTTGATTGGACATTTCTATAGACTTGTTTTAACTGGGACATTTTCTAGGCCTTAGAACTGTAAACTAAAAACTTATTAAATTCCCCTTTTTAAAAGCCATTCCATTTCTGGTGCATTGCATTCTGGCAGCTAGCAAACAGGGATACAGTTTTTTTTTTCTTATTTATGGGCTGTTATTGTTAACATGATGCATGGCAGGAATTTCAATAGAAAAGCAGCTTTAGTTTGTCCTGACAGGCTAAACCACTGAAACCATTGCCATTGTTTTGATCTCATTTACATTTGAATGTGTCAGGAAATATTAACAATGTTAAGATGGTTTAGGGATCTAAGTAATGTAAGCAACCCTACAATTAACTGAATCAGCCCCCCAAAAACATAAAAAGTTTTTGCAGATTTTTAATTAATATAACATATTTTTTCCAACTAACACTGCACTGTGCTTTGTGTGACCCTTGGGGAAAATAAGGCTCTTAAATTCCCTAGAACAGCACTTCCAACCATTGACTTATCAGCAAATCTTTCCTTGAAACATTTTCTAATCTAATACCTCTGTCATGCTTTTTAATATTTAAACCCATCAAAAGGAAAATTGTTATAGTGAAAAAAATCAATTTATAATTTTACCTTTTACTAAACAGAAGAGTACATCTGAGGTGAATTGCAATTTATGTGTGAAAAAAATACAACCATAAAAATGCTAAAGAAAATGTGGAAATATGGCTGCATATCTATCTCAAGAAGAGGAAGGATTTACTAAGATAAATGATATTAAAGAAATCACAAAGTGGTGATTCATAGATTTAAATTCTGGTCACAGATTTGTGTAGAATTTTTTAGCATTAAAGCACTACGGATAAAATTGAAATGCAAATTGAAAATTCAGAAACAAACATTAGCTATGAATATGATACATTGCATTTTCTTTTCTGAGTGATTTTGCTAGGGATTTAGCAATATTTTGAATATTTTCAAGGAACCAAATTTTGCCTTTACTTTTCATATTTTTTTCCTATTTCTACAACTATCTTTAGTATTCCTTTTTTTCTATTTACTTTACATTTAATTTGCTTGCCATTTCTAGCTTCTTATGGAGGAAATTTAGAATTTTGATTTTTGAAATTTTCTTCTTTTTTTTTTTACATGGGCAGGTACCAGGAATTGAACCCAGGTCTCCAGCATAGCAGGCAAGAATTCTGCCACTGAGCCACCATCGCACTACCCTCTTCTTTTCTATTACAGTTGTTTTAAAGGCATAATTTTTACTCCAAGCCCTACTTGATAAATTCTTCAAATTTTGATCTTTTTTAGAATTATCATTTAGTTCTAAATATGCTTCTAATTTTCCTTTCTCTAAATATTCTTCTAATTTTCTATGCTCTCTAGAAATGATGTAAGTAATTTTTTTTTATTGTAAGTATTTTCTATAAATGTGGTTGATGGTGTAGTTCAGATATTCTATATTCCTACTGTTTTTTGTCCAGTTGTTCTATCAATTACTGAGAGAATATATTAAAATTTTCAATTATGATTGTGGCTTATTTTATTTCTCTCTTTACTTCTGCCTGTTGTGTTTCATGTATTTTGACATTCTGGTATTTGATATGTACACACTTAAGATTGTTTTGTCATCCTGATGAATTATCCTTTTTGATTAAAAAAATTTCACTATCTCTGGTAATATTTCTTCCCTTGAAGTTGATCTTTCCAGCTATTTATATGCTCACTTCAACAGTTTTATGCTTATATATATTATATTGCATGCCCAATATAACTTTTTTCATGCTTTTACTTTGAGCCATTTTGGGTCTTTATATTTAAAGTATATCTTTATAGACATCATACAGTTGGGTCTTGCTTTTTTACCCAAGTTGACAATCTCTGACATTTAATTGATATTTATAGCCTATTTAACTACAAAATCCATTTTTGATGGTTCTAAGTGTATTGTTTGTTTTCTTAAATAAAAATATTAAAATATATAGTCTATTAAATTTAATACAATTATTTTTAATTTTGCTTTTTTCAAAAAAATTCTTTTTTTTTTCCTGGCTGAGAATTTGATATGGTCGTATTTTCCTGTCCTTTCCTTCCTTATAATAGCTGCCAGTATTCTTGACTTCTAATTCCAACCTCTGGGTCATATTCGGATCAGTTTCTTTGGACTGTTTTACTTTGTATCTTGCATTGCACTTCTTTTCTTTGCATATTTAATGAAACACATATAGATACATGTAGTACTGTATATGTAAATGGTACATTATTGGGAGTATAAATTATGAATTCTTCTTTAAAGGGTGTTTCTTTTTGTTCTGGTGGTCAGTTAAATTTTGACATTATCCTTGGTCCTATCAGTTTCTTTTTCTTTTGTTAAGGTGAGAGGATAAATTTTCATTTGCATTTAAGCACATACCTTTTATTCTAGGACATAATTTTTACTCCCAAGCATTGAACATTCAGTGTTAACTGAATGTTTGAGGTGCTTAGAGTTATCTGTCCATATTGGCTCAGCTGGCATTCCAATAGCTCCCAGAACTGTACCACATTTGGTATAATTATTTAGATTTTAGCCATAAAGCAAGCAATATCGACCCTGGATATGTCAGGATATCAGCTACATTTTTGGAGCAGGAAAATGCTATTGAAACAGAGGATGTGGAGGGTCTTCTGGGTGTCTGGCAATGTTCTATTTCTTGACCTGGGTTATAGCTACAAGAATGTTTGCCTTATGATCATTTGTAAAGCAGTACCTTTGTTTCATGTATTTTTTGTATCTATATTTTATTTTAAAATTGGAAGGTTTAAAAAGCAATAGGAAGGGTTATGTCATCAAAATGGCAACATAAGACATACTCTGGAAAAGTCTCCCTGAAGAATCAGCTAATAAAAAGACTAATCTAACTCTGGAGGATGATAGAAATTTGCAAAGAACTCCACAAATACTGAATCCAAGAAAAAGACAATCTCCAAGATCAGGTAGAAAATATCCATCCTACTCAGTATCCCTCCCCCTCAGCTGGTCCTGTGCAGATTGGAAGTCCCACAGAAGCAGCAAGGCCTGCTTTCCTGTGGTTCTCAGATCCAGAAAATAGAGCCACTCACAGCATGAAGTAACAACCTCACACTAATCTAGGCACAGGCATTCAAATCTGTAGAAACTCAGGGCAGAACAGGCCACTTAGTCATGCTGCATACAATGGGGCCCCCAGGGAGAGTGTAAAAAGGAAAAGAGAAAGACTACAGAAGGACTGTTGGCAAGAGTTGTGGTCACTCAATCCAGTTTCTGTTGGCTGGACCACCTAAATGCAAAACAGACCTTTCTGGAGTGATCATCTTTCTGAATTTACCAAATCTGGCTACCCAGGGCAGGGTGCCCTAAAGGGGAAGAAACAGGAGGCAGGAAAGGATCACAGAATAAAAAATTGGGTGGAGATTAGATAGAATGGCTATAAGAATGAGTCCCAGAACCTACATACATAAGGAAAATGGGGCACTGAGTGAAGAAGAGAATTTAAGCAAATCATAGAAGCTGGAGAGAAAATTCTGTACAAAAACAAACAGAATACATTAAAACCCAGGAGAAGGAACCAAGGAAAAGAGCATTCTCATGGAGGGGAAACAACTGCACAAGCGGTATAATCTTAAAATTGTACTGCATATCCAGGGCAAGAATCAAATGAAGAAGAGCTAAGAAAATCTGAATAGTTAAAAATGGGCTGTTACTAAGGTCTAGAATAGGTTGGACCAAGCATCAAGGAAGAACATTAATACAAAGCCAAGTAACAATAAAACCCTAGACAAGAGGGAGAAATGGGCCTTCAGTATTAACTCATCAAAATAATCAGCCACCCAGACATCAGTTAAAAATTACAAAGCGTACTAAGAAATGGGAAGATATGGCTCAGTCAAGGGAAAAAATGAAAATTTCAGAGAAAACTCAGAAGTTGGAACAACTAATCAAAGATGTTCAAGAAAATCTCCTAACTCAAGTTAAATAGATGAAGGACAATATGCATAAAGAGCTAAAGGATATTAAGAAGACAAAGTGTGAGCATAAAAAAGGATGTGGAAGTTTAAAAAGAAGCATGACA
Source organism: Tamandua tetradactyla (assembly GCF_023851605.1). Taxonomy (NCBI): domain Eukaryota; kingdom Metazoa; phylum Chordata; class Mammalia; order Pilosa; family Myrmecophagidae; genus Tamandua; species Tamandua tetradactyla. The sequence continues at coordinate 20,580,889 of NC_135350.1, read as the reverse complement.
GGGAATCTTGAATAGGGTATGAGCTTTTGTTGCTTTGTCCAGGTTAGTGTGGTGCCCTGATTCGGACAAGTAAATAAAGAACTATTTGCAGGGCCCCCTTAGGAGAATGGGGAAAAGATTCAACTTCCACATTCGGAGGATTTCTGATACTCTCATATTCAGTAGGGACAACCAAATCAAAACCCAAGCTTTCGATCTTGGGGTTCACCCCTGTGAGACTTATTCTTGCAAAGGATAGGCTAAGCCTACTTAAGATTAGGCCCAAGAGTCACCCCCAGAGAACCTCTTTTGCTGCTCAGATTCACCTCTCTCTCTGGGCCAATATGGCAGATAAACCATATTCTCCTCCCACCCCCAGTGGGGCAAGACTCCCAGGGGTATAAATCTCCCTGGCAATGTGGGACAAAAATCCTGGGATGATCTGGGACCTGGCTTTCAAGGGACTGAGAAAACCTTCTTGACCAAAATGGGGAAGAGAGAAATGAGAAAAAATTAAAGTTTCAGTGGCTGAGAGATTTCAGAGTCAAGAGGTTATCCTGGAGGTTATTCTTATATAGTATATGAATATCCCTTTTCAGTTTATGGTATATTTGAGTGGCTAAAGGGAAGTACCTGCAACTGTAGAGATGTATTCCAGTAGTCTAATTTCTTGAAGATGATTGTATGAAGATATAGCATTTACAGTGTGACTGTGTGATTGTGAAAAACTTGTGTCTGATGCTCCCTTTATCTAGGGTATGGACAGATGAGTAAAAATATGGATAAAAAAATAGATAAATAATAGGGGAACAAAGGTTAAAATATATTGGGTAGATAGAAACACTAGTGGTCAATGAGAAGGCAGGGTATGGGGTATGGTATGTATGAGATTTTTCTTTTTATTTCTTTTCCTGGAGTGATGCAAATGTTGTAAAAAATGATTATGGTGATGAATATACAACTATGTGACGATATTGTGAGCCATTGATTGTACACCATGTATGGAATGTTTGTATGTTAAGAATGCATGCTAAGAATGTTTGCATGTTGTTTTATCAATAAAATATAAATCAAACCAAAAAAGAAACATGACAGAAATTATGAGGATAAAAGACATAATACTAGAGATTAAAAATACATGAGAGGCATACAACAGTAGATCTGAACAAGCAGAAGAAAGATTCAACAAAAGAAGACAAGGAAATCAAAATCACATAGTCAGAAGAACAGATAGAGGAAAGAATAGAAAAGACTGAGTAGTGTCTCAGGGATTTGAGTGGCAATGCAAAGCATATAAACATACATGTCATGGGTGTCCCAGAAGAAGAGAAAGGGAAAGGGGCAGAAACAATGTTTGAGAAAATAATGGCCGAAAACCTACCAACTCTTATGAAAAATGTAAATACACAGTCCAAGAAGTGAAACATACTCCAAAAAGAATAAAAATGAATAGATCTACTCTGAGATACATATTAATCAGAATGTTAAATGTTGAAGAGAGAATTCAAAAAGCAGCAAGAGAAAAGCAACTCATCAGATATGAGGGAGCCCCAATAAGACTAAGTGCTCATTTCTCATCAGAAACCATGCAGGCAAGAAATGATATATTTAAGGTACTAAAAGAGAAAAAATGCCAGCCAAAGAATGCGTTATCTGGCAAAAATATCTTTCAAAAATGAGGGCAAGTTTAAAATATTCACAGAAAAGTAGAAACTGGAAGAGTTCATCATAAGACCTCTCTACAAGAATTACTAAGGGGGGTTCTGCAGTTTGAAAGGAAAATATAGGACAGAGTGGCCTGGAATAGTGCAAAGAAATGAAAATCCTCATTAAGGGTAATTAAGGACACTATGTCTTAATAACAGGAACAATCCACCAAGAAAAAATAACAATCATAAACATTTATGCTCCTAACCATGGTGCCATAAAACATGAGGCAAACGCTGGCAAAACGTAAGGAAGAAATAGACATCTTTACAATAATACTTGGATACATCTATACAGCACTCTTATCAATAGATAGAGCATCTAGACAGAACATCATTAGGTAAAGAGAACTTCATAAATGAATTAGACCTAGCATACAAATACAGAAAATTTTATTACCAAACAGCAAGATACGTATTTTTTCTCAAGTGTACAGGATCATTCTCTAGAATATACCACATGTTGGGTCACAAAATAAGTCTCAATAACTTTAAAAAGTTATAATTTATACAAAGCATCTTCTCTAATCATAATGGAATGAGGTTGGAATCAATAACAGGCAGGGAACTGGAAAATCCACAGATATATGGAAGTTAAATAACTCTTAAATAATCAGTGTTCAAAGAAAAAATTGCAAGGGAAATCAGTAAATATCTTGAGATGAATAAAAAACAAGAACACAATATATCAAAATTTATGGGGAAATTTATACCCCTAAAGGTCCTACATTAAAAAAGAAGAAAGAGCTGAAATCAAAGACCTAATTGCACACCTGGAGGAACTAGAAAAAGAACAGCAAACTAAACCCAAAGCAAGAAAAATGAAAGAAATAAGCAAGATTAGAGCAGAAATAAATGAAATAAAGAAAAAAAGCGATAGAGAACATTAACAAAACCAAAATCTGGATCTTTGAAAAGAGGAAAAAATTGACAAACCCTTAGCTAGACTGCCAAAGGGGAAAATGAAGAAGAAACAAAATCAGAAATGAGAGGAGGGACATTACTGCCACATAAATAAAAAGGATAAGAGGATACTGTGAACAACTGTATGCCAACAAATTAGACAAGCTCAATGAAATGGACGAATTCCTAGAAACACAAGAACAACCATCACTGACTCTAGAAGAAATAGAAGACCTCAACAGACCACTCACAGGTAAGGAGATTGACTTAGTCAACAAAAGCTTCCCTATAAAAAAAGCCCAGGACCCAATGGCTTCACAAATGAATTCTACCAATCACTGCAAGAAGAATCAATACCAATTCTGCTTGAACTCTCCAAAAATATCAAAGAAGAGGGAACCCTGCTCATTCTATGGGGCACCATCACCCTAATACCAAAGCCTGATAAATATTCTACCATTTACAATAGACCAATTTCTCTAATGGATATAAGGATGCAAAAATCCTCAAAAAATACTTGCAAATCAAATCCAACAGCACATTGAAAGAGTTTCACACTGTGATCAGTGGGTTTTATCCCAGGAATGCAAGGGTGTTTCAACATAAGAAAATCAATTAATGGAATATGCCACATTAACAAATTGAAGGGGAAAAATACATGATCATCTTGATCGATTCAGAAAAGGGCACTTGACAAAATCTAGCATCCTTTCTTGATAAAAACACTTTGAAAAAGAGGAATTGAAGGAAATTTCCTCAACATGATTAAGGGCATACATGAAAAACCCACAGCTAACATCATACTGAATGGTCGAAGAGTGAAAGTTTTCTGTCTAAGATCTGGAATAAGATAAGGATGCTCACTGACACCACTGTTTTCAACATTGTACTAGAAGCTGTCTCTAGAGAAGTTAGGCAAGAAAAAGAAATAAAAGGCATCCACACTGGAAAGGAAGATGTAAAACTCTCATTATTTGCAGATGACATGATCCTGTGCCTAGAAAGTTCCAAAACAATCTACAACAATACTACTAGAACTAATAAATGAGTTCAGCAAAGTGTCAGGATACAAGATCAACACACAGATATCAGTAGTGTTTCCTACTACTGATAGGATTAGAAATGAGAAATTTGAGGAGCAAATCAAGAAAAATTTTCATTTATGATAGCAACTAAAAGAATCAGCTATCTAGGAATAAATGTAACTAATGATGTAAAGGACTGTACAAAGAAAACAACAAAATATTGCCAAATGAAATGGAAGAAAACCTAAACAAATGGAAGGACTTTCTATGTTTATGGATTGGGAAACTAAATATCATTGAGATGTCAGTTTTACCCAAATTGATTCACAGATCCAACACAATTCCAATCAAAAGTCCAAAACTACTTTGCAAAACTGGAAAAGGCAATTACCTAATTCATTTGGAAGGGTAACAGGTTTGAGTGGCCAAAAACCTCTTGAAAAAGAAGCATGAAGTGGGAGGACTCATACTTCCTGGCTTTAAAGCATATTACAAAGCTACAGTTGTCAAAGGAAGCTGATTCTGGGACAAGAATAGGTTTATAGACCAATAGAATTGAACTGAGAGTTTAGAAATAGACTCTCACATCTGTAGCCAATTGTGTTTCTAAGAAGTCTTCCAGATTTACTACTTAATTGGGGAAAAATAGCCTTTTAACAAAGGTCATGGGAGAACTGGGTATCCACATGCAGAAGAATGAAAGAGGACTCTCTATCTCACACCATATTAAAAAATTAACTCAAAATGCATCAAAAACCTAAATGTAAGAAACAGTGCTATAAAACTCCTAGACAAAAACATAGGGAAGCTTCTGCAGTATCTTGTGTTAAGCAATCGTTTCTTAGATTTTACACCCAAATCACAAGCAGGACAAGAAAAGATAGACAAATGGGACCAACTGAAAATTAAAAACTTTTGCACACCAAAAGACTTTATATTAAACTTACATAGACAGCCTCCTAAGTGGGAGAAAATATTCGGCAACCATATATCCAATAAGGGTTTACTATCCAGAACATATAAAGGAATCCTTCAACTCAATAGTAAGGAGCCAAACAGCCCAATTGAAAAATGCGAAAAGACTTGAGTAGGCATTTCCCAAAGAGAATATACAAATGGCTAAAAAACTTATGCAAATATGTTCAGCATTGTTAGTTATTAGGGAAATGCAAATCAAAACCCCCAAGGCATACTCTTTCTCGCCCACTGGAATGGCTACTATTAAAAAACCCCAGAAAATTACACGTGTTGGATAGGATGTGGAGAAATAGGGACACTCATTAGTTGGTGGTGGGAAGTAAAATGATGCAGCTGCTGTGTAAGACAGTATGGTGCTTCCTCAGAAAACTAAATATGGAATTGCCAAACAAGCTGGCATTCTCTCTGTTAGGTGTATACACAAATGAACTGAAAGCAGGTACATGAATATATATTAGTATACCAGTGTTCATTGTGGCATTATTCACAATTGCTAAAAGATGGAAGCAACCCAAGTGACCATCAACCAATGAATGGATAAACAAATGTAGGATATATATACAACAGAACATTATTCAGCTGTAGAAATGAATGAAGTCCTAATAAATGTTACAACACGAATGAACCTTGAAGACATTATGTTGGGTAAAATAAGTCAGACACAAAAGGTCATGTATTTTATTACCTCACTGATATAAAATTAGATTAAGCAAACTCATAGGATACGAACCTAAAATATAAATTTCCAGAAGCTGGGTTGGGGTAGAGAGAATGGGGAGTTAATGTTTAATTTGTGCAGAATTTCCATTCATGCTGATTGTAAATTTTTGGAAATGGATGGTTGTGGTAGTAGGATTTAAAAGCACTGAATTATATATATGAATGTGATTAAAAGAGGACATTTTAGGTCATATATAAGTTACTAGAATAAAAATTAAAAGATAAATCATAGGATTGTATTACACAGTACAGTATAAAAGTGTTCTTTCATGAAGTATAACAAATGTACCACACTAATATAAGGTATTAATAATACAATGGTGGGCGGGCCACGGTGGCTCAGCAGGCAAGAATGCTTGCCTGCCATGCCAGAGGAGCCGGGTTCAATTCCTGGTGCCTGCCCATGTTAAAAAAAAAAAAAAAAGATAATGGTATACGGGAAAACTACACCTAATGTATATGAGTGCTGTAATTTTTACATGATTTTTCTCTAAATCTACAACTTCAACTTCTCTGTTTAAAAAATTAGCAACAGAAAAAAGCAGTAGGAAGAACCTCTAAATTCCAACCTCAAAGTAGCATTCAAAGAAAAAATGATTTATAAATATGAGAAAAGAACAAAAAGACTTTAATTTCAACATAAAAAGTACAAGTTAAAACAATGTTTTTTTGAATGATTAAATGGGCAACTATTTTAAAAAAAGAATAAGCTGATAATATTGCTGTTAAAGACTCATAAAATTCTAGTAAAATTGCAAATGAATAAACTATTAAGGGAAATAAATTTATCAATATGTGTTTTTGGGGATTGTATCATGTATATCACAAAAGACATGTTCAAGTCTTAATCCATGTTCCTGTGCTCATGAACCATTTATCAATAGGACATTTGAATATTTTGTTATTAATTAAGGTATGGCTAAACTTATGGAAGGTAGGCCTTAATCCAATATTATTGAAGTCCTTATGAGCATAGAAAATTGCACATTGAATTAGGAGCCCGAATTCAGTGGAATCCAGTGAAGCAGACATCAGGAGAGACAGAGACATGTATGTGTGATGGAGGATTGCCAGAGCACTGCAGACTCCAGGGGAATGCAAGCCCGGGCGATGACTCAGTACTGGACTTCTAGCCTCCAAAAACCATGAAGAAATAAATCCCTGTTTTTAAGCCACCCAGTTTATTGAATTTTTCATAGCAGCTCTGGAAAACTTAGACATATATCCCACACACTGATCTTCTAATTTCATTTCTTAGAAGGAAATTATGACAATATGGGGGAAATTTATGACAAAACATGATTACTGTAACAGCATTATTTATATACCAAAATATCAAGACAAAATCATTGTCCCACAATAAGGAAATGGTTTAATAAATGATAAACCAAAGTGATAAAATAGTATGTAGTTTTTGAAGTCATCCTTTAAAAATTAATTTAAAGCCAAGGTAAAAAATTTACTAAACCAGTGTATAAAACTCTATATAGGGTGTTTTAGTTTCTTAGGCTTCTTAAAACAAATACCATGAAATAGTTAGGTTTAAACAGCGGGAACTTATTCACTCATGGTTAGAGTCTGGGAAAATGTGCAAATCAAGGTATCATCAGGGCAATGCTTGCTTCCTGAAGATTAGCTGCCAGTGATCTTGGCTCCTCTGTGACATGACAAAACACATGGCAGCATCTACTGGTCTCTCCCTTCTCTTCTGGATTTTGTTGCTTTCAGTTTCTTGCTTTCATAGCTTTCTCTTTCTCTCTCTGTACTTATTATGTTTATAAAGGACTCCACCAATAAGATTAAGACCCATTTTGAATGAGGTGGGCCAGAGCTTTACTGAAGGAAGTAACCTCATCAAATGTTCATACGCACAATGGATTTACACCCAGAGGAATGGAATAGAATTAAGGACTTGTTTTTCTGGAGTAGGGACTTCAAACCACCACCTAGGGTATGATTCTAACTTTGTAAAATTATGTATAGTAGCTAGAAGGAAATACCCCATTAGTTATAGGTGATATTTATGTTTTTCTTCATTCTTTTCCGTTTTCCCCCAAGTTTTCTAATGGGAACTGGTGTTTCTATTTTGGTAATTTAATTAAGTTAAATAAAGTTTACACAACAGTTTTTAGTTAAAATGAAAATGTATTTTAAAAAGGAGTAAGTCCAGATTGAGAGTGCTGATGTGCATGAGTTGAGGTAACTACAATTTGTCCTGGTTTTAGGGCTTGTTAATGCTTTTGAAGTTTGAAGCAATGAAGACAAGAATACAAAATTTTCCTCTTGTTTTTCTTTCTCAACACCTGCATGTTACTTCTGATTCTTCAACATGGATCACCCCCTGAAGTTGTTTTTTTTTGTAATTATTTATTTCCTCTGAGTCACCCAGTTTAAGTTCTAATCGGGGCAGGAACAAGTACATTTCTTTAGGAGAGAGAGACAAGAGTGGGGATGAAATTTTATTTAATTATCCTTGATCTTACATAATTGGATACAAGATATGGGTGGTAATTACTTTATTTCTGCTCTTTATAGTTCTAAGTCAATTGCTCTGAAGTTTGGAGAACCTACTTGGTATACTTCAACTAAAATAACTCTTTTTGGAGCATCTTGTGAGCTCATAACTCTTTCTCTGAGCAGTTTAGCCTATGTGGATAAACTTGGATAAGCTCCTGGATCCAATTAATTAATTTATTTATTCATCCATTCATAGGGAAATTATTAAATGTGCATTTTATGCCTGACACAACCCAAGATATTTGGCATATAGTTGTGAACAGAGTAAGCTAGATTTCTCCTTCATGTGACTTAGTTTCTGATGGCAAATTAATAAACAAATAAACATGATAATTTCAAATAGTTATGAGTGCAATGAAGTCAATATCCCCAGATATTGTTATAGAGATTGCTTGGGGGAGGGGGTTGTTTTAAATTTGTCTACTGTTATAAGTAGACCAGAGATGGGAATATAATGCAATGAGCCATTTAGATTCTCCAAAACTTTTAAATAATAGGCATAACCTAGAAGTTGGGGGGAAGTTTATATTCCAGGAGAACAGCATCTCTTCCTTATTCCCCCTTTCCCAGATTGTAACATCATAAATAAGAATAGAAATATGAGAAGTAGAGAAAATATACAATAGGTTCCTGTATGATGCCTGTGTGGATAAGGTAGAAAGTTTCTACGCTTTGCAGTTTAATATTGAGCAACATGAAGAAATGAAGACAAAGGATTCCCTATAAATAGAATATCAGCTGACACATAGCACTTACAGTTTTATATGGACTGGTCTGGCCTCTGGGGAATGTGGACACAACCAAAGCATTCATATTAGCCGGTGGAATAAAAGTAGCATGTTAAGGATAACTGAGCAAAAAGACAGAAAAAGCCTAGTTTCAGGCACCAGGGAGCTACTGTAATAGTCACGAACTGTTTCACTCAGACTGTTACATGATTGAAAAATGAACTTTAATCTTATTTAAGCCACTGTTATTTTGGCCTTTGTTATAGCATACAAGCCATATCCTAAGTGCTGTAAAAATTTTTCCTGCCAAGTATTCCCTTCTTTTTCTTTTCATTTTGCTAAAGGCTATTCATCTCTTATACCTCAGCTTAAATACCAATTACATAGGAAAGTATTCTATGACTCTCCAAACTAGTTGATTTTGTTTTACTAGGACACTGTATTACTTTGCAGACCTCATTAAACCTGTAATTTTTTTCCCATGACAATTTACAAGATATCCGAGGAGGAACACAAGTGGACAAGAAATGAGCTGAAGTCACAATAAGGAGCTGAGATTAGCTGACACAACAGTTTGAAGCAAAGCCTCTCAGCTAACATGGTTCCACGTTACCTGATCTGCAGCTGACCTGTAGAAACTTTGATGAGAATAAATGATTTTTTTGTTTTAAGCCACTGAGATTTGAAATGGTTTATTGAAGCAAAGGCTAGTTGATGTTAGTCGATAGCCTGACTTTGTCATGAAATTTTCAGTTGAAGATCCTGGAAATTTAACATGGGCTATGGAGCAGCAGCAATTATTTCCAATACTTGCTGGTTTGTCAATGAGAGTTCTTGGTTATAGGGTCCAGCTGCTACATGGATTTAAGGAGATGGTTGAGAATCTTGCAGATAATTGAGTTTTCAATCTGAACAACAGAAAGATCTAAGACAGGATAAATATTGGAGTCTGGCCACCACTGATGCACAGGTATCGAAGTATCCAATGACAACTTCTGCTGCATCTTATTGCTGCCTAAATTTAACAACAGGATACCCAGTTATGCAGCATCATAATTTAACCTTTGAAGATATTTTAAGAAGTTTTGGATTGCCAGCATTTATTAAACACTAGTTATGTATTAGGAAGTCTGCCAAGCACTAGGCACATAGAAATTAATGTTACAATTGCCCTCTTTGAGGCAATCCCCAGGAAAGAACAAGGCATATAAAACAGATTGTTACAATATGATATGATAAATCTTACAAAAGAGCAAAGAAGGTGTTGGGAACTCACACAAAAAAATGAGCACTGGGATGGAAGTGGCAGTGGGGGGTTGGAAAAGAATTCACTTAGAAGCTAATTTTTGGAGTTTGGGTTGGGAGGATTTTCTAGGCCCAGAGAAAAGTTAGTATGCTTGGGTGTGTTTAGTGGTTGTGGTGGGGAGCATAATAGATTCCCCTTTATGCGGTATCCATCACTAAGCTGCTGAAAGTATGGCTATATGAAGGACTTTAGTACCACCTAGTCCTTAGCGAATGACTGACTCTCTCAGTGCAGCAAATGACTGGCTCCCTTGTCTTAAGGTGGTAGTAACCCTGTGGAGAAATTCATGCTCCACAGCTATCTGCACTACCTGGCTGAAGCTAGTCTCCAGCTGAGATGTCCTCCTAGCTTAGCTTTTCTAGTTTGCCCTATCCTGTCTCTCTGTTCCCTTCTCCTATTAAATTAAATTATAAGGTTCTGGTTCTAGGGAACTTGACCAAAGACAGGGCCTTTTCTTTTGGGTTTGTCCAAGGCATTTTATAGACACCTTGATTTCTTGGCCTCTCTGGGGATACAACTTCTTGAACCCCAATGTTAGAGACAGTTGCGCTGTTTTCTGGCTGGTCACAACCTGATGCATTCTCTAAGCTTTAATGAAAGGAAGGATGTGGTGGAGGGTGGAGGAAAACTGGCAGACAAGTAATCCAGCAACCGTAGGTTTTTTTAAATATATTTTTACAACACAAATATGCATATTTTAAAAATCCATGAGATCAATTAACTGAGTGGAAATACTGATTGGAATAATAAAAATTTTGGTCAAATATCCTAAGTCATAAGGTGAAAAAACGGATATTTTAGGTTATTTTCACAAATTAACACAGGTTAAAAATAAAAGAATAGTCTGTGCACAGTTTTGTAAACTGGGTTAAGAATCACACATGTTCTTCCGTGAATGTATGTTAGGCATTCATTTTGCAATTCATGTATCAATTTTATAGGGCATAGAGATAGAAAAGCTTATTTCTCTGTGATTTCTATTCCATTTTTTTTGTTGTAAAGTCATGCATGAAAGGAATTGCAATAAAAGATCGACTAATTTGTCTGCCATGCCACTAGGATAACCACTTAAAACCAGCCCCTGTTCTGAGTTTGTCTTTAGTCCTTAAGTGAATTAGAAAATTGAAACCATTTTATGACACAGTTCAGACTTCTATATCTTTCTTTTGCTGATATTGGTTCAAATTAATAGAACACACAGTTTTCAAATAAAACTGCCCTATGATTTGTGAGCCCTTTAGGGAGTGTTTGGATCTAAAAATCCCTAGAAGGATAGATGACCTATCCTCCCAGAGAGATTATCAAATCTCTTGTGTTTGCTTGCTTTGTACTATCTTTTTCCAAATCTAGTTTATCTAGTTCTATTATTTTAAGGCAGTAATATTTTTTCATTGCTCATGCACATTTCACATAATTTTTTTTTTTTTAACATGGGCAGGCACCAGAAATCGAACCCGGGTCCTCTGGCATGGCAGGCAAGCATTCTTGCCTGCTGAGCCACCGTGGCCCACCCCATTTCACACAATTTTAATGTTAGCCAAAGGAAAATTGAAATAGAAAATTGATAAACATGGAAAAAATCAAGTTCCACTTTCACCACAAATAAACTTTAGATATATGAAAGAGTTAAATGTTAAAGTAAAATAATTTTAAAACTCTAGTGAAAATATGGGTGAATATTTACATCTGGATGGAAAACAGTTTGGTAAGGAAAATGGAAGAAATCACAAAATAATAGGAACCCTATTGAGGTCCAGATGAAAAGATGGCACAAAATCTATAACTCACAGACAAAAAATGCACAAATGTATTATATGTATGAAAATTTCTGAAAGCCTAACTTCATTATGAATATAAATCATGAAAATTAAAATAATGAAATATTATTTTTCACCCACATAATTAGAATTTTTTTTTTAAGTAATAACAATGAAGTTGTAGTGAGAAATTCAGTTTTATAAACTGCTTTTAGTAGTTAGGTTCAGGTGTCAACTTGGCCAGGTGATGGTGCTCAGTTGCTCTGTTGCTGTGGACTTAAATCATCAGAATGTGAAATTCGTCTATGGCTGATTACATCTGTGGTCAGCTAAGGGGGAGTGCATTCCACAATGAGTGACATTTAACTGAATTAGCTGGAGGCTTAGAAGAGAGAGGTCAGAAGAGAGCTCAGCAGCTCAGCAGCCCAGCATAGCTCAGCAAAGACCCAGACATTTGGAGATGCAGACAAGACATGCCTCAGAGAAAGCCGTTTGGGCCTAGAAGCCAGGAGGAAAGGCCAACAGATGTTGCCATGTGCCTTTCCATGTGACAGAGAAAGCCAGAGGAAAGTCAGCTGCCTTTCATCTGAAGAACTGTAAATTTGTAGTTAAATGAATCCCATTTATAACAGCTAACCCATGTCTGGTGTATAGCATTCCAGCAGCCTTAGCAAACCAAAACAGATTGTGGTACCAGAGAAATGGGGTGGTGCTGTGTTTGCAAATACCAAACATGTTGGAATGGCTTTTTAATGCATAAAGGGAGGATTCTGGAAGAATTGTAAGGAGCTTGATATAGAAAATATAAATGCTTTAAAGAAATTGTTGTTGTAAATATGGACTCTAAAGATACTTTGTTGAAGCCTTGGAGGAATGTGCTGTTGTAAGTTGGAAAGGAGGTGACCCTTGTTTTGGGGTGGCAGAAAATTTGGCAAAATTGAGTCCTGATGCTGGATAGAAAGGAGAAATTGACAATAATGATCTGGGATACTTGGCTGAGGAAATTTCTAAGCTAAATGTGGAGGATGCAGTCTAGTTTCTCCTTGCACTTTGTAGTAAAATGCAACAAGAAAGGGATGAGCTGAGGACTGAACTTTTGAATGCAAAGAAGCCAGAGGTTGATGGTCTGGAAAATTCTGGGCTTCAAGAAAGTGAGACCCAGAGAATAGTGCAGCACATGAGGATTTAACCAAATAGGGAACTGGTCAATCATTACAGGACAAGCCAGGATTAGAGATGGAGCCATCCAGAAAGCATCTGTGAAAAGTCTTATTGTCTGATGGCTTTGATCCTGGTATGCTATATGCCAAGTCAACAAATTTTTTGTGAGACCTGTATAAATGGAACCACTATCAGTCTGGACTGGAAGGGGCAGAAAATGAACAGAAGGAAAAATGACCTCAGAGGCAGAACCATGGAACTCTGGGGAGTTTGCCCCGGAGACAGAGGGCAGGCCTTCTGCCTTGATGTTCAGAAAGAGTTCTGGTGCTCCAGGCTCTAGACAGGGTGGAGTACTTTCCCCTGGTATTGGGTGGATCCTGGATTCTACCCCATTGTTCTGAAGGGTTGAGTGTGTGCCCTGGAGATGTCAGAGAATCTGAGTGCTACACAGATGCTTGAGGAGGGTGGGGCTGAGAAAAAGATGGTCTCCTCAATGTTTCCCAATGTTGCAACTCTCATCCTAGTGTTTGGAGAGAACTGGGATGCTGTGAAGGCCCTCAGAAAGGATGGAATTGCAACTTTCTAAATACCGTAGGATGAATGGCTCTCAGACTTTGAAATTTAATGGAGTGTGCCTGCAGGTTTTTGGAACTGTTTACGTCTGGTGACTTCTGTTTTTCTCCCAATTTCTCCCTATGGCAATGGGATCTTTTATCCTGTTACTGTTCTGTTTTTGTATATTGGAAACAAATAACTTGCTCTAAGCTCACAGGCCCACAGCCAGAGGATAATTTTGCTTTGGGATGGACCATGCCTAAAACTGACTTTGTAATAAAGATAGGATTTTTTTTGACATGTGCAGGCACTGGGAATTGAACCCAGGTCTCTGGTATGACAGGTGAGAATTCTTGCCACTGAGCCACCGTTGCCTGGCCTATAACTGACTTTGATGAGACTTTGTACTATTTTTGAGTTATTATAATATTTGTATTGTTATTGAAATGATTTAAGGCTTTTGTGATATTGTGATGAAATGAATGTATTTTGTATTTGAAAAAATTTAGTGCATTGTATGCGGGACAGATGAACATTGTTAGGAAAAAATATCTGTTATTGTTTTCAAGTTAGAGATTAAGGTTATGTGTATCTTTGCTAAGTAGACAAGCAGTGGACATTACAGTAGTTAGGTTCAGATGTCAACTTAGCCAAGTGATGATGTCCAATTGTTCTGTTTTGGTGGACTTAAATAAACAGCTTGTGAAATTCATCCATGGCTGATTATATCTGCAGTTGGCTAAGGGAAGTGCATTCCACAATGAGAGACATTTAATTTAATTAGCTGGAGGCCTAAAAGAGAGGAGTCTGAAGAGAGTTCAGCAGCTCAGCAGCACAGCTCAGCTCAGAATCAGACATTTGGAGATGCAGAAAGGACATACTTTAGGGAAAGCCGTTTGATCTCAGAAGCTTGGAGGGAAGGCCAGTAGATGTCACAATGTGCCTTCCCATGTGATAGAGAATGCCAGGGAAAAGCCAGCTGCCTTTCCTCCAGAGAACTGTAAATTTGTAACTGTAAATTTGGAAATAGAAAAAAAACTGAGAGCTGTCAGGTCTGCCTGAGCTAGAAATCCCCATTATGTCATGGGTCTTGGATTGTAAGAACACTTATCCAGACAGTGCCCATCAGCATAGTATCATCAAATAGAATTGGTACATTCAAGATCATACTCACTCAGACCCCTAGGGAATGACACAGTTACATGAGCAGGTGCAGATGCTCTGCTCAACAATGATCCTCTTGCAACAGGATCAGATGAAGGTCCTTTCCTCTTTGCATTGGCGTCTTGGGGACCCCAACTCAAGGATGCCTCACTGGATGCTCAGCTGATTCACTGATGAATCTTCTGAGCTGGAGCAATCTGACATCCATGGGCAACAGCTAGTTTCCCTTGCCTCTGTCAATGGAAAAAGTGCCAAATGGGCTGAACTGTGAGTGGTCCTCTTACATTTGGAACACTCAAACCCAAGCAACCCTGTTACCTGTTACCTCATGGGCTGTTGCCAATGACTTAGCAGCCTGATTAGGCTCAAGGAGAGAATGAAATATGAGAAACCAAGTTTCCCCAGTGTGGGGAAAGGACGTTGGGAAACAATTGTCAGCATGGAAAGGCACCATCTATGTTATCTATTCTATGCACATGTTGCTGTACACAGCAAGGTCCCATATCATGATGAACATCATTGGAATGCACAATCCATTCAATGATGGATCCAGACTCATGGAATTAGATGGACCCTCCACCCATGCCCACAGGGTTGTCAGGCTGCTTGACAATGGCTTGCTTTCAGAAGATCTCAGTAAAAATAGAATATTCTGCATGTCCCTCTCTCTTAATACCCCCAAATGAAACATATTGATCAGATTATTTCCTGTTATTTTCCACCGCTTTATAACTTCCAGTTAACTATAAGTTCCAGCTACTTATTTAAGTTTAATAAAGTTTTTCCACCCATGCAATTTAGGTATCTAATATTGAGTGCTAAGAATTTTAATTTTATTGTCCAAATAGCTAGACTTTAACTTTACCTAAGTGGATTTCATTATGTATCTGATAATCTTTTCTCCCTCTGTCTCTTAAAAAAAATCCTTATTATTACAAGTGAATGTAAGTTATAATAATTTAACAAACATTGTTTAAATTAAAAAAAATAATTTACTATTAGAACATAATGCTGACAAATATAACAAATGGATTTTAGTCATTTTTATCTTATTTTAAAATATCCCAAATTTAGATTTTTTCTATTGTGTCTTTAAGCATATTTCCCTAATAAGCAGAAGAAAATAGTCATTAAAACTGAATTTACCAGAACTATGCTCCGAATTTCTTGAGGTGCAATTAAGATGGACACATACGGAATACGATGTTAGATGGGCCAGATTTGTGTAATTTCTATTCTGCCTTTAGACTCACCAGCATATTGCCTTTACCTCTGGTTATCCCATTCAGTGTTTGGCCTATTTCTCTATTTCTTAGTGCCTGTCTGGTTCCTCTATAGTAACCTAGCACACAATCTTATTAGTCAGAGTTCTCCAGAGAAACGGAATTGAGGCTCATGTGACCTAAATTCCATAGGGCAAGCCTGAATTCCATAGGGAAACCCACAAGATTGAACTTCAATAAAGGTGGAGTTGATTCCCCAGGGGAAGCTGACTGGCTGGAAGAGAGGCAGCAATTCTATGTGACTTCTGAAACCTTTAGTTTTGGCTTTTTTTTTTTTTTTCTACATGGGCAGGCACCGGGAATTGAACCCGGGTCCTCTGGCATGGCAGGCAAGCATTCTTGCCTGCTGAGCCACCATGGCCCGACCCAGTTTTGGTTTTTAAGATCTCCAACTGTTTGGATGAGGAGACTCTCTAACTCCTTTGTTGATTATGTTGCTGTCAGCCACAGATACTGTGATTATTGAAGCAAATCAATCTACGAAATATCCTCACACTAACAATCATGTCAGTGCTTGCTTGACCAACAATTGAATCCCCTAGCCAAGATAACATACAAAGTTAACCATCACACAGTCAAATCTATTTTTTTGGCTCTTTTTTTTCTTGATGCCATTTCATTTTTATTGGCTTATTGCCTTTCTCCAGACTTACAAAACATAATAGTAATTAGATAAAGATTCTCCTCTGTTCCCCTTTTCACTCTCGGCTACCCCTCCCTTGCAGTCCACCACCCCACAACATGCTCTAAGATATGTGCATATTTACCTTACTTTTCTAGGGACTTCCTTGAAGGAATGTGTTTCAGATACTTTCTTACTCTCTTCAAATCTTTTAATTGGATTTTCCAGTTCCTCTCTTCTATGTTTTGAATCTTCTCTTGCAATATCATTTAGTTTTGTTTCTACAAATGTGAGTTTGTAAAAACTGAGTTTTGTTGCAAAACATATAAAACAAAATAACTTATTTATTAACTAGACATTGTTGATTAGCCAAATAATTGAGTGATTAAGATATAGTACCTAATAGAATAAAGCCTTTAACAATGTGTATCATTTTTCAATTAGAAAGACAATATAAAGCAGAATACTTCAAACAATATAGTAGCAAAATTTAAGCAAATATTTAAAGAGGTAACATGACTATTTTTATAAAGCTATTACTTTTTAATTATAAAATAATTTTTCTAAACAAATCCATCCCTTAAAAACATAAGAGTATTCCTGTAAGTTTCCTTATTATTCTAATTTCCAAAGATAGCTTTATTAACAGATTTTTTCCTGCAAATGTGCTAAAATTTGTGGAGAAAGTTTTCTGCTATAATTGAATACCTGACTGTGACTTAATCACATCAGACATTTAATTATCTTGAAACTCATGAAACATGAAGACGAGAGGTTCCAAGATTGGTGGGAGAACTCAGTGATGTAGGATCCATCCTCTTTCCTCCTTCTATAACCTACCCGTTAATTATTTTCCCCACAAACTTCTTGTCATATGTTTATAAGATGGCTGTCACAGTCCCAAGTGTCATGTCTTCATACAACAGCATTACAGGCAGGAGGAAGAAGCTGGGTGGAGAAAGTGGCTTTCCTTTCATCAGGGAAAAAAACAATTCCATAAATCTTCCTGCTCTCTTGGTCAGAGCTGCATCATTTGGCAACTTTTGCTTATTAAAAAAAGTCTGGGAAAGGGGATTCGGATTGGCATGAATATATTTGACTGATCATGATTTTTTTTCTTTTTGAATTTAGGCAAATTCTTCCTGAAACAGAATTGTACTTCCTTTTGTTAATAAACGAGAGAAGAGCTCTGGGTGGATCACTAGCAGTAGCTGCTATACGCATATGTAAAGAATTAGGTAAATAATAGATACCCTAAATAATTGTGGTTTAAACTAGAGAATTTACTTCTGTCCTATAGAAAGTTCACAATAGGCAGGACTAGGAGTCAGGTTCTTAGAGAATGACTCTGATCTTAATTCAGAATGGTGACAAACACCATTGTATTCCAAGTAGAAGGATGAGAAAGGGATAAATAGAATAGAGACCAAAAGTGCATGCACTCTCAGTTAAAGAAGGTTTTTTGAAGCTGCCCTGAAACATTCTGCTTCTGTTCCATTCTCTGACACTTAGTATGTAGATACAACTAGGTACTAGGAAACCGGAGAAATTGATCTTTTACAATGGGTGGCTATGTGTCTAGGTAAAAATTAGTACCTATCAAATAGAAGCCCTAACGAAGAGGAGTTAATGTTTATTCCAGAACTGCTGGTAGTCTCTGTCATGGCTATGCATAAAGAAATATTCAGTATTTTTGTTGTTGTTGTTGCTGTTTTTTAAATTAGGCACATGAAATCTGTGATCAGTTAACCTTTTGTTTGTCCAATTCAGGTCTAAATTTTTTTTTTTTTTTTAATTTAGTGTTTTGGTTAGGACTAAGGAAAAAACTTTGAAAGACACTGTATTTTGTTATTGCAGACATTTCAGAGAAAATTTTGGGCATGCTTGGAAATCTTAATCATTTCCAAAAAGATACGAAGAGAAAGGTTCCTCAAGGTCTTAATCAACACTACTCAGGTCTTTTATTCTATGGAAGCTATGTGTGAAATCTGTCAACAAAGTTGGATAGAGAAGCACTTTTTTTTCAAACTTTTTTTCTTTATTCTTTCTGAATTACTAGATACCAGATAGTAAGATTTTATTGAATAGGTTTTGTGTGAAAATAAAAGCCCCAGTAATCTCTCTCATGTGCATGTTTTTACAATTGCTTTCTGCACAGATTAAATTTTATATCCAAGCTTAGAGGTAAAATGCAAGCTAGTAATATAACATATTTCTTTTTGCCTGGTCTAGTTATAATCTACTGCAGGAAGCTCATTTGAACATGGACACTTCCTATTTCTGGCAGAAAATAAAAACCCTTCTCCCTGGTTCACATAATAAGTTCATGCTAGTACATCTTTATTAATCCTGGCTTTGTGAAATGAAGTTTTAAACATTTACTAAGCATCCTCTAATTCAAATAATTGCTCCAGTAGAAAGAGATAATACAACTGCTTTATTACTCAGACAATGTGTCTATATACAATCTGTTTTCAATCTCTTTGTCATTGCTTCATTGGTGAAATGCTTGCTTTTCAGAGATAAATGACTCCAATTTTATAACCTCTGATTGTCAGTCATTGCTCCACATAGTGCTGGTGACCAGCTGCTGAGAACTAATCTGAGAGTTGACTTCTGCATACCACATGATGTCTTCTTCCTAATACTGTGTAAATCTGCTCTTTATGGAATCCCTTAATCTCTTCATTATTCCATGGTGGCAATTAGTCAGCACCTGCTGACTGTTGAATGGAGAATTTACTTCACATAGTTTGCATTACATTAAAAAGGGCTAGATTTTTGTAATGTCACAGATGGTGTGTCATAAACAAGAAAGTCACATGAAATACGAGAACATTTGGACTCTGTGCTTTCAGCAGGGATTTTCTGAGCCCCTATCTGTAGCATTGTTTTATGTGAGGTTATTTGCTATTTTTTTCCTGAAAGTCCGGTACTGGGTTAGAATATTAATTATTCACGTTCTACTGTGTGCAGTATTTTTCTGGATGCTCTGAGGGATATCACAGAACAATAAGGGAGGATTTGTCCTATTCATTTATTCTGACTCAAAGTAATTATGGGGGATAGAGTAGACATTTCTGCTTTTTTTTTTGTCCCACATTTACCCCCAGTATTTGAAGCTTCTTCTACCTCATGAGGTCGCATCTACCTCTTACATCTACCTGCAAACTGATAGAGTTTTCTATATATTATTATCTTCCTTCACCAGTGCCCTTGCATTTAAGCATGGCTCTCGACCTAGCTCTGACAAGCAGTTACACATTCCCAGAGTTAGGAAGGACCACACAGAATCCATTCTGGTAAAGGTGAGGCAGTGGCCACTGGTGCATCCACTTTCCAGAAGCAACAGGCAATAGTGGTAGGGGGTTTAGCAGGAAAACCAAGTGGCCAGCATTGTTGGGGTTGGTAGAGCTATCTAGGATGTCTGGGTCCCTGAAAGTTAGCCATGATGTCTTCATGAGACCATTTTATGTAAGTCTCTCTCTAAGATGATGCTGGGCTGTTCTGAAGCTTCTGTAAATTTATAAAAATATTTTAGAAAAAAATATTTTCTGCTTAATATAGTGAGAATTAGTTTGTGTTTCTTGTAACTAAGGACACTGATTTATGTAAGAGGCTACAACTATAATGTCTGTGAGTATCAAAAAAGTATAAAATTCAAATTTGGGGCAGATGTATTAATGTAACATAATGGAGATAGACTTCTTGTCTATGGCATGAGGTGATTGGGGTAAAAGAATGAACAAGACTGATCCAGATCCTGCCTTTATGAAACTTCATTACAATGGAGGAGCAGTTATTTGGGTAATCACAATAGCTCTTGTGACAGCTTGGTTGGGGAATAAAAGGGTATGCATTGGAAAATTATATCAGGGACTCACGTATTCTAGCAGAGTCAAGTGAGGTTTCCAATAGGAATAAACTTTAAGAACAATGTGCAAACTGATAGAATTTTATATATATTATTATCTTATTAATATATAGTGTCCTTCTTTATTTCTTATAACAGATAGAGGAGGATCTTTAGGTGGCAAGTGTCCATTTTCTAAATGCCCAGCATTTATAAAAGTCTTTGTAGTGAAAGAGCATATGCATGTGAAAATTTGAAAATTTTTCTATATAGTTGAAAAATAGAATACATTAATACTGAATGGTTGGGATGATCTAGAGAAAAACTGAATGATTTTCTTCTATGTTTAACTGGGATGGTTAAGATATGTTTACAGAGGTTAGTGTATATGAAAGGCAAGATAAAATCTGAGAATAATATGCAAACTTTATAGTACTAGTATTATACTTATGTACAAAGATGATTAGTTTGCTGATTCTTAAATGCACCATATTAAGTCTTTACATCCTATATAATCTTGAAATACTGTTTCATATGGTTTTATGCATGGGTAACAAATTGTTATGATTACCTAAAGATGATTCATTCTAAACAACTTTGATAGAGTAAAACTAGAATAGTGCTGTGCAATCAAGAGATCCTTTTTTCAAAAAGCAGTTTTATTGAGAAATATCAAAATACATATAATCCATACAAAGTGTACAATCAATGGTTTTTAGTATGTTCACAGAATTGTTCATTCATCATCACAATCAATTTTAGGACATTTTTGTTACTCTAAAAACAAAAAACCCATACCCCTTTGCATTCATTGCTCAATCTTTCTCTATCCTCATTAGGTCTTTGATTTTAGATCTTCTTTATTAATGAAAGAATTTAGAGCTATAAATTTCCCTATCAGCACTGCCTTTGCTGCATCCCATAGGTTTTGTTTTCTACATGGGCAGGCACCGGCACTCAAACCTGGGTCTCCAGCATGGCAGATGAGAAGTCTGGCACAACTACCATGACCCACACCCCTGGGTTTTGAAATGTTTATTCTTGTATTCATTCATCTCAAGATATTTACTGGTTTCCCTTGCAATTTCTTCTTTGACCTACTGATTTTTAAGAGAGTGTTATTTAACTTCCCTATATCAGTGGATTTTCTAGTTCTTCATCTACTATTGAGTGCCAGCTTTATCTATTATGATCAGAGAAAGAGTTTTGTGTAATTTCAATAATTTTTAGTGTATTGAGACCTGTTTTGTGACCCAACACGTGGTCTATCCTGGAGAATGATCTATGACCACTTGGGAAGAATGTATATCCTGCTGTTTGGGGGTGCAATGTTCTGTTTATGTCTGTTAGGTCTATTTCCCTTATTATATAATTCAAATTTTCTATTTCCTTATTTATTCTTGTCCAGCCATTCTATCTATTGATGAGAGTGGTGTATTGAGGTATCTAACTATTATCATAGAGATGTCTGTTTCTCTCTTTAGTGTTGCCAGTGTTTGCCTCGTGTGTTTTGGGGTACTGTGGTTAGATGCATAAATATTTGTTTCTTCTTGGTGGATTACCCCTTTTATTAGTATATACTGTCCTTCTTTATCTCTTATAACAGCTTTTGACTTAAAGTATTATTTTGTCTGATATTGATAGAGCTAACCCAACTCATTTTTGTTTACTATTTGCATGGAATATCATTTTCAATTCTTTCACTTTCAACCTATTTGTGTCTTTGGGTCTAAAATCAGTCTCTTGTACCAAACATATGGTTAAATTCATGTTTTTTAAAATCCATTTTGCCTAGCTGTGTCATTTGGTTGGGTAGTTTAATTCATTAATATTCAGTGTTATTACTGTAAAGGCAATTCTTCAGTCAATTTGTTCTTTGGTTTGTGTGTCATATCTTCTTTTTTTTTTTGTCCCTTTTCCTTTCTTGCAACCTACTTCTCTGTAATCTTTTACAGAAAGATTCTTTCTTTCTTTCTTTTGATCAATCTTTTGTGATGCATCTGATGCCTTTCTCATTTCTATTTCTGCATATTTGTAAAATACTTTCTTTGTGGTTACCCTGAGGTTTATATTATACAACACGCATCTATAACCTAAAACTAATTTGAAAAGATACTAATTTGGCTTCAATAGCATACATGTTTTCTGCTCTCATATACCTCTATTTCCCCTCTTTTTGTTGTTTTTGTCCCACCTTACCACTTTATATTTTGCATGTTCCTTATCAGGAAATATGCCTTTTTCTTGTTCAATTGTATTCTGACTTTTATTGGAATTAAAGAGCAGAGTTGTATATTGAGGATCCAGAACCCTTGGGTTTTGCATTTATCCTTTTACTTACCCTTACTGAGGATCTTCATTTCTTTGCACTACTCCAAGCCACTCTCTTCTGTCTTTTCCTTTCACCCTGCAGAAATTTCCTTAGTAGTTCCTGCAGGGAAGGTCTTGTTGATGAACTCTCCCACTTTCTGTTTATCTTTGAATATTTTAAACTCTTCTTTTTTTTTTTTTTAATTTTTATTTGGGTGCATGGTCCGGGAATTGAACCCAGGTCTCCCACATGGAAGACGAGCATTCTATCACTGAACCATCTGTGCACCCAACTCTTCTTCATTTTTGAAGGATGTTTTTGCCAGATAAAGAATTCTTGGCTGGCAGTTTGTCTCTTTTAGTACCTTAAATATATCATTATCGCTGCCTTCTCACTTTCATGGTTTCTGATGAGAAATTAGCACTTAGTCTTATTGAAGAGCCCTTCAATGTTATGAATCACGTTTCTCTTGCTGCTTTCAAGACTCTCTTCTTATCTTTGGCATTTGATATTCAGGTTTGCATGTGTCTCAGAGTAGGTCTATTAGGATTTATTTTGTTTTCACTACTTTGAGCTTCTTGGACATATGTATTTGTGTCTTTCTTAATAGTTGGGAATTTTTTTGCCATTATTTTCTCAAATATTCTTTCTGCCCCTTTTCCTTTCTCTTTTCCTTCTGGGACACCTATGCCATTAATGTTTGTGTGATTTGTGGGGTCACTCACATCTCTAAAACACTGATCAGTTTTTTCTGTTCTTTTCTTTATCTGTTTTCTAACTGTATGATTTTGATTTCCTGTCTTCTAATTTGTTGATTCTTTCTTCTACCAGTCCAAATCAACCATTGTATGCCTCTGATGCATTTTTTTTTACATTTTTATTAATGAAACTGATCAACATATGAACATGAACATTCTTAAGGTATGAACATTCCATACTTGCAATCAGTGGCTCACAGCATCATCACATAGTTGTATATTCATTGCCATGATCATTTGTCAAAACATTTACATCACTCCAGAAAAAGAAATAAGAAGAAAAAAGAAAAAAATGCATACATACCACACCCCTTACCCCTCCCTCTCATTGACCACTAGTATTTCCCTCTACCCAATTTATTTTAACGTTTGTTCCCCTATTATTGATTTATTTTTAATCCATGTTTTTAACTCATCTGTCCATACTATAGCTAAAAGGAGCATCAGAACAAGGCTTTCACAATCACACAGTCACTTTGAGAAAGCTATACCATTATACAATCATTTTCGAGAAACATGGCTACTGGAACACAGCTCTACAGTTTCAGGCAATCCCCTCTAGCCTCTCTAATAGACCTTAAACTAGAAAGGGGATATTTATATAATGAGTTAGAATAACCTTCAGGATAACCTCTTGACTCTATTTGAAATCTCTCAGCCACTGACCCTTTATTTTGTCTCATTTCTCTCTTCCCCTTTCAGTCCAGAAGTTTTCTCAATCCCTTGATACTGAGTCCCAGCTCATTCTAGGATTTCTGTCCCACCTCGTCGGGGTGATTTACACCTCTGGGGGTCGTGTCCCACCTAGAGAGGGGCTCTAATGTAGTTTTAAAATCTTTCATTGTGCCTTTTATCCTCATCACATCTGTTATGTTTCTCTTTACACTTTTAAAATCTTCTTTATGCTCACAGATTGTCTTAATATCCTTTAACTCTTCGTGCATCCTTCATCTCCTTGAATTGACTTAGCAGAGTTTTGAACATCTTTGATTATTTGTTCCTACTTCTGAGTCTCCTCTGAAGTTTTAGTTTGTTCCTTCATTGAGCCATATCTTCCTTATCTTAATATTAATTGTAATTATTTGCTGATATCTAGACATCTGATTATATTGATGAATTTACTCTCAAGGTCAGTTTCTCCCTCTTGTCTAGGGTTTTACTTTTGATTTGCTTTGTGTTAAGGCTCTTCTTTGATGCTTGGTTGAATTTATTGTAGACATTCCCGGTAGCCCATGCTTATCTGTTCTGATTTTCTCAGCTCTTCTTCACTGATTTTTTCCCTGGATATGTGGTGCAATTTTTAAGATTGCACTTCTTGTGCAATTGTTTCACCTCCAGGAGAGTTTCCTTTCCTCTGTTCCTTCTCCGGGAATCTTGATCTGCTCTGTTTGCCTTTGTGCAGACTTTCTCTCCATCTCCCATGATTTGTTTAAATTCTCTCCCTCACTCACTGCTCTGTTTTCCTTATACTTTTCAGTTCTGGGACTTGCCCTATTTTACAGCAGTTTAGTTTAACTCTCTGTTTTATTATTTTTATTTTCTTCTGTAAGTCTTTTCTGTATCCAGTTTCTTCCCTGTTAGGAGTTTCCCACTCCAGTGAGCAAGATAAGGTCAATCCAGAAAGATGGGTCACTTCAGAAAAGTCCATTTTTCCTTTATATGTCTAGCTGACTGAGACTGGATCGATGACGGGAACAACAGTTCTTCCCAGCCTTTCTATTGTTTTCTCTCCCTGCCCTGCTTTGATCCCTTTTGTATGCAGCAATTTGTGACAACTTGTGTTCCACCCTGGGTCTCTGTGGGATTAGGTCCCTGTACCTGGATACATGTGGAGTTCTCACTCTGCTGCTGTGACTCTAAGGTCTCAGTCTACTGTGGAAAGGGGCTGGGCCATGCTGCCTCCATGTGACCCCCAAGCTGACAGGACCAAGTGCAGGGGAGGGGAACGTAGACCAAATAATATAAGGGACAGAGTTCTCCTACCTGAGATTTTCTTTTTATTAAATTCAGCATTTGTGGAGTACTTTTCCAGTCTCCACCATCCTCCAGAGTTCTCAGCGAGTGGAATTTGTCCTTTAATTTGCTAAATCTCTGAGGTGGCTTTTTCAGGGGATATCTTATGCCACTATGTTGACAATGTCCTCAAGAAATTCTTTTTTTAAAAAATTTATTTCCTTTTTATATTTTTATTGAGAAATATTCACATATCTGCAGTCCATACATGGTATACAATCAATAGCTGACGTGTTATCACATAGTCATGCAATCATCACCATGATAATTTTTAGAACGCTCGCATCACTCTAGAAAAATAAATATAAAGAAAAAAGAACAAACTCATATATCCCATACCCCTTACCCCTCCTTCTCATTGACCACTAGTATTTCTACCTACCCAGTTTATTTTATCCCTACTACCTCTATTATTTATCCATTTTTACTCTTTTTTTTTTTTACTCATTTGTCTATACCCTGGATAAAAAGAGCATCAGAAACAAGGTTTTAACAATCACACAGTCACATTGTAAAAGTTATATCTTTATACAACCACTTTCAAGAATCAAGGCTGCTGGAACACAACTCAACAGTTTCAGGGACTCTAGCCAGTCCAATACACCATAAAGTAAAAATATATCTGTTTAATGCATAAGAATAACCTCCAGGGGTGGGCCATGGTGGCTCAGTGTCTGCCATGCCGGAGACCTGGGTTCGGTTCCTGGTGCCTGCCCATGTTAAAATAAAAAGAATAGCCTCCAGGGTAACCTTGCAACTCTGAAATCTCAACCACTGAAACTTTATTTTGTCTCATTTTTCTCTTCCTTCTTTTGGTCAAGAAGGCTTTCTCAATCCCAACATGCCAGGTCCCAGCTTGTCCCAGGAGTAGTGTCCCATGTTGCCAGGGAGATTTACACCCCTGAGAATCATGTCCCACCTATGGCGTGGGAGGGCAGTGAGTTCACCTCCTGAATTGGCTTAGAGAAAGAGGCCACGTCTGAGAACAAAAAAGGTTCTGAGGGTAACTCTTAGGCATAATTATAAATGGCCTTAGCTTCTCCATTGCAGGAATAAGTTTCATAGGGGTGAACCCTGACATGGAAGGCTCAACCAGTTGATTTGGCTGTCCCCACTGCTTAGGAGACTATCAGGAAGTCCCTGGATGGGAAAGTTGAGTATTTCCTCCTTTCGCCCTAGTCCCCCAAGGGGACTTTGCAAATACTATTTTATTCTCTGCAAAAATTTTTCTGGGATATATTGCTGCATCACACTAACCTGCACAAACCAACAGGATCTCATGCCCTATTCAAGATTCCCTGTAATTATAGTGTTCAAATAAACTGACCATACAAGTTAAATTAGATAATATACCACCCAAAATTTAAATTTTGCACCAAATAATCATCCTTTCCTTTGGTGTCACATAGAAGTTGAAGTTTTAAAATATGGACAGTATCATCCTTTACCCTGTATTCAGATTTACCTTAGTCCTATCCAGATGGGCTTCATGCATATCTGTAGTTGAAGTCTGATAACTTTTTCAACTTTTTAAACAGTTGCTCTGTGGGGTAATTCTGACCTTCATATCTTCAGTGCTTTAAGTCAGAGTTTCAGGTATGACACCTGTACATACCTATTCAGGGAATGACCAGGTCATACTCAAATACCTCAGTATCTCTTATTTAGAAATAAGAGTTACAACTCCTGAATGTATGTGACTGCTGCAAGAGCTTACAATCTAGGACCCTTTGTGATAGGCTCAACCTGATAACCTGTGGTCTCGGTTTCAGTTCTCTGAGTTTGTACATTATAGTTAGTCCATATGAGTAAACCATGATAATATTTGGACTTTTGTTTCTGCTATTTCATTTAACACACTGTCCTCAAGGTTCTTTCACCTAGTTGCATGCCTCACAACTTCATTCATTCTTACAGCTTTTAAGTATTCCATGGTTGTATATACACCATAGTTTTCCTTCCATTCCTCAGTCCTTTTGCCTTAGGCCACCTCTGTTAATTGTGATTTGTGAACACTGCTGCCATAAACACCATGTGAAAATGTCTATTCATGGCCCCACTCTCAGTTCCTCCAGATATAGAGCTAGCAATGGGGTTGCAGAGTCATATGGCAACCCCACCCTAGCCTCCTGTGATACCACCACACTGCCCTCCAAGGGACTGCACTTCTCAGCTTCCCTACCAATAGTGTATAGGTACATCTCTTTTTCTACATTTTCTCTAGCACTTGTTTCTCTTTGTTCATTTTTAAACAGTTTTATTCACACCTCATACAATCCAACCTAAGTAGATAGGTATGGCTTTGAACCATAATCTATATGAAGACATTTCCTTTTCTTCCACAAAGAATCCACACCCCTCCCCCTACCTCCCCCACTTGTTGACATTTAGTTTTGACATAATGCCTTTGTTACATTCAGTGGAGGTGTATTATAATGGTACTGTTGACCACAGACCCTAGCTTGCATTGATTATACTTTTTCCTGTGTACCATCCTGTGTTGGTTTGAATGAATGAATGGACCCTAGAAAAGCCATATTTTAACCCTAATCCCATTTTGTAAAGGCAGCTGCTTCTTCTAATCCCTATTCAATATTCAATATTGTATGTTTGAAACTGTAATCAGATCATCTCCCTGAAGATGTGATTTAATCAAGAGTGGTTGTTAAACTGGATTAGGTGATGACATGTCTCCACTCAGTTGGGTGAGTCTTGAGAAGTTTCTGAAGTCCTATAAAAGAAGAAACATTTTAGAGAATAAGAGATTCAGAGAGAGCAGAGCAGAACGACATAGCCACAAGAAGCAGAGTCCACCAGCCAGTGACCTTTGGAGATGAAAAAGAAAAATGCCTCCCAGTGAACTTCATGAAAGAGGAAGCCAGAAGAAGAAGCTAGCAGATGACCCTCTGTTCGCCATGTGACCTTCCTGATAAGAGAGGAACCCTGACTGTGTTCACCATGCGCCTTTCCAGATGAGAGAGAAACTCTGACTATGTTTACCATGTGCCTTCTCACTTGAGAGAGAAACCCTGAACTTCATCAGCCTTCTTGAACCAAGGTATCTTTCCCTGGATGCCTTTGATCGGACATTTCTATAGACTCATTTTAACTGGAACACTTTCTCAGCCTTAGAACCATAAACTAATAACTTATTAAATTCCCCCTTTTAAAGGCCTCTCTGTTTCGAGTATATTGCATTCTGGCAGCCAGCAGACTAGAACACATCCATTTTCAACACCTTGCAATTTTGACATTCATTTATTCTCCCTCATGCAAACAACATTTTATATTTGTACATTTAATCACCATTATTGTCCACTCTAGGCATTCCTAAGTTATACCATCGCAGTCTTTATCCTCTATTTTTCTGCTGGTTTCATACATGCCCCCAGCCCTTCTCCCTCAACCATGCTCATATTCACCTTCATTCAGTGTACTTATATTATTGTGCTATCTATTTATGAATTTTTACAAAATTTCAGACCGATTGTAAATCAGTCCTGTATTTTACAATCAGTCCTATATTGCACAATCTGTATTCTTTCAGCACAAACTGCCTAATATCTCCCTATTTCTATTTCCTGATAGCCTGTGCTCTTAACTTCAACTCTCAAAATTCACTCATTAATGTTAGTTCATATTAGTGAGACTGTACCGATTTTTCCTTTTGTTTCTTGGTGATTTCACTCAGCATAATGTCTTCAAGGTTCATCCATTTTACATGCTTTATGACTTTATTCTGTGTTACAGCTGCATAGTATTCATTGTGTGTGTATACCATAACTTGTTTAGCCACTAGTCTATTGATGGACATTTGGGCTTTTTCCATCTCTTGGCAATTGCAAATAATGCTGCTATAAACACTGGTGTGCAAATGTCCATTTGTGTCCTTGCCTTCAATTCCTCTGAATAGATATGTGCCAATGGGATTGCTGGATCATATGGCAATTCTATACTTAGATTCCCAAGGAACCACCAAACTGTCTTCCAAAGGGTTGTACCATTTTAAATTCCCACCAACAGTGGATAAGTGTGCCTTTTTCTCCACATTCTCTCCAGCACTTGCCATTTTCTGTTTTTGTTGTTTTTTTTTTTTTTTTGATGATGGCCATTCTAGTGGGAGTGAGATGATATCTCAGTGTGGTTTTGATTTGCATTTCCCTAATAGCCAGTGAAGTCGAGCATCTTTTCATGTATCTTACAACTCTTTCTATTTCCTCTTCTCAAAAGTGTCTGCTCATGTCTTTTACCCATTTTTTAATTGGGTTGTTTGTCTTTTTGTCCTTGAGTTGAGGAATTTCTTTATATAATCTGGATACTAAACCCTTATCTGATATGTGGTTTCCAAATATTGTCTCTGATTGCATAAGCTTCCTTTTTACTTTCCCGACAAAGTTCTCTGATGCAACAAAGTTTTTAATTTTGGGGAAGTTCCATTTGTTTATCTTTTTTACCAATGCTCATGCTTTGGGTGTAAGGTCTAGGAACCCCCCCCCCCCCCATTACAAGAATTATATATTTCCTTACATTTTCTTCTAAACGTTTTATGGCCTTAACACTAATGTTTTAGTCTTGGGTCCATTTTGACTTATTTTTTGTATAGTGTGTGTGATGGTTAGGTTCTGGTGTCAATTTGGCCAAATGACTATGTCCAGGTTTCTGGTCAAGGAAATACTGGCCTGACCATTGCTGCAAGGATATTTCATGGCTCATGAAAAGCCAGGAGACTGGTGTATTAAGTTATCAGTCAGATGATTGTATCTGACTGATTGCTTCTGTAGTCTACTACGGCGTGTCTCCCACAATGAGATAATCTAATCAGTTGAAGGTTTTAAGGAGGAAGAGAGACTCTTTCCCTGCTTCTTCAGCCAGTGAGCCTCTCCTCTGGAATTTGTTCAGACCCTTCATCAGAGCTGCTAGCTTCACAGCCTGCCCTACAGATTTTGGACTCCTCCATTCACACAGTTGCATAAGAAACCTTTGTAATCTCATGTTTATGACCTCTCCTACTGGTTCTGTTTCTCTAGAGAATCCTAACACAGGGTGTGAGTTATGGATCCTCTTTCATTCTTTTGCATATGGATATCCAGTTCTCCAACCACATTTATTGAAGAGGCTGCTTTGTCCCAGATGGGTTGGCTTGACCATCTTATCAAAAATCAATTGCCGGGTGGGCCACAGTGGCTCAGTAGGCAAGAATGCTTGCCTGCTGTGCCAGCAGACCCAGACTCACTTCCTGGTGCCTGCCCATGTAAAAAAAAAAAAAAAAAAAAAGGCAAGAAATCAATTGCCCATAGATGAAAGGGTCTATTTCTGAACACCCAATTCTATTCCATTGGTCTGTATATCCATTTTTATGCCAGTTTCATTCTGTTTTGACCACTATAGCTTTATCATATGCTTTAAAGTCAGGTAGTATAAGACCTCCTATTTCATTCTTCTTTCTCAGATATTTTTTAGCTATTCGGGGCACCCTGCCTTTCCAGATAATTTTATTTATTTTTATTTCTGCAAAGTTAGTTAGGATTTTAATTGGTATTGCATTGAATCTGTAAACTAATTTGGGTAGAATTGACATCTTAACTATAGTCCAATCCATGAACATGGTATGCCTCTATTTATTTAGGTCTTCCCTGATTTTTTTTAGCAATTTCTTATAGTTTTCTGTGTATAGATTTTTCTATCCTTAGTTAAATTTATTCTGAAGTGTTTTTTTTTTTTTGTATGCTGTATGGTGGGGTCACATTTCATTCTTTTTCCATGTAAGTATCCCATTATTGCAGCACCATTTGTTGAGTTTTGTTTGTTTGCTTGTTTGTTTTTTGGGAAAGTGCATGGGCTGGGACTCAAGCTCAGGTCTCCTACATATTCTAAAACATTTGATTCTTTTGGTTGTTGGTTAAATGGAATTGTTTTTTCTTGATTTCCACTTCAGATTACTCATTACTTGTGTATAGAAATGCCACTGATTTTTGAAATTCTTCTTGAACCCTATTACTTTGCTGTACTTATTTCTTAGCTCTAATAGTTTTGCTGTAGTTTTTTTTTTTTTTTGGATTTTCCACATATAGTATCAAGTCATATGCAAACAGTGAGAATTTTACTTCTTTATTTCCAATTTGGATGCCTTTTATTTCTTTTTCTTATCTGCTTTCTCTGGCTAGAACTTCCAGCACAATGTTGAAGAACAATGGTGACAGCAGGCATCCTTGTCTTATCCCTGGTCTGAGAGGAAAAGCTTTCAGTCTTTCCCATTGAGGATGATGTTAGCTGTGGGCTTTTCATATATTCCCTTTATCATGTTGAGGAAGTTTCCTTCTATTCCTATCCTTTGAAGTGTCTTCATTTAGAAAGGATGTTGAATTTTGTCAAATGTAAATTCCCAATCAAGGCGATCATCTGGTTTTTCAGCTTTGTTTGTTGCTATGATTACATTAATTGATTTCTTATGTTGAACCAGCCTTGCATATCTGGAATAAATCCCACTTGGTTATGGTATATAATTCTTTTAATGTGTTGGTCGATTCAATTTGCAAGTACTTTGTTGAGGATTTTTGCATCTGTATTCATTAAAAAGGATGGTCTGTAATTTTCTTATCTTGTAGTATCTTTGTCTGGCTTTGGTATTAAGGGTGATGTTGGTTTCATAAAATGAGTTAGGTAGCTTTCCTTCCTCTTTCATTTTTTTTTTTTTTAAGATTTTGAATAGAATTGGTGCTAATTCTTTCTTGAATGTTTTATAGAATTCAGATGTGAAACCACTTGGTCTTGGATTTTTCTTTTTTGGGGGAGCTTCTTGGTGAGTGATTCAATTCCTTTGCCTGTGATTGGTTTGTTGAGGTCATCTGTTTCTTCTAGAATCAATGTTGGTTGGTCATGATTTTCTAGGAAGTTGTCCATTTTATCTACATTGTCTGGCTTATTAGCATATAGTTGCTCATAGTATCCTCTCATTATCTCCTTTATTTCTGTGGGGTCAATGGTTATGTTACCTCTTCCATTTCTGATTTTATTTATTTACATCCTCTCTCTTTCTCTCTCAATCTCTATTTTTGTTTGCCTACATCAGGATCTTTCCATTTTATTGATTTTGCAAAGACCCAACTTCTGATTTTGTTGATTTTCTCTATTGTTTTCATATTTTCAATTTCATTAATTTCTGCTCTAATCTTCACTATTTCTTTCCTTTTGTTTGCTTTGGGGTTAGTTTACTGTTCTTTCTCTAGTTCTTCCAAGTTCAACAGTTAATCCCTCAATTTTTGCTTTTTCTTATTTTTTAATAGAAGCATTTGAGGCAATAAACTTCCCTCTCAGTGCTGCCTTTGCTACATCCCATAAATTTTGATACGTTTTGCTTTCATTTTCATTTGCCTTGAAATATTTGCTGATATCTCTTGTAATTTCATTCTTGACCCACTTGTTGTTTAAGAGTGTGTTTGTGTAGCCTCCATATATTTGTGAATTTTCTGGCCCTCTGCCTGTTATTTATTTCCAAGTTCTTTACATTATGATCCAAGAAAGTGTTTTGTATAATTTCAATCTTTTAAGATTTATTGAGACTTGCTTTGTGATCCAGCATATGGTCCGTCCTTGAGAATGATCCATGAGTGCATCATTGTGAATGATGTGAAAAATGTGTATCTTGCTGTTGTGGGGTGTAATGTTTTGTAAATGTCTGTTAAGACTCATTCATTTATCATATTATTCAAAATCTCTCTTTCCTTATTGATCTTCTCTCTAGAAGTTCTATCCATTGATGAGAGTAGGGAATTGAAGTTTCCAACTACTATGTTAGAGGTGCCTACTTCTCCCTTCAGTGTTGTCAGTGTTTGCCTCATGTATTTTGAGCTCTCTGGCTCAGTGCATAAATATTTATGATTTTTTTTGTCTCCTTGTTGATTTGTTCCTTTTTTTAATACATAGTGTCCTTTTTTGTCTCTTTTATTTGTTTTACATTTGAAGTCTAATTTGTCAGGTATTAGTTTAGCTACCCCTGCTTTTTCTGAACTTGTTTGCATGAAATATCTTTTCCCAACCTTAAACTTTCAACATATTTTTGTCCTTGTTTCTAAAGTGAGTCTCCTGTAGACAGCATATAGATGGGCCCTGTTTTTAATCCAGTATGCCAATCTATATCTTTTGATTGGGGAGTTTAATGCAGTGAAATTTAATGTTATTACTGTAAAGGCAGTACTTTCTTCTACCATTTTGTCTTTTGTATTTTATGCCATATCTAATTTTTTTCTCTTTTTACCTTAGTGATAGTCTTCATTTCTACACCCTTCCTCAGATCTCTCTCTGTCTTCTGCCTTTTCCTCTCTGCCTTTAGTGCTCCCTTAAGTATTTCTTGTAGAGCCAGTTTCTTAGTCACAAATTCTCTCAGAAACTGTCTGAAATTATTTTAATCTCCACCTCATGTTTGAAGGACAGTTTTTCTGGATGTAGAATTCTTGATTGGCAGTTTTTTCCCTTTCAGAATCTTAAATATGTCATATCACTGCCTTCTCACCTCCATAGTTTCTGCTGAGAAATCACACATAGTCTTATCAAGCTTCTCTTGTATGTGATGGACTACTTTTCTCTTGCTACTTTGTATGAGTTGTCTACTTCTCCCTTCAGTGTTGTCAGTGTTGGACTTGGAGTATGCTATTTGGATCTATTCTGTTTGGGGGTATGCTGCAGTTCTTGGATCTGTAAGTTTATGTCTTTCATAAAAGATGGGAAATTTTCAGTGATTATTTCTTCCATTAGTCTTTCTGCTCTTTTTCCCTTCTCTTCTCCTTCTGGGACACCCATGAAACATGTATCCATTTGCTTCATACTGTCATTTGGTTTCCTGAGACCCTACTCATATATTTCCATTCTTTTCCTATATTTTCTTTTGTGTGTTTGATTTCAGTTGTCCAGCCCTCTAGTTCACTAATCCTTTCTTCTGCTTCTTCCAATCTATGGTTGTGGTTTTCCATTGATTTTTTCATCTCATCTGTTGTACATTTCACCCCACAAATTCTGAGATCTATTTTTCAAATTTTCAAGTTCTTCTTTATGTTGGCCAAATGTCCTCTTTATATCCTCCCTCAACTCATTGACTTGATTTTTGATGAGATTTTGCATATCTGTCTGAACATCCTGAATTAATTTTTAAACTCCTGTATCTCATTTGAAGTGTTGCTTTGTTCTTTGGGCCATACTTTGATTTTCCTAGTATGGCTTGTTATTTTTTGCTGGCTCCTAGGCATTTGATTTCCTTAATTAGTTTATTCTGGAGGTTATTTTTGCTTTTATGTAGGTTTTTTTTTTTTTTTTTTGCTGGGTGGCTTTGTTCTCTATATATTCTTTGACACTTAATTCAACTTATTCTAGACCTCTAGCATAGGTTTTGTAACTGATCAGAATTTTTCAGCTCTTGTTTTTCTAGTTCTTGCCCTGCCTATATGGGCCTTTTTTTTTTTGAGGAAGGTCTTCTCAGATATTACTGACCACAGTGAGATTTTCCCAGATCTGACAGGCAGATATATTAGGAGGAGAAAGACAGCAGCATCAGTTTTCCCTGAGGATGAGACCCATCAGGTTGTCAGACTTTCCTATTAAGTCTTTACACTTGTGCTTTTCCTATCCTGCCCAGAATGTGGCTTCCTACCCGTGTAAAGTGATGTGCCTTTAAATTCAGCAGACTCTCCCTGCCAGGGTTGTGATTGAGACAGAGGCTGAGGCAGTAGTTGGGCTTTGATTGCCTATGTTTTCTAGCTCCTGGGGCCTGAATTCCCTGAAAGAGGGCTGCCACATGAACTGGACCCCACCTCCCTTTTCTTGGGAAAGTTAAGTCCTTTAGAGAATTAACTCCTTTCACCTGACTAGTTAGTTACTTTCTCTCAGACACGCCTTAGTTCTGCCCTTCCCTGGGGCAGTGCTGGAGCCTGAGAGTGTTGGCAGTTCTATATAACGAGATGTTAAGAAATAAAGAAAAAAGCAAAAAGCCTTTTTGGACCCAGTCCCCTGCTCCCCAGAATTGCCAATCAAAAGCTTGAGTTGTTACATGGTTGTATGTCTTCCCAGGCTCTATGTGCCCCCTTTTCTTGAGGTCCAGCCCTTTTCCAGTATTTTGTGTTATCCAACTGAAAAAGCCTCTGTTTTTGTTTTTGTTTTTCTATCAGGCCTGCCCCCTCTTTGCTGGGGCCAAAACTCCTGGTTCTTTACTTCTTATACCAGGTTTGTCTGTGCTTGGGGCCTTTTTTCAGTAGTCAGAATTTGTTAATTAATTCTGCAATTGGAGCTTGGTTGAGCTAAGCCCGTGCTAGTATTAAAGTCTGTTTCCTTTCCCCTTGGGGTACCTGCCTTCCATGCCTGTGGGGGAGGGGCACCAGACTCCGTGGCTTGGGGGCTTACAGTTCTGTGTGGGATCTCAGCCATTCCACCCATTCCAGACTGGTGTATGATATGTGTCCAGTCACTGATATTCTGCCAGAAGTTGTTCCATACAGTTACTGGCTATTTACTAGCTCCTTTGGAAGAGGAACTAAATTCCACACCTCACTATGCTGCCATCTTGACCCAACAAGAAATTCTTAATACATGTTTTTAGAGTAGATGGAGAACTGACTGTGGCAAAGTTTGGGAAATGTAAATTTTCTTGTCTTGCAACAGTTGGATAGCTGTGTGACTTGTGTTATGGTGTACTAGACCAGAGTAAGGTAAGCAGCAGTGTTCTAAGAATTGAAGAGATGTGGCATTTTAAAGACAAACTTAGGAGAATTTGGTAATTGACAAAAAGGGTTAATGTAGTAATAAAGAAGGGGAAATAATCAGAATGTTGCTTCTTCACTTGAAAAGTATAGACTTATGATTTTTAAGTGGTCTTTCAGTCTACCTGTGATTATCCATCTGGTCTTAAATAAATCTCATAATATTTATGTCTATGCATACTTCAACTTAATTAAAAAATGCAAATAATACTAATGTACCAAGATCTTTCCCAGTCCTCTGTTGGCTAGCAAAACCTTAGTTGAAAACACAGGGCATATTTGTGGGCAAAATCTGATTGGCTTCAAATTACATTGGATTTAAATAACACAGACATACTCTTGAAAAATTGTATATAAATTATTCATGACATATAATTATGAAAAATAAAAAATAATTTATATAGATATAGCCTTTTCTATTTCAATTCAAAGATCTTCATTCATTAACATGTTTTATAGTCACCCAAACTGTGAAATAGACAGGAGTGTCAAAATTAGTCCGATTGCATATGGGAACACACGGACCTGTAAGGGTTTAATAACATAAATTTGTCCAGGCTTAGGTGGTAAAGCACGGACAGAAACCTGGATTTTTAGATTCTGCTTCAGAAACAGTTAAATATTTTCAATGCTGAGTGATAGTTTCCAGAAGACCCAGGATACACACTGCTTAAGTGAAGTATTGTTACAAAGGTTTTATTTTCTTTCATTTTAAAAAATGCGATTTTATTGAGATAGATTCATATAACATTAGTCATTCAAACTGTACAAGCAATGGTTCACAGCATCATCACACAATTGTTCATTCATCCCCACATCAATTTTAGAACATTTTCATTACTCCAAGAAATGAAAAAGAAAAAAATCCAAATCTCCTTCATTTTTGAAAGACTGTTTTGCCAGACAGATTCATCAGGCTCTGTTCACTCTTTTCCTTTCTTTTTCTCTGCTCCCCAGAGTGACTGATCTCAATATTCTTATCTTATTATATAATTCTTTAT
Organism: Tamandua tetradactyla; assembly: GCF_023851605.1. NCBI lineage: Eukaryota > Metazoa > Chordata > Mammalia > Pilosa > Myrmecophagidae > Tamandua > Tamandua tetradactyla. Next base: position 20,543,807 of record NC_135350.1, on the reverse strand, counting down.
TCTACCAGCTCCAATCTCTTGTTGTCAAGGGAATTTTTAATTTCTGTTCCTTTGGTCTTCAGTTTTGGTTCTTTTTCATAATTTCCATTATCTCTATTGCATTTCTCTTTGTGTTCACCTATCACTTCCCTGATTTCCTTTAATTTTTTTGGTTCCTGTTTTCCTTTAACTCTTTGAGCATAATTAGGACAATTTTTTTTTTAAAGTCGTTGTCTACTATGTTCATGGTCTGGTCCTCCTCATTGACATAGTTTTGAAGAATTGTATGAAATTCTTCAGGATGAAGAATATCTAATGCTTCAATTTTCTCCTTTGCCTGGGTTATTACCTTCTGTTTTCTTAAATGTTTTGTAACCTTTCATTGAAACCTGGGAATTTTGATATTTTAATGTGTTATCACTGGAATCTAGACTCTGAGGCATCTGTTCCTTAAGTTTGTATCCAGCTAGTGTTATGACAGAGCTTTCCTGGAATGTCAAGAACTCACAACAACAACAACAAATACCTTTTCCAGTCTTTGCAGATTGACCAGTGCCAGCACACTCCTTCAGAGCTTATCCATACAGTGAGTTTAGAGAATAACTCTAAACTCATAAGGTTCTATCTATCTATTGATTGCATGGTATGTGATTTCTCAATCTCTCTTTATAGTCAAAGTACAAAGGCCTCCTTTCTGCTTAAGCATCTTGCCATGATGGGCTTGCATGTGTGGTTCTAGGAATTTACAGTTTACATCATTGCAAATTTCTCCTCTCCCTAAGAAACAGTTTCCTAATGTCTCCAGCACTGCACTGTTAAGTCCTACAGCTAGCAATTCCATGCCCCAGGCAGCACAACTTTAATGATTTCCTACAGCAATCTGTGGGAGAGCTTGGGAGCTGTTTTCTATATGTGGGGTAAATTCTGGGACACTGTGTCTCTCAGGCCACCAGACAAATTGGGCCAGACAAGCATGCTCCCAGTATGTGCATGAAGGTTACTCTGTTCTCTCTGAATCCGGGATCAGGGGTCAGCACTGGGAGCGTGGCCTGGGTCCTAGTTGAGCTGGTAAGGGGGATGGGGAAAGGGAGCAGCCTGAGTGGTATATGATTCTACTGCTTTTAAGTGGCCCTTTTTTTGATTCGGCATTCACCCTGTTCTTGCAGTCATTTAATTACTGTCTGGAGTTTTTGGAATAATGTTTCTGCTGGTTATTATTGATTGTTCAGAGTTTCTATTAATGGGATGGCACACTGCCATCTTGGTGGGGGCTGGCATTACTGATCCAGGGTTTCTATGGGGGATGATACAAATGATTGTAGTGATAGTTGCACAGCTCCTGACCCTGTAGAGGGTGAGGGCACTGCTGAAGGGACAGTAGCCTGAGGTTCCTCCTTCTCATTTTGCTTGAAGAGGATTTAGCTTCTTTGGATACAGCAGCCAGTTCCTTAGTCACCTGGACTTCTTCACCAGCAAAATCAAACACCTTGTTGATTTCAACCTCTTCTATGTCTTCAGGTTTCTCTACCTCTTCTGTTCTGACCGACAATTTACTTGAACTCATCTCTTCAATTTCTTCTCTTCTCTTAACTTGTGTACTTGGAGGAAATTTTGGTTTTGGTCCCAGATCCCTGAAGAAGCTGGGCCAGAGTTCATCCTTCTTTTGTCTTGCATCTTCTGACCCAATGCCTTTTACTTGCTCTGCAGCTATGTCTTCCTCCTCACTGCTAATTCCTCCAGATTCTGCCTTGGGCTCCTCCTTTCTTATCTTCTAATGAGAGGCCACCTTGCTCTCTCTTCCTGGTAGGAATGCTCTGAGATTTTCTTTTTTCCCCTTTGGTTTTCTGTGTCTGCTCTTCACCATCACTTCATCTTCCTTCATGATTCATTGACATTATCTTCACTATGCTTTCCATCCTAAGGCACATAGACCTCATCCTCCCCCTAGGATGGAGAAGTCTTCAGAGTTAAATTCCTCCATGTAGCTGCTGCTTAACCCACAGGACAGCAGCAGCCACCCCCATGGCAGAGCATGAGGGAGAAATCATAGAGCCCTATTACAAAGGTTTTACATGCAAACTGCTAACTGGATAATAAGTTATGTAATCATAATTTCGATGATCTTGGTAATTTTCCTTCATATATACAAACTATTTCATTCAAGCAAAGTGAAATATAGGATTGATCGGTTGTCTTTCAATGTTATTAAATAAAAGACCATGAAGTCATCCACACTATATTCAAGTCTTTCTTTAGGGACATTTTTGGTTTTGGTTTTGATTTTGGCCTGCATGTCTCCTTTAGGCTAGAATTGTCCTCTATGCTTGAAAGTGAAGACATTGTTTTCTGCTATTAGTTTGTTTCAAGAGCTTCTTAAAATCCTAGCCAATTGCACTCAAAGCTATTAGGAGATTAGGAGCTCAAAGATGCAAATGCATAAAAATGACTTTGAAAGCCCAGCTTTGCTTTAGAAAGCAACTTGCTGAGAAAAATACTTATAACAATGAATTGATATTATTTATCTACATGAGATGCCAGGTGAAAAGCTAGTGTCATTGCTTGAAGGACAGTATTTGTTTATCGATGGACAATTACAAGTAACTCTGGGACTGAAATTTTATGATAGTAACCACTTTTATAGGTTCCCTGGTTGGCTTACTTACATATGTAAAAGCAGATTTTCTTGGCAAGAGAGTAACTGTACTGATGATAAACAAAATTGTAACTGTTAAACAAGATAATTATTAATGACCACCATATTCAGCTTTTGTCAATCTTAATCATTTAAAGAATAACTTGGTGGTGCTTTGAAAATCGTATGAAACATAATTGCTTGCCAAGAGTCAATTGTTTTCTACTTTCCAAAGGATAAAATTAAATGATTATTAATAAACAACAGAATTTAAGCATTATTAACCACACCCATACAAACATGCAGCTTATACTTGCATATAGTTTCTAAGTGATCTCTATGGGGCTAAATCCTATTCCATATACATTATCAAGTGGAAAACCCTAACTTGACAGTAATCTACTTGTAAGTTTGACAGTGGTGGTGGAGGTGTGAGGTCACAGGAAGGAAAGCAAAGAGCCAGACTTAGATGTTGGTAGGGGCATCCTACTGTATTATTCTTTGTTGGATTAAAACATTGAAGACTTGGAGAGAGAGTTTATTTAAGAGAACTAAGTCTTATTTTCTTAAATAGGAAATTTTAGAATATGTGCTGTGACTTTGTTAATACGAGTGTCATATTAAGTATTGCAAGTTTTCTTGTATCACTGAGATTCAAGGAAAACTTCCTTAACCAATGAGTCAGAAAGCTCAGCTTTTACTGTAGAACTATTAAATAAGAGGGAGAAGACTGCTAGCTAATTATTGACTGGACTTATATGGATATTATCTTGACAGGCCATGATAAGAAACCTGAACTGCATGGCCAGACCTCAGAACTGGTTTGATCCAAAACTAATTTGCTTGAGTGAATAGTAAGAAATTGCTTTCTTATAACAATTTCAAAAGGAATGAAATGGAGGAAAGAAGCTGGTTCATCAAAGGAAGGGCAAATGATCTGATTAAAAAAAAAATAAGACACTACAGCCTTTACAAAGGGCAGCAGAAGTTGTGGGAAGGGGATATAAAAAGAGAAAAGTATTAGTGATCTTTATTTTAATTTTTCAATATTTATTTTTAAATGGCTTCAGAACCAATTGTTGTCTTTGTTCATTTTTAAATGGAGTAGATTGATATATGGTAGTATATGAACTATTTTAAAACTATTATAGAATAAGCACCAAATGAAAAGATTCTTCAGTTTGTAATTTGTTTATTCTTATTGGAATTGTTTTGATCCATTCCAGAGGCTCTGATACAATTGCACCTTCAAACCTAGGATTAAAAATTCCTCTTAATTATAATCCTAAAATTGATTTTCATAGAGATTTTTTTGGTGATGTAAATGGAGATACAATTTTGTGTGAGCAAAACATTGTTGTCAATTTTCTTTATAGTTTCCCAGTACCAAAAGCTTTGAAAATGGAAACTGAGTAAACACTGTATGGATTTAGATTTTTACTTTAAGAGAAAGTGAAAAAAATAGCAATGTGATAGTGATATATATGATGAAATTAAAATATTTTATAATAAAAATGCTCCTTAATTGTATATACATTGAACAACATGCGATAACTAAAAGGAGTTATAATGCCAAGATTCACTTACAATAATAAACTTCATTACCCTTTACAGTGTTTGTTCAGAAGATGTGGCCATCGCTTTTTTTTTGAGAACAAATGCTCTGAATAGTCTCTAGGATCCTGTGTTCTGCCCCATTTCTTTTGTTTCTTGCAGTGGTGACAATTGGGCTTAAATTTAGTGCCCAGGATTTCAACTGCTGTACCCAGCTTCTTGAGCCACCTCTTAATTGCCTATTCTGCCTAAGTTTGCTCTGTCAAAAGACAGGGGGCCAACATCAGGCTGGGAGAGGGCATCTTCTTATGGATTCTGCGTTAGCTTGCCCAGGCTCATGCACACACAGAATTCCTTCTTTTGTGGCTCTTTGTTGCATGAGACCTCCATCCTAAGCAGTCTTGAAAATATTGCGAGGCCAGAGTAAAGATGAGGTTTTTCTCATAAAAGAGGCTTTTTATGAAAGCAGACACTAGTTTGTATAGGATGTTATTTTAGCATTTGATTTAAAGCACAAGGTTGTATACATCTCATTCCTTTTTACACGTAGTGCCTTTCTACTAAATACAAGAGGGTTGTAAGCATTTCCGCTTACACAATTTGCAGTTCAGAATGTTCTAAAGCTGGGAGATTGTGTTGTTGCTTTTCCTATGGACACATTTCTATAATATTTAGAAAAACATGGTAAAGAACTACTTGGTTTAAAATGTTAATGAAGTAATATACAAACTCATAGTTAAATCATGTCTCTGATACGTGTGTTTGAATGATGAAAAAGAAAGCAGATGATAGTCATACCTAAGAAGTCCACACTATTAAGTGTTTATTATTAAACACAAAGTATCTGGAAATTATTACTGTGAGGGCTAGAGTCTTGGTCAAAAGAGCTATTGCAAGGTCTCAGGCTGTAGGAAAAGGCAGGGCTTAGGGAATTTCACTGTTATGTGAACCACATTCCATGCTGAAGGAAGTGACTATCTTCAGATAGATTTGAAGAACTCTTGGCCTTAGTAAACAAGACTTCACTTCCGTTCAGATCAGTCACCTTTGGTGGGATCAAATGGTGAGCATCTGACCAAAGGTTTCATTAGCACAACTCACCCAGCCCTGGCTGATGTCTCCAAATTCAACATAATATATTTTACTGACAATCTAAGATATCATTGGTCTGCAGAAAACCATTATTTACTGTGCAAGTACAAAAAAATGTTTATTTTTTACAAAATTTAGATTTTGACTAGAGCATTTCCTAATATAACTCATGTAGATAGTTTGATTGAATGTCATAAGTACTTGGAATCTCAGGTAGCACATGAGATTTTGTTGGTTTGTCCAGAGTGATCCCCCGATGAATCCCAGAATGATTTGATCAGTGACTGGAAAAGTATTTGCAAGCCCCCTTCGGGGAATGGTGAGAGTGGGGAGAAATTCAACTTCCCCGAGTTGAATTCTTGATATTCTCACAAGCAGTGTGGACAACCAAAGCTATAGGCTGAGCCCCCAGTCTTGGGGTTTGTTCACATGAAACTTAACCCCACAAAGGATAGGTCAAGTCTACTTAAAATTTAGGCCTAAGAGTCACTCCCAAGAGAGCCTCTTTTGTTGCTCAGATGTGGCCTCTCTCTCCAGCCAATATAATGAGCAGTCTCACCACCCTCCCCCTCTCTGCGTGGGACATGACCCCCAGGGGTGTGGACCTTCCTGGCAACGTGGGACAAAGATCCTGGAATGAGCTGAGACTCAGCATCAAAGGACTGAGAAAAACCCTAGAATGAGCTGAGAATTAACATCAAGGGATTGAGAGAACCTTCTCGACCAAAGAGGGAAGAGTGAAATGAGACAAAGTGTCAATGGCTGAGAGATTCCAAAAAGAGTCGAGAGGTTATCCTGGAGGTTATTTTTATGCATTAAGTAGATATCACCTTGTTGTTCAAGATGTAGTGGAGAGGCTGGAGGGAATTGCCTGAAAATGTAGTGCTGTGTTCCAGTAGCCATGTTTCTTGATGATGATTGAACAATGATATAACTTTCACAATGAGACTCTGTGAATGTGAAAACCTTATGTCTGATGCTCCTTTTAGCTACTATATCAACAGAAGAGTAGAACATATGGAATAAAAATAAATAATAGGGGGAACAAATGTTAAAATAAATTCAGTTTGAAATAGTGGTAAATGAAAGCGAGGGGTAAGGGGTATGGTACGTATAGTTTTTTTTTTTTCTCTATTATCATTTTATTTCTTTTTCTGTTGTCTTTTTATTTCTTTTTCTAAATCGATGCAAATGTACTAAGAAATGATGAATATGCAACTATGTGATGTTATTAAGAATTACTGATTGTATATGTAGAATGGAATGATATTTAAGTGTTTTGTCTATTAATTTTTTTAATTAATAAAAAAAAGTTAAATAAAAAAAGATGACAATGCCAAGATGCTACTCATTCTAAAATACATTTCTATTTCAGATTAAATGTACATTTTGGATTGGAAGAAATATACTAATCTTGACCTCTCTGTACCTGAATCCAAGACTTTGCTAGCTGGGAAGGTTTAAACCTCCTCAAAGCCTGAAATAAACTATAACTTCGTATGAATTGTAGCCATTCTGGGAAAAGAGAATTTCTGGAATGTTAATATAAAAAAGGTTTCAGGCAGCATAAGGGACTCTGGATAGCATATGTGAATTTAAGGGAAAAGTATTTCATTGCTTGAGCTTTACAAATTAAATTTATTGTCTTGTGCTTCATACCGGATGTTTTAGAGACAAATATTTTTTTCCTTTAATCTTTTACTCTCTCTACACCCTGCCCCACCCAAATGCAGCACTTGGAGAGAATAAATTAGGAATTTGATATTGAACATGTTAAATTTGGGAAACCTTTTGATATTCAAGTGGATCTTTCTGCTGTTCAGAGTTATATGAAGATCTTGCAGGATAGCTTATATAGAGAGAATGAGATCTATTTTTCTCATTAGTCTTCTGTTTACTATACTTCACATATTTATGGAGTGCAAAAGAGTAAGCTAGACACTAGATACCATCTATCATTTATACAGGACATAAGAAATTGATCTTTGTACATTATTTTTCATACTGGATGACTCACAGATATTGATTACACAAGCTTTTATTTGTTCTATTGGCCATGGGATATCAGTTTCCATGAAACACACCCACACAATAACCTTCCATTACTTCTAGTTGATAATAGTTGCCTGTTTGTCTAATTATTAACACAATTTTCTAGCCTTGCCAATCTTTTCTATTTTCATCAGATGTTCTAAATTGTGAGAAGTTGAGAAGATGATCTAATTTTAGTATTTGGTTACTTTGAATCCTCTTCTACATTTAAATGTGTGAATTTATATTAATAATGTCTGAATATTTTTGTAACTTGAATTACTCTATTATTTATTTTTTTTTTTGGGGGGGGTGCATGGTCTGGGAATCGTACCTGGGTCTCCCAAATGAAAGACGAGAATTCCACCACTGAGCACCTGTGCATCCTGTTTATTTTTGAAAAATAGAATGATTATTTGGATCATATGCATGATGTGGTCCTCAGTTATCTAGGTATAAAGAAAGTCTTGGGACTTGCTGAGTGGCAGCAATCTGACTTGTAGAACTAGTGCTGAAAGGACAATAAATAAGTAGTCCAGGCATTTCAAGTAGAAGCACATATTTTGCAGTGAACAAATAAAAGTAATAAAATATTAAATTTGCAATTAAGTGAAAAACTGGGTAAAAAAGTTAGCACTTATTCACATTTATGATTGTTTGATACAAGGATGAGAAAGGAGAGAATTTATTAGTGATTTAAAATTTTCTAAATCCCTAATTACCCATCCATACACTTAAAGCCATCTTATTAGCACCTATTTAATTCTAGTTTGACAACTGTAATTATTAGCACTAATGAATTTGCATATAGTATGCTTTCAAAAATTTGTTGTTTTCTCAAGATTCTCTTTTCTACTCTATTTGTACTAAAAAAAGTCATTGTTCTTTATTCAATTCCCTTTTAAGAGTCCTAACAACTCTCATCTGGTGAAGATAAAAAAGTTTAGGAAGCAAAAGGATATAAGTACATTAAAAGTGGGTGGGAATAAGATTTGGTCTTTGGCAAATGGGAATTTTTTGTTGGAGCAGGGGTGGCAAGCTTTTTTTGTAAAAAGTCAGCTAGTAAATAGTTCAAGCTTTGTATGCCATAAGGTCTGTGGTGCAATTCATCCACTCTGAAGCTGAGGCACAAAAACAGCCATAGATAATATGTAAACTATGGACATAGCTGTGTTCCAAAAACACTATTTACAAAAACATGTAGTGGGTTGGATTTGGTAGATGAGCTTCGTCTGCTCACTCTTGTGTTAGAAACCAAGTGCTTCAATTTGGCTTTCAAGTGTTTAGGATCTCTACAGAAAACTATCACTACCCTCAAAATTCCATTTATCTTTCTATTATTAATGCATTGTTTGCATATTCTTCAAGTGATTTTTATTTTAACCTATATAATTTCTCGAGATAAAACATTCCATGAATATATTCTTTTCTATGTATAACACTTTTTAGCCCATTTTTCCTTTATTTGTGCATTTCCTCAAGCACTCTCCGGGCACTTGCTTTTATACCAGGTACCATACTAGATGTTGGACTTACAGCCATGAAAATTCCAATCTCTGCCTTCATAGAGCCACGTGTCAGTTTTTCATGCAGATATATGTAATGGCATGATAGTCACCATTACTGGGGGAGCTGTGAAGTATTCAGAGATTAAATGTGGTGTCAGGGAGGGCTTTCTAGAGAAAGTGATATCTAAGCTAAGAGCCAAAGAGCACCCGAGAGTTGTCCACATGAGGCAGTGTGGAGAAGTGCGTTGCAAAGAAGCAACATGCGCATCGTCCTGGAAGTAAGGGGGAGAATGGGAATTGAGAGAATAGAAGGAGCCTGTGCTTTATAGCAGTGCCTATTAACTGGAGTGCCATGGCACACTGTTGTATTCCAAACTTTTAACTTTGAGCATTAATTTAAAATCTAATGTTTTTTTCAACAAAGTTACAGCAGTGAATTTAAGAAGAGAGACTAAATTCAACAGGCTGTGAGTATAAAGTAAAGTAAATTTGCTTTAAGAGTGTGCCATGTAGTCTAATACCCAGACAGAGATTATGTACTTTTTTTTTTTTTTTTGCATGGGCAGGCACCAGGAACTGAACCTGGGTCTCTGGCATGGCAGGTGAGAATTCTGCCACTGAGCCGCTATCATACCGCCCAGTGTACTTTTAAGGAAAAATGTGTATTTGCTTTTATTAATAATTAATGTTATATATTCATATTGTTCAAAGTGTAAGATAATTTAAGAGTTCTAACAACTTTTATTTAGTGAAGATAAAAAGTAAAAGTTATTTTTTTCATGTTGAACATCTTGGACTAGTCATCAGGTTTCCTTATCCTATTTTCCATTTCTCTATCATTTTGCCTTAAGTTTTGGGATAGTTTCTCAAGTTTATCTTTAAACCTTCATTAGTTTTTTTTACTGCACTGATATTATAAATTTCTAAAAGCTCCTTTTTTTTTTTTTGTACTCCCACTAGCTCTTTTTTTATAGTTCCCTATTCTTGTTTTGGATACAATATCTTCCCTTGTATTTTTGAAAGAATTAATGAAATTTTTTAAACTTTCATTTTTACTGAATTGTCTTTCATTCTTCCAAGTTACATTTATTTTGTTTATTTGATTTGGACTTGAATTGCTACAAATGTTTGGTGATCCTAGACGTCCACCCTGTGAGGGGCACAGACCAGCTGGTTGAATGACAGCCCCGTGTGCACGGATGGGGACTGTGGATTGTGGCCTGGGCTGTGTGGGTCATTTTGTTGGTGAATCCCTAATGTCAATATCTTTAGGTTCCTTATCCATGACTGTAGATTCTTTGGGGATAACTTTCCCAATCACTTGCTTGGAAGGTGTAAATTCTTGGAAATGAGCCAGGTGGGTTCATTCATTCATTCATTCATTCATTTACATTGCTGTTTGTAAATCCATTTGTATTAGTCATGGAAGTAATGCTAATTCTTGTCACAATCTCACCATCACAGCTGGTAAATATAATCTACAGGTATTTCTCTCTCTCATTTTACAATCTGATGTGGATCAGTGTTGGCATATATTAGTGTTGGGGGGGTGAATGAGGACTGCAAATATTCTGTTCCATATGGTCATTCAGAGATGTAGACCTCTTTCATCAAGAGATCCCTCCATATTCAATACATGACTTCAAAGTTACACTGGCATTATCTGGTCTTCAGAGAGAAAGAAAAGGTGTTTAGAGAAGACATACTTGCTTTTAATGGTCTGGAACATAACATTTTTATTTCTTTGCTGAGAAATAAAGGCCACAATTTAATGAAGGTGACTACAGATATGTTTTTTTTTGTATATTCTGAAAGAGAATAAAATTGTTTGATGACACATAACTTTGTTTCTTCCATGGTCTCCTCCTCTCGTCACTAAGTGTCCCTTTTATTCTTACTCTTGCAATTACTATTTCTCCAATGGAGGCAACCCGAAGTCCCTTCAAAACTAAAATTCCACATATTTATTCTTTTTCACAATGCTACATATTATTGGGCTTTGGCCCTCAAAAGCTTTCTCTGTTTCTTACTGTATGGTTTCTAAAAGTGATCAGATTTTTCATTTCTTCAAGGGCTCAAATTTCTATTCCCTTACAAATTAGCACACCCTCTCCTGGACTTATCTATTTCTTCGAATAGTTAGTTGCACTCAGACAATAGTAGCCAACACACACTAACCCTTTTATTTTCTCCAACCACTTCCCACAGTATATATAGATCATTATTTTTCAGGCTTATATATCAGTTTCCTTACCATTCAACAGCTCAGCTAATAATTATATTTAAGGAAAGGTTAAGGCAACATCGCATTTCAAAGTACCTATATTGTCTTGGTCAAAATAGACTAATTACCGCAAAAAAATAAATTCAGTGTGAAAACCTCAGTGTTTTTAACTTACATCTCAGTCCATTTGGATGTTTGGTACCTACCTTCTCTGTGGTAGTTCTTGGACCAGTTTCTTTCTCCTTTTGGCACCGTGTTTTTAACACATGGCACATGCAGAATGGGAAGACAATATGGAAGATGCGTATGGGTGATTTTATGAACCAGTCCTGAAAGTGGCTTATATAATTTCAATCTATAATACTATATATTATACAAGGTCTAGAAGGATTAATATTTAGACTTTTTTCCTGGGAGGTGGCTTTACAAATATTTTAAATTCCCTTGTTTTTTGCTTCTTTGCTTGTTCCAAGATTCCTGGAGGGAATATTGTACCCCTTTTGTTTGAAGGAAAAAATTATAATTGAATAAGTTGCCTCAGAAATAAAAGAATGAATTTTATTACATGAGCTAAGTCCTAAATTCTAAACTGGTTAAAAAGGTACATAGGAAAAATGCTTTGACCATCTGGATATGTTAGGTAAAAAGTTGTTTGTATAGTTTTTTCAGTATCATGGATGTTGACTTCTGATTGGTCTCAGACTTTAATAGATATTTTGAAAAAGAGACCTGAGAAAATATTAATAGTATTCAATGCCTTTTGTTACTGTTACTTTTTGCCTTTGTAAATCAGTTGTTTAATTATCTGCAAAGTGCGTTCTTGGATCTTTTGTTTCTATCTTCCCTTGAGGGAAGGTTCACACTTGAGTCAATAAAGTCTTCGTTTCAACTTTATAAAATTATTTAATAACCCATTCTATGCTTATCACAGTGAGGATGAAAGTATAAGCGGATGTGTCTTCTCCTGAGGTACCACGTGAAATGAGCACCCTGACATGAGGAGTGGTGGATAAGGAAAGAAATCAAGTGTGAAAAATCATACTAGGCAAATTAGCATTTAAATGGAAAGTTATAGGTGTGAAAGAATTCTTTTTTTTAGGGTTTTAAAGAATATGTCCTTTTCACTTGGCTTCATACTTCTCAAAAATTTTATTTTTATTCTCAACATACAAAAATGTGCACCCCATTTGGTGATATCTGGGGTCAGTTTACATTCTGGCAGAGGAGAGCTAATTTTATTGTTCTTTGTATTGGTCAGAGTGGGCCTTTTTGACTTATCCATCACCACCAGCAGAGTTCAGCAGAAGCAGGAAATAATCTGATGTATCTATTTGGTGGAGAAATGTGGGAGTGTGTAAAAGTATTTGAAATTGTGATTAGAATATGCGTTAAGAGGCTTGTTTCATTTCTTCAGAGGGAACTGTCATGACCCAGCTACAGGAAATACGAAGAAGTTCAGAACTGAGAAAAATCTATAGACTGGGGCGTACAATACCTAATAAATACTTTCTAGTTCAAATGCTAATTAAAAGTGTTAAGCCAAATTTGGTAGAGGATTTTGCATATAGAGAGAGTTTGAGTAGAGATGAATACTTACTCTTTTTTTTTTTTTTTTTTTTTTTTTTATGAAATTATTATTTTTTATTAGGCATCTACTACATTCCAGGTACTCGTAAATGCTTTATATAGATTTCTTTGAATAATGCTTGTGTCAAACATTTTTTTTTATTAATTAAAAAAAGAATTAACAAAACAATTAGAAATCATTCCAATCTACATGTACAATCAGTAATTCTTAATAACATCACATAGTTGCATATTCATCATTTCTTAGTACATTTGCATCGATTTAGAAAAAGAAATAAAAAGACAACAGAATAAGAATTAAAACAATAATAGAAAGAGAAAAAAACAAAACAAAAACAAAAACAAAAAACCTATACCTCACATGCAGCTTCATTCAGTGTTTTAACATAATTGCATTACAATTGGGTAGTATTGTGCTGTCCATTTCTGAGTTTTTATATCCAGTCCCGTTGTACAGTCTGTATCCCTTCATCTCCAATTATCCCTTCTCTTTTTTTTTTTTTTTAATTAATGGAAAAAAAGAAATTAACCCAACATTTAGAGATCATACCATTCTACACATGCAATCATTAATTCTTAACATCATCACATAGATGCATGATTATCATTTCTTAGTACATTTGCATTGGTTTAGAAGAACTAGCAACATAACCGAAAAAGATATAGAATGTTAATATAGAGAAAAAAATAAAAGTAATAATAGTAAAATCAAAACAAAACAAAACAAAACAAAACAAAAACCTATAGCTCAGATGCAGCTTCATTCAGTGTCTTAACATGATTACTTTACAATTAGGTATTATTGTGCTGTCCATTTTTGAGTTTTTGTATCTAGTCCTGTTGCACAGTCTGTATCCCTTCAGCTTCAATTACCCATTGTCTTACCCTGTTTCTAACTCCTGCTGAACTCTGTTACCAATGACATATTTCAAGTTTATTCTCGAATGTCCGTTCACATCAGTGGGACCATACAGTATTTGTCCTTTAGTTTTTGGCTGGATTCACTCAGCATAATATTCTCTAGGTCCATCCATGTTATTACATGGTTCATAAGTTTATCTTGTCTTAAAGCTGCATAATATTCCATCGTATGTATATACCACAGTTTGTTTAGCCACTCTTCTGTTGATGGAGATTTTGGCTGTTTCCATCTCTTTGCAATTGTAAATAATGCTGCTATAAACATTGGTGTGCAAATGTTCGTTTGTGTCTTTGCCCTTAAGTCCTTTGAGTAGATACCTAGCAATGGTATTGCTGGGTCGTATGGCAGTTCTATATTCAGCTTTTTGAGGAACCGCCAAACTGCCTTCCACAGTGGTTGCACCCTTTGACATTCCCACCAACAGTGGATAAGTGTGCCTCTTTCTCCGCATCCTCTCCAGCACTTGTCATTTTCTGTTTTGTTGATAATGGCCATTCTGGTGGGTGTGAGATGATATCTCATTGTGGTTTTGATTTGCATTTCTCTAATGGCCAGGGACATTGAGCATCTCTTCATGTGCCTCTTGGCCATCCGGATTTCCTCTTCTGAGAGGTGTCTGTTCAAGTCTTTTTCCCATTTTGTAATTGGGTTGGCTGTCTTTTTGTTGTTGAGATGAACAATCTCTTTATAAATTCTGGATACTAGACCTTTATCTGATATATCATTTCCAAATATTGTCTCCCATTGTGAAGGCTGTCTTTCTACTTTCTTGATGAAGTTCTTTGATGCACAAAAGTGTTTAATTTTGAGGAGTTCCCATTTATTTATTTCCTTCTTCAGTGCTCTTGCTTTAGGTTTAAGGTCCATAAAACCGCCTCCAGTTGTAAGATCCATAAGATATCTCCCAACATTTTCCTCTAACTGTTTTATGGTCTTAGACCTAATGTTTAGATCTTTGATCCATTTTGAGTTAACTTTTGTATAGGGTGTGAGAGATGGGTCTTCTTTCATTCTTTTGCATATGGATATCCAGTTCTCTAGGCACCATTTATTGAAGAGACTGCTCTGTCCCAGGTGAGTTGGCTTGACTGCCTTATCAAAGATCAAATGTCCATAGATGAGAGGGTCTATATCTGAGCACTCTATTCGATTCCATTGGTCGATATATCTATCTTTATGCCAATACCATGCTGTTTTGACCACTGTGGCTTCATAATATGCCTTAAAGTCAGGCAGCGCGAGACCTCCAGCTTCGTTTTTTTTCCTCAAGATGTTTTTAGCAATTCGGGGCACCCTGCCCTTCCAGATAAATTTGCTTATTGGTTTTTCTATTTCTGAAAAATAAGTTGTTGGGATTTTGATTGGTATTGCATTGAATCTGTAAATCAATTTAGGTAGGATTGACATCTTAACTATATTTAGTCTTCCAATCCATGAACACGGTATGCCCTTCCATCTATTTAGGTCTTCTGTGATTTCTTTTAGCAGTTTTTTGTAGTTTTCTTTATATAGGTTTTTTGTCTCTTTAGTTAAATTTATTCCTAGGTATTTTATTCTTTTAGTTGCAATTGTAAATGGGATTCGTTTCTTGATTTCCCCCTCAGCTTGTTCATTACTAGTGTATAGAAATGCTACAGATTTTTGAATGTTGATCTTGTAACCTGCTACTTTGCTGTACTCATTTATTAGCTCTAGTAGTTTTGTTGTGGATTTTTCCGGGTTTTCGACGTATAGTATCATATCGTCTGCAAACAGTGATAGTTTTACTTCTTCCTTTCCAATTTTGATGCCTTGTATTTCTTTTTCTTGTCTAATTGCTCTGGCTAGAACCTCCAACACAATGTTGAATAATAGTGGTGATAGTGGACATCCTTGTCTTGTTCCTGATCTTAGGGGGAAAGTTTTCAATTTTTCCCCATTGAGGATGATATTAGCTGTGGGTTTTTCATATATTCCCTCTATCATTTTAAGGAAGTTCCCTTGTATTCCTATCTTTTGAAGTGTTTTCAACAGGAAAGGATGTTGAATCTTGTCGAATGCCTTCTCTGCATCAATTGAGATGATCATGTGATTTTTCTGCTTTGATTTGTTGATATGGTGTATTACATTAATTGATTTTCTTATGTTGAACCATCCTTGCATACCTGGGATGAATCCTACTTGGTCATGATGTATAATTCTTTTAATGTGTTGTTGGATACGATTTGCTAGAATTTTATTGAGGATTTTTGCATCTGTATTCATTAGAGAGATTGGTCTGTAGTTTTCTTTTTTTGTAATATCTTTGCCTGGTTTTGGTATGAGGGTGATGTTGGCTTCATAGAATGAATTAGGTAGTTTTCCCTCCACTTCGATTTTTTTGAAGAGTTTGAAGAGAATTGGTACTAATTCTTTCTGGAACATTTGATAGAATTCACATGTGAAGCCATCTGGTCCTGGACTTTTCTTTTTAGGAAGCTTTTGAATGACTAATTCAATTTCTTTACTTGTGATTGGTTTGTTGAGGTCATCTATGTCTTCTTGAGTCAAAGTTGGTTGTTCATGTCTTTCCAGGAACCCATCCATTTCCTCTAAATTGTTGTATTTATTAGCGTAAAGTTGTTCATAGTATCCTGTTATTACCTCCTTTATTTCTGTGAGGTCAGTAATTATGTCTCCTCTTCCATTTCTGATCTTATTTATTTGCATCCTCTCTCTTCTTCTTTTTGTCAATCTTGCTAAGGGCCCATCAATCTTATTGATTTTCTCATAGAACCAACTTCTGGCCTTATTGATTTTCTCTATTGTTTTCATGTTTTCAATTTCATTTATTTGTGCTCTAATCTTTGTTATTTCTTTCCTTTTGCTTGCTTTGGGGTTAGCTTGCTGTTCTTTCTCCAGTTCTTCCAAATGGATAGTTAATTCCTGAATTTTTGCCTTTTCTTCTTTTCTGATATAGGCATTTAGAGCAATAAATTTCCCTCTTAGCACTGCCTTTGCTGCGTCCCATAAGTTTTGATATGTTGTGTTTTCATTTTCATTCGCCTCGAGGTATTTGCTAATTTCTCTTGCAATTTCTTCTTTGACCCAGTCGCTGTTTAGGAGTGTGTTGTTGAGCCTCCACGTATTTGTGAATTTTCTGGCACTCTGCCTATGATTGATTTCCAACATCATTCCTTTATGGTCCGAGAAAGTGTTGTGTAAGATTTCAATCTTTTTAAATTTGTTGAGACTTGCTTTGTGACCCAGCATATGGTCTATCTTTGAGAATGATCCATGAGCACTTGAGAAAAAGGTGTATCCTGCTGTTGTGGGATGTAATGTCCTATAAATGTCTATTAAGTCTAGTTCATTTATAGTAATATTCAGATTCTCTATTTCTTTGTTGATCCTCTGTCTAGATGTTCTGTCCCTTGATGAGAGTGGTGAGTTGAAGTCTCCAACTATTATGGTATATGAGTCTATTTCCCTTTTCAATGTTTGCAGTATATTCCTCACGTATTTTGGGGCATTCTGATTCGGTGCGTAAATATTTATGATTGTTATGTCTTCTTGTTTAATTGTTCCTTTTATTAGTATATAGTGTCCTTCTTTGTCTCTTTTAACTGTTTTACATTTGAAGTCTAATTTGTTGGATATTAGTATAGCCACTCCTGCTCTTTTCTGGTTGTTATTTGCATGAAATATCTTTTCCCAACCTTTCACTTTCAACCTATGTTTATCTTTGGGTCTAAGATGTGTTTCCTGTAGACAGCATATCGAAGGATCCTGTTTTTTAATCCATTCTGCCAATCTATGTCTTTTGATTGGGGAATTCAGTCCATTGACATTTAGTGTTATTACTGTTTGGATAATATTTTCCTCTAACATTTTGCCTTTTGTATTATATATATCATATCTGATTTTCCTTCTTTCTACACTCTTTTCCATATCTCTCTCTTCTGTCTTTTTGTATCTGACTCTAGTGCTCCCTTTAGTATTTCTTGCAGAGCTGGTCTCTTGGTCACAAATTCTTTCAGTGACTTTTTGTCTGAGAATGTTTTAATTTCTCCCTCATTTTTGAAGGATAATTTTGCTGGATATAGGAGTCTTGGTTGGCAGTTTTTCTCTTTTAGTATTTTAAATATATCATCCCACTGTCTTCTAGCTTCCATGGTTTCTGCTGAGAAATCTACACAAAGTCTTATTGGGTTTCCCTTGTATGTAATGGATTGTTTTTCTCTTGCTGCTTTCAAGATCTTCTCTTTCTCTTTGACCTCTGACATTCTAACTAGTAAGTGTCTTGGAGAACGCCTATTTGTGTCTAATCTCTTTGGGGTGCGCTGCACTTCTTGGATCTGTAATTTTAGGTCTTTCATAAGAGTTGGGAAATTTTCAGTGATAATTTCTTCCATTAGTTTTTCTCCTCCTTTTCCCTTCTCTTCTCCTTCTGGGACACCCACAACACGTATATTTGTGCGGTTCATATTGTCCTTGAGTTCCCTGATACCCTGTTCAAATTTTTCCATTCTTTTCCCTATAGTTTCTGTTTCTTTTTGGAATTCAGATGTTCCATCCTCCAAATCACTAATTCTATCTTCTGTCTCTTTAAATCTATCATTGTAGCTATCCATTATTTTTTCTATGTTTGCTACTTTATCCTTCACTTCCATAAGTTCTGCGATTTGTTTTTTCAGTTTTTCTATTTCTTCTTTATGTTCAGCCCATGTCCTCTTCATGTCCTCCCTCAATTTATCGATTTCATTTTTGAAGAGGTTTTCCATTTCTGTTCGTATATTCAGCATTAGTTGTCTCAGCTCTTGTGTCTCATTTGAGCTATTGGTTTGTTCCTTTGACTGAGCCATATTCTCAATCTTTTGAGCGTGGACAGTTATCTTCTGCTGCTGGCGTCTGGGCATTTATTCAGATTTCTCTTGGTGTTGGACCCAGCAAGGTTGTAATATTTTTCTGTGAAATCTCTGGGTTCTGTTTTTCTTATCCTGCCCAGTAGGTGGCGCTCGTGGCACACGTTTGTCTGCGGGTCCCACCAGTAAAAGGTGCTGTGGGACCTTAAACTTTGGAAAACTCTCGCCGTCCTGGGGGTTCGCTAGCCGAAGCGGCTTGAGCCGGCCCGGGGTCCGAACGCAGGGAGGGTGTCCGAACGCAGGGAGGGTTGCTGGTCGCCGCAGCCAGGGAAAGAGCCCGTCCGAATTTCCTAGTCGGCCCTGGGCAACAAGCGTGGCGGGAGGGCGCCAGTGGCAGCGGCCCGCCCGAGAGAGTGCACGTTCCCCGGGAGTCATGGGGTCACCGTTCTCCGCGGCCTGGGGGTTTCCGATCCAATTCTCTCAGTTGGTCCGGGGGCTGCGCGTGGTGTGGGCGCCAGTCGCCTTGGTTTCAGGGGACCACCTCTCCAATTCTCCCAGCCGGCCTGGGAAGGGGGAAGGGAGTAACTCCGGCCGCTTGCCACCCCGCCCGGTAAGGCCCACGCGCCTCGGCAATCTCACCCGAGCTGCTTCTCTCAGCCAGCCAGCCGTTCCAGGATGGGGTACGCTGTCTTTTTTATCTCTGTTGTGGCTTTGGGTGCTTTCTGTATCGTTTCTACTCCCCTAGTAGGTGTCCTGGAGAAGAAACTAAGACCCGCGCGTCTTACTAAGCCGCCATCTTCCAGGAAGTCCTGTCCTTACTCTTTTTATAATGACAGTTGTATCTCAATAAAAATAAAGATGAGGCTATTAAAACAAAGTGACAATTTGGGGAATAAATCCTGAGAAATTCCATAATAAAACATTTGACTATAAAGTTAATTTAGTTATATGCTGGTCAAATCAAGCCTCTTGTATCTTCAGTAATACGCCATATACATTTCTTACTATGAGCATAAAAACAGGTAAAACATATGACCGTGAGCCTGATGGCAGTTTACGGCAGGGTATTCATCTGTTTACAAATAATGTAGCGAGTATGGCTTGAATGCTGAGACTATTTCAGCTAACTACATAGATCCCTGTTTCGCAGCTTTATAGTTTTCTTTTTTCTCAACTATAAGGAGCATTTTCAATGCATGTGCTATGCATATTTCTCTTTGATTTGTGTTACTGAAGTCTATGGATCAGTAGCTGTAAACTTGTTTTTGGATCAAGATTGCCCTGAGCAAGGATGATACACAAATTCTTGAAGTGTTCTGTATTTTTTAGACTTTATATATAAGCACAAAGTATGCATTGATGATCTATTTCTACCAATAAATATTACAACAAAGAAGAAAAAAGATTGCCTTTGAGAATCTGATGAAAGTTATGCAGTTTCTTCCCAGGAATATATAAGATTCTTATAGAAAATTTCTTGTAGAACATACCTCTGAAGTCCCTGTTCAGACTCCAAGTCAGAGGCTCTGCTCTTAAAAATAGTTGTCTTGTTGCTTTTTCAGAAAGTCCAGTAAAACATTGGTTTTATTCTGTGTTGTTCAGTTGTCCAATCTCCTCCTGGTACTCTCTTCAGCAAATCTTGTGGTAGTGGGGGTGGGTGGGGCTGAATTTGAGGCTGCCTTTCTCTTGGGAGTAAAAGTAGAAAATTATTTATTTATTCATTTGTCCATTAAACAAACATTGATTAGGTAGTTACTAAATAGAAAGCACTGCTCTAGGCATTGGGGGAGGCAGACACATGATATATAGGATAATCAGATGATAAGAAGGCACACAGAAGCATTATAGACATGATGTTTATTTGAAACCTAGAGATTCCTAATATTAAAAAGATAAAATTATACTTGTTTATTTACAATGAATGACATGTTAATGCAAAAATGCCTTATAATTTGCAAAATGTTCTTCATATATTATTTTTATTTTTACCTTAATGCTGGGAAACTGATGGTAATGACTATCATAGTGAACAAAGGAACCATGAAGCTTTCATTCAGAAAAAAGGATTTACAAACTCACAGAAATCCCCAAGAAAACCTGATCCAAAGCAAAAAAAGAAATTGCTCATAAAGTGGTTAAATATAAGACTGAACAGGTATTTCAGTGGCACAAATTGATATTTAGTAGATATCTTGTTCAAATATAAAGTTTAAGAAAGCCAGTCATAAAAAATAGTTGAAAAACACATTTTAGCTGCAGAATATAGGTGAATCCATTTTCTCTCAGGGAAATTATTTCATAAAAAAAATTATTATCCATGGGAAAATAGGTTGCAAATGGCAAAATGTGTTATGGTAGATTTTCTAAGAGTAATGCTAAAAACCCAGCTTTGATAGCCATCAGAAAACAGAACACAAATTAATCCCAGGAAATAAACATTTCTGTATGTGTATTAGTTTCCTAGAACTGCGATAAAAAATTTTCACAAATGTGATGGCTTTTAACAATAGAAATTTATTCACAGTTCTGAATGAAGTTCTAGCTTTATATAGCTAAAAGTCCTAAATGAAGGTGTGGGCTTGGCATGTTCGTTCTGAAGGCTCAGGGGGCACTCCTTCCTTGTCTCTTCCTAGCTTCTGGGATCTGCTGGAAATCTTTGGCATTCCCATCACCATCTCTGTCTTTGCATGACCTTCTCTTTGTCTTCTCTTCTGTCTCTATATTATAAAGTCGCACATTACTGGATTTAAGGCTAAACCTAATTCAGATGATTTCATCTTTAAATCCCTGCCTTAATTACATTTGCCCTTATTCCAAATACAATTACATCCTGAGGTTCTAAGTGCAAATATCTTTTAGGGACCACTGTTTAACCTACTTCACTAGACACTGGAAAACACACACATTTTTATTTCTATCATCTCACCTCTAGAAATACAGGACAAATATTTTCTTATTTCAAAACGTACAAATTATTCCCATAATTTGGCAAACCAGAGAAGTATGTGAAAGTGAAATCACACATATTCCCATCCTGTAAAAGTTTCAAAATCATGTTATATAATAATTCTTGCACTAAGGTAAGGGATGCTTGTTTAGATCCTGACAGTGAGAAAATATGAGCTATGATTAGTGCAATAGAATGTTCCAGTTGAACTCTATTTAATATACCATAATTAAAAAGATCATATTCATACCATGGAGATATTGCAGGCCTGGTTCTATACCACTACAATAAAGCAAATATAAAAAAGCCAGTCATACAAATTTTTTGGTTTCCCAATGAATATGAAAAGTATGTTTATAAAATACTGTAGTCTGTTAAGTGTGCAATAACATTATGCCTAAAAGCACTGTACATACCTTAATTAAAAACACTTTATTGCTAACAAAAATGCTAACATCATTTCAGCCTTCAGTGGGTTGCAATTTTTTTGCTGGTGGAGGGTCTTGCCTCAATTTTGATGACTGCTGACTGGTCAAGGTAGTAGTTACTGAAGGTTGGGGTGGATGTAGCAATTTCTTAAAATAAGACAACAATGAAGTTCGCTGCATTGATTAACTCTTCCTTTCATGTAAGATCTCTTTGTAGCATGCAATGCTGTTTGATAGCATTTTACCCACAGTAGAACTTCTTTCAAAGTTGGAGTAAGTCCTCTCAAATCTTACTGCTGCTTTACCATCTAAGTTTATGTAATATTCTAAATCCTTTGTTGCTATTTCAACAATATTCATAGCTTCTTCACCAGGAGTAGATTCCATCTCAAGAAACCACTTTCTTTGCTCATCCATAAGAAGCAACTCACCATTCATTCAAGTTTTCTCATAACATTGTAGCAATTCCGGTTCACTTCTTATTCTAGTTCTCTTGTTGCTTCCACAACATCTTCAGTGACTTCCTCCTCTGAAGCCTTGAACCCCTCCAGTCATTCATGAGGGTTGCAATCAACTTCTTCCAAAGTTATTGTTGATATTTTGACCACCTCCCTTGAATCATGAATGTTTCTAAGGCCATCAAGAATGGTGAATTCATTCAGGATGTTTTTCAATTTGCTTTTGCCCATATCCATTGGAGGAATTACTATCTATGGCAGCTATAGCCGTACGAAATGTATTTCTTCAACAATGAAATTTGAAAGTTAAAATGACTCCTTGGTCCATGGACTACAGGCATAAAAATAACATTTATCTTATTGTACATTTTCATTAGCACTTTTAGGTGACATGTTTTAGTTTGAAAGCTGCTAGAATGTGATATACCAGAAATGGAATGACCTTTAAAAAAGGGAATTTATTAAGTTGCAAGTTTACAGTTCTAAAGCCGGGAAAATGTCCAAATTAAAGCAAGGCCAATCTAAGGCATCCAGGGAAAGATACCTTGGTTCAAGGAGGCTGATGAAGTTCAGGGTTTCTCTCTCAACTGGAAAGGCACATGGCAAACATGGACATCTGTTAGCTTTCTCTCCAGGCTTTTCATTTCATAAAGCTCCCCCAGGGGCATTTTCCTTCTTCATCTCAAAAGGTCTCTGGCTGCATGGACTCTCATAGTTCTTGTGGTTCTCAAGTTTTTACCAAAATGTTTCCTCTTTTAAAGGATGCCAATAAACCAGTCACTACCCAGCTGGAATGGGTGGAAAGATAATCTAATCAACTTTCCTACCTGCAGTGCTGAAAAGAGATTAAAAGAAAAGGCTGCCATCACAAGATGGATCAAGATTAAAACATGGCTTTTCCCGGGCACGTAATCCTTTCAAACCACACAGGTGACAGCTACATTGTCAATGAGCAGAAACACTTGAAAGGAATGTTTTTTTTCGAGTGGCGAGTCTCAACAATGGGTATAAAACATTCAGTAAACCATGCCATAAAGAGATGATGTACTGTCATCCAGGCTTTGTCGGGCTACTTCTAGATCACAGGTGGAATAGATTTAACATAATTCTTAAGGGCCCTAGAAGCTTTGGAATGGTAAATGAGAGTTGGCTTCAGTTTAAAGTCATTAACTGCATTAGCCCCCAGTGAAAGGTTGTCCTTTGAAGCTTTGAAGCCAAGCATTGACTTCTCTCTAGCTATGAAAGTCCTAGATGGCATCTTTGTCCAATAGAAGGCTGTTTTGTCTACATTGAAAATCAGTTGTTTAGTGTAGCCACCTTCTTCCGTGATTTTAGCTAGAAATTCTGAATAACTTGCTGCAGTTTCTACATCAGCATTTGCTGTTTCACCTTGCAATTTTATGCTATGGAGATGGCTTCTTTCTTTAAACCTCATGAACTGACTCTACTAGTTTAAACTTTTCTTCTGCAGCTCCCTCACTTCTCTCATCCTTCTTAAAATTGAAGAGAACTAAAGCTTTGTTCTGGATTAGACTTTGGCTTAAGAGAATGTTGTGGCTGTTTTGTTCTTCTATGCAGACAATAAAACTTTCTCCATATCAGTAATAAGGTTTCTTCAGTTTCTTATCACTGTGGGTTCACTGATGTTTTAGTTTTCTAGGCTGCTCAAAGTAGATGCCATAAAATGGATTGGTTTTAAACAATGGGAATTTATTAGCTCACAGGGTGAGGCTGTGAGACTGTCAAAATCAGGTATCATCATGGTGATGATTTCTTCCCAAAGACCAGCTTCTGTCAATTCTTGGCTCCTCTGCTACATGGCAAGGTATATGGCAGTGTCTGGTGGTTTCTCCTTCTTCCAGGTTTCATTGCTGTCAGCTTCTGTCTTCCATGTCTTCTGTGTGTGTGTATTCATTTTGTTTATAAAGACCTCAAGAAATAGGATTGGGAACTGAAGTATACTCATTAAAAGAGCCTACTTACAATGGGTTTGCACCCACAGGAATGAGTTAGATTTAAGAATATGCTTTTCTGGGATACATACAACTTCAAATCACCACAACTGGAGTAGCACTTTTAATTCCCTTTGAGAACTTTCACATTCAGAACTTGGCTAACTGTTTGGTGCAAGAGGCCTAGCTTTTGGTGTATTTTGGCTTTCAACTTGCCTTCTTCACTAAGCTTAACCATTTCTAGCTTCTGGCTTAAACCGAGAGGTGTGTTACTCTTCCTTTCACTTGAACACTTAGAAGCCATTTTTCTCTCAGGAAATAGGGATGTCTGCAAAGAGGGAGAGAAATGGGAGAACAGCTGGTTGGTGGAGCAGTCAGAACACACACAACGTTTATCAGTTAAGTTCACCATCTAATATAGGTGTAGTTTGTGGTACCGCAAAACAATTGCAATAGTGTAGAGTGAAAACCTTGCCTCCCTTGCTTGTTATGATTTGTTTTCCCTTTTGTTCCTGTGGGAACAAAGGAATGCCTAACCCATAATTAATCTTCTGTGAACAGGGAGTATTGGGTGCATAGAGCATGACCAGTACACAGGATTGATACTGAAAGAATGGGTATGAGGCAAAGACAGCCATATGAATTAGAAGTTATGCAAAGAATCTCTGCACAAAGACTGTAAGAAAAAATGCTAAGAAAGGCCATGCACATTCCACTGCATATCTCTCAAGCTGTGATTTTTTTATGCCGTGGGCATTGTGACTTTGTTATCTATCTATATGTAATGCTACATATCCACTTAAATAGGGAGCACTACTTGGGGTCCAGCTGCTGCCCTGGACAGCATCTCCTGTATGTAAGCTTCCTTAAATAAATGCTTGTATGATTTGCCTGTGTCTTCCTGAGGTGTAATTTGGGGTCCAGAGCAAGGGTGGTAACCCTTTGGGATTGGAGGCTGTGTTTCTAGCAGCATAAATATTTACATTAAAATCACTGACCATAGATCACTATACATATATAACAAAAAAGAACAAGTTTTAAATATTGCAAGAATTCTACAATGTGACACAGGGACATGAAGTAAGAGCACACTATTGGAAAAATGGTACTGATAGACTTGCGCAATGTAAGGCTGCCACAAATATTCAATTTATAGGAAATACAACATCTGTGAGGCACAAATTAACTGAGGTACAACAAAACGGGATATGCTTGTGTATAAATCCATTTGTCTCATTAAGCATACCATATGGCAAATCTGTAAAGCTGTCTTCAAACCTAACTTTACTGAAAAATGCGAATCTTATCTTTTAGTGGATTAAACTGTATTATCAAGATACTGCCCTATTGTGAATGACAGAAATCTAAATCAAACTAGTTTAAAAAGGGAATTTATTGAATAATGCATGTAACTAAGAAGTCCAGATGGGGAGTATTTTTGAAACATCATGGGTTCAAAGGGTGTTATTTTTTTCTTGCCCTCTCTGTCCAGCCTAACCGTCCTCCATTTCATGGTTCTGATTCTATTAGTGTGACCACCTTCTGCATCAGACATGTTTCCTCCAAGTAGTAAAGCAAATACGGCATAGCCATAGATGTCTTCAGGGTTGCATCATCCCATTTTAGTGACCCCGGACTCTGAGGAAAACTATGGTATCCATGTATCCAATTTCACAGATTGGCCATGATTGGGTCACTTCAATTTCAGGGGCCAATTATATGGCCAAGGGAATAAGACTTGTCAGATGAGGCGTACATCATTTTCTGCTATGTTTAAGAGTATAGTAAAATGTCTTGGCCGGTGGTCACAGAACAGAGTAAGTTAAGCCAACCATGTTGGGATCAAACCCATGAAAGCATTAGCAATGAGTTCTCAATAAATAACACTGAACATTTTCTATATTGAACTCTCTGGGAATTTTCAAAGTATTGACAATTAACTTTCAAAGTGCATATTGAAAGAACCCTGATGTTTTTCTGAGGGACCCTGGGCTAAAATTATTGTTTTCTCTGGCTTATACATGACTTTTGGAAGCCTTTCTTCTAACACATTTAAAAACATTGCTGTTAAGATAGGATTAACTGTGACATTTGGAAATATCAGAGGTAACTTGAGCTGTGGTAGTACTGGCCAAAGTATCATACCTATATAAAATACTATTTTTGGTGGGCCTGGGTGTTTATGTCATTGCTAGGCATATTCTCTTTGTCTGACCTGTTTTAGCAAATAGGTATTAGCACTGAAGCAATTCGCTTCTTACAATTATCAGAAAATGCCGCAGTATGAATTTTAGGATAAAAAAAGGCAGGGAGAGCTGTTTAGTGGCTGATTTAGGAGAGTAGAGCTCATTCAAAGTATAGCAGAGTACTGGAAATCAAGAAGTAATACCCTGTTTTTTTTTAAAATTAATTTATTTTAAATTGTGGTAAAATATACATAACATAAAAAGAATTCTAACTATTTTAAGTGGACAATTCTTTGACATTAAGTACCCTGACAATGCTGTGTGATTTTCACCACTGTTTATTTCCAGACTATTTTCATTGCTCTGAACCAAAAATCATCCTTATTTAGCATTAACTCCCCATTCTTCCTTCCCATCATGCTGGCAACCACTATTCTGCTTTCTGTCACTATAACTTTGCTTATTCTAAGTAATTCATATAAGAGAAATCATACAATATTTGTCCTTTTGGGTCTAGTTTATTTCACTCAACATGGCATTGTCAAGGTTTATTCGTGTTATAGCATGTACTAGCACTTCACTTCTTTAGATGGATCAATAATATTCCATTGGATGGATATATCACATTTTGTTTATGCATTCATCTGTTGATGGACACTTGGATTTTTCCATTTTTTGACTAATGTGAATAATGCTGCAATGAACATTGGTGTACAAATATTTTTCCAATCCATGCTTTCAATTATTTTGGTTTATACTTAGGAGAGAATTGCCACTCATATGGTAATTCTATGTTTAATTTTCTGAGGAGCTGTCAAACTGTTTTCCATGTTGGCTGAACCATTTTACATTGTCACCTACAATGTATGAAGGCTCTTATATTTCTCCACAACCTTGCTAACACTTATTATTTTTAGTTTTTTAAATAATAGCTATCCTAGTGGGTATGAAGTGGTATCTTGTAGTTTTTTTTTTTTTTTTTTTTTTTTTTTTTTTTTTTTTTTTTTTTTTAAGGAAAGACAGAGAGAAGGAAGGAAGGATAGAAGGAAGGAAGGAAGGAAGAAAGGGAAACATTTTTAAGCATTTTCTTGTTTTATTGTATTCTGTTTCTCCGTTTTTGTTACATGGGCTGGGGCCGGGAATCGAACCGAGGTCCTCCGGCATAGCAGGCAAGCACTTTGCCCGCTGAGCCACCGCGGCCCGCCTTGTAGTTTTAATTTACACTTCTCTAATGGCTAATGATGTTGAGCATCTTTTCATATGCTTATTGACCATTTGAATATCTTCTTAGGAAAAACATCTTTTTAAATGCTTGACCCAGTACTTAATTAGGTTGTTTGTCTTTTTGCTGCTGAGTTGTAGGACTCTTTTATATATATTCTGGATATTAAATACTATTAAATTTTATTAGGGTGCCTTTTCACTTTCTTGATAATGTCCTTTGATGCATAAAAGTATATAATTGTGAAGTCCATCAACATTTTTTTACTAGGGAAATTATGGGTTTACAGAACAATCATGCATAAAATACAGGACTCTTATATACCACTCTATTATTAACACCTTGCATTGGTCAGGTACATTTGTTACAATTGATGAAAGCACATTTTTTAAGTGTACTATTAACTATAGTCTGTGGTTTAACTTAGGGTTCACTGTGTAATGCAGTTTCATGGATTTATTTTTTAAATGTTATCCCATTACCATAAATACAACTGAGTATCTCTCCTTTTAACCACATTCAGTTATATTTTTAAGTGTTAATTCTGCTCATGACGTTTTGCTACCATCACCACCATCCATTACCAGAATATTTTCTATAGTTCCAAATAGAAACCCTGTATATTTCAAGGCTTACCTCCTTATTTCCTATCCCCACGCAGTCCTCTGGTAACATATATTCTAGATTTTCATGCTATGAGTTTACTTATTCTAATGATTTCTTATCAGTGAGATCATACAATATTTGTCATATTGTGTTTGGCTTATTTCACGCAGCATGATGTTTTCAAGGTTCATCCAAATTGCCACATGTATTTAAACTTCATTTTTTCAACTGAATAAAAATCCAGTGTATGCATGGTCACACTTTGTTTAACCCCTCGTAGGTTGATAGAGTTGTGGGCTCCTTCAACTTTTGGCAATTGTGAATAATGCCCCGATGAACATCAGTGTGCAAATATGTTTTTGAATCTCTGCTTTCAATTATTTTTTATGTATATGTAACCAAGAATTTTGGATTGATTATGATTACTCTATAATTAAATAGATATTCCTTTTTACTTTTTGATATATTGGAGAAGACAGAGGGATATACCTGAAATCTCTGAACTGCAATCCAGCTGCCATGATCTCTGATAATGATTGAAAAATTTATCTTGTGCTCTTGTGATTATAAAACCTTGTGACTAGAGTTCTGGGAAGATGGTGGATTAGGATAGATCAAGTTCAGCTCTGCTCCAAGGAACAGCTACAGAAGCAATGGGAAGGCAACTGAGAGAGCCAATTCCAGAGTGTAAGTGATCTGCAAGAGTTTTCTGCACCACAAAAGGTGGCCCTGGTTGCAAAAGCTGAGGAACTGAGAAGCAGAGAACTGGAGACTGTCCAACTGGTGCAAACAGCTTAATGCAGAAGCCCAGAGCCCTCAGAAGTGCATGGACAGAGAGACAGAGACACGGGGACTAGGAAGTAAGCCAAGCTGCATTCCTTGAATGCACTACCCTCACCAGTGCAGCCTGTGACCCATGACTCATTCCACGCCCCAAGCACCTGAACCCAGTCATCCACCTCCTTCCCCACAATCCAAGCACCCCTGCCCTTGCATGCATACCTACCCCATACCTCCATGCCATGTACAACCCAACCTACCTCTCTTGTGCCCCTCCTGAGCACTACCTCCCCCTCCTATCTCCCTAAAGGAAGCCAGCACATAAAGGCTGTGGGCTCTTACCTCCATACTCAGGCTACCCCTTCCCCCAGCCCCTACAGTTACACAGCCCCACCCCATAACCCCTGAGCTCTGCACACAGAGGTATCAGTTTTTGGCACGTCTATACCCACGCATGGCCACGGCCCCCCACCCCAGCTCTGGGAAAGTACCTACCTGTGCAGCCAGCTCACATCTGCCCCAGCCCACGCAGGACTAACACCCATCCACTGCCATCACTATGTGCATGCACACAAAGGGACCCATGCCCCAGATGAGCACACACCAGGGCCATGCCTCCCAGACCTATGCACCCAAACAGCCATATCCTTCACTGCCACTGGGCACCCACATTCATAGGCACCAGCATAGCATCCCCAACCTGTGCTAACACCTGTACTGTAACACATCACCACACTGCTGTATCCTGCCTGTGCCCTGCATCCTGCTATATATCCATTCCAAAACCATAAGGCTTTAAACTACTGAAGGAAATCAACTTCCAAAGTAAATCAATCAAAATATTTACATGCAGTGAAAACAACAGAAGATCACTAAGCATAACACAATGTAGACAGATATAGCCCAGCCTAACAACCAAATTAATTACACCAAAGGAGAAGACACAGACATTGGAACAACTAATCAAGGATGTTCATATAACTCTACTAAATAAAATAAATGGGATGGCTAATGACATAAAACAGATCATAAAGAGGAAGAAGAGCATAAAGAGGAATTTAAAACAATAAATAGAAAAATAGCAGATATCACAGAGATTAAAGATTCTATAGACCAAATAAAAAACATACTAGAGACACACAATAGTAGGCTTGAAGAGGCAGAAGAAAGAATATGTGAACTAGAAGATAGGTAACTAATTCTGAACACTCAAAACAGCAAATGGCAAAAAAGATGGAAAAATTTCAATTGGCTGTCAGGGAAGTGATGGACAAAACAAAGTGCACGAATGTAAGAATTATTGGTGTCCCTGAAGAAGAAGAGAAGAGAAAAAGGCTATGAAGATTTGTTGACAATATAATGGGGGAAAGCTTCAATAAATATACAAGTCAAAGAAGCTCAATGAACTCCAAATAGAATAAATCCAAATAGGCCTTCCCTAAGACACATACCAACCTGTCTTTCAAATGTTTAAGAGAAGCAGAAAATCCTGAAAGCAGTAAGAGAAAAACTATCCACTACATATAAGGGAAACCACATAAGACTGAGTTCAGGCTACTTAACTGGCATCAGGAGGTCAGAAGGCAGTGGTATGATATATTTAAGATCCTGAAAAAGAAAGACTTCCACCAAGAATTCTGTACCCAACCAAATTGGTCTTCAAAACTGAGGGAGAGATTAAAATTTTCATGGCCAAAGAAATCCTGAAAATTTGTTAACAAGAGAAAGGCCCTAGAAGAAATACTAAAGGGAGTTCTTCCTTGATTGGGAGAGGGAGGTCTGGAGGAGGGCACAGAATTGAAGAGTATCAGTAAGAGTAATGTAAAGGATAAAAAGAGAAAGAAGGGCTGGCGATGGTGGCACAGATCTTGCCTACCATGCCGGAGGCCCAGGTTCAATTCTTGGTGCCTGCCCATGCAAAGGAAAAATAAAATAAAATAAAAGAGACAGGGAAAAGAATATATAGATCTGAAAAGTAAAATCCAAAAGATAAGATGGTGGAGGCAAGAAATGCTTTTTCAGTAATAACTTTGAATGTTAATGGGCTAAACTTACCAATTAAAAGATATACATTGGCAGAATGGATTAAGAAATATAATCCAGCTATATGCTGCTATCAAGAGACTCATGTTAGACACAAGGATACAAATAGATTGAAAGTGAAAGGATGGAAAAAAAACTTCCATGCAAGTTATAATGGAAAGAAAGCAGGAGTAGCTATACTAATATCAGACAAAATAGACTTTAAATATAAAGATATCATTAGAAACAAAGAAGGACACTATATATTAATTAAAGGGACACTTCACCAAGAAGAAATAACAATCATAACTGTTTATGCTCCCAATCAAGGAGCTCCAAAATACATGAGACAGACATTGGGAAAACTGAAGGGAGCAATAGATATTTCAACAATATTAGTAGAAAACTTCAATACACCACTCTGCTCTATAGATAGAACAACCAGACAGAAGATCAACAAAGAAATAGAGAAGTTAAACAACTTGATAAGTGAATTAGGCATAACAGACAAAAATAGGTCATTACACCCTAAAAAAAGGTATAAATTCTTCTCTAGTGCTCATGAAACATTCTCTAGAATAGATCATATGCTGGGGCACAAAGCAGGTTTTTATGAATTTAAAAACATTGAAATTATTCACAGCACTTTCTCTGATCCAATGAAATGAAGCTGGATCTCAGTAACCACCAAAGGACAAGAACATTCACAAATAAATGGAGAATAAATACACTCTTAAACAACCAGAGGGTCAAAGAAGAAATTGTTAGAGAAATCAGTAGCTACCTGGAAATGAGGGAAAATGAGAATACAACATATCAGAATTTATGGGATGTGGCAAAAGCTGTGCTGAGAGGGAAATTTATTGCCCTAAATGCCTATATTAAAAAACAAGAAAGAGAAAAATTTGAGGACTTAACTGCTCCCATGGAGTAGCTTGAGAAAGAACAGCAAACTAATCACAAAGCAAATAAAAGAAGAGAAATAGCAAAGATTAAAGCAGAGTTAAATGAATGGGAAAGAAAAAGAACAATAGAAAGAATCAATAAAACCAAAAGTTGGGCCACTAGTAAGACTGACAAAGAAAAAAAAAAGAGAGGATGCAAATAAACAAAATCAGAAATGAGAAGGGATACATTACTTTAGACACTGAAGAAATGCAATAAACCATAAGAGGATACTATGATCAACTATATGCCTAATGAACTAGACAACTGAGATGAAATGGACAAATACCTAGAAACATACAAACAAGCTACACTGACTTAGCAAGAAATAGACGATCTCAACAAACTAATCAGAAGTAGAGAGATTCAGTCATCAAAAATTATCCTACAAAGAAAAGCCCAGGGCCAGATGGCTTCACAGGGTAATTTTATCAAGCATTCCAAAGAGAACGAAACTAACCCTGCTCAAATCTTTCCAAAAAATTGAGGAAAGGAAACACTACCTAACTTATTTTATGAAGCTAATATTTTAATAACAAAACTGGGTAAAGATGCTATAAGAAAGGAAAACTACAGGCCAATTTCCCTAATGAACATAGATGCAAAAATTCTCAGCAAAATATTAACAAATCAAATCCAACATCACATTAAAAGAATTATACACCACGACCAGGTAAAGTTTATACCAGGAATGCAACGATTGTTCAATACAAGAAAACCAATTAATGAAATACAGCACATTAACAAATTGAATGGGAGAAATCATATGATCATCTCAACTGATGCTGAAAAAGTATTTGACAAAATTCAGCATTCTTTTCTGATAAAAATACTTAAAAAGATATAAATCAGAGGGAACTACTTCAATATGATAAAGGGCATATACCAATAAAAAACCAATAGCCAGCATTGTACTCAATGGAGAGAGACTGAAAGCTTTCCCCCTAAGATCAGGAATGAAACAAGGATGCCCAGAATCACCACAGTTGTTTCCAGAGGACAATGAAATAAATGGCATTCAAATTGGAAAGTAAGAAGTAAAACTTTCATTATTTGCAGGTGACATGACACTATACTTGGAAAATCCTGAGGAATATACAGCAAAGTTACTTGAGCTAATAACCAAATTCAGCAAGGTGGCAGAATATAAAATTAATGTGCAAAAATCAGTAATGTTTCTATACACAAGCAATGACCTAACTGAAGAGTCAGTTAAGGAAAAAATTCCATTCAAAATATCAACTGAGTGAATCAAGTACTTTGGAATGAACTTAACTAGGGAGGTAAAGGATAGAAAACTATATAATATTGCTAAAAGAAATCAAAGAAGATCTAAATAGATGGAAAGACATTCCCTGCTCATGGATAGGATATAGTTAAGATGTCAATTCTACCCAAAATGATCTACAGATTCACACACAGTGCCAATCAAAATTCTAACAACCTACTTTGAAAACTTGGAAAAGCTAGTTACCAAGTTCATTTGGAAGGGAACGAGACCCTGAATAACTAAAAGCATCCTAAAAAAGAACAAAGTGGGAGGATTAACACTCTCTGATTTCAAAACTTATTATAAAGCCACAGTGGTCAAAACAGCATGGTACAGGCACTAAGATAGAAATATTGACCAATGGAATCGAATCGAGAGTGCAGAAATAGACCACCAAATCTATGGTCAACTGATATTTGACAAGCCCCCAAATCCATTGAACTGGGACAAAACAGTCTTTTCAACAAATGTGCATGGGAGAACTGGATATCAATAGCCAAAATAATGAAACAGGACCCTTACCTTACTCCCATAGAAAAATTAACTCAAAGGGAATCAAACACCTAAATTAAGAACTAGCACCATAAAACTTCTAGAAGAAAACATAGGGAAACAGCTTTAAGACCTAGTAATAGGAGGTAGTTGCCTAAACTTTACACCCAAAGCACAAGCAACAAAAGAAAAAATAGATAGATGTGAACTCCTGAAAACCAAATACTTCTGTACCTCAAAAGAATTTGTCAAAAAGGTGAAGAGGCAGCTAACTCAGTAAGAGAAAATATTTGGAAATCACATATCTGATAAACATTTGATGTCCTGTATACATAAAGAAATCATACAATTCAACAACAAAAGAACAAACAATCTAATTATAAAATGGGCTTAATCTCCAGTATTTTCAAGCAGCTAGAAGTAAAAACCTAAAATTGTGGAATTGTAACCCATCCCAAACTCTGAAATCTGTTCTACATCTAATTATGATGCTGTGCTTTGAAATTTACTGCTTTTTTGTATATATGTTATTTTTCACACAAAAAAGAAAAAAAAGTGAATTGTGCTGATAAAAAACTATTTCTTCTAGCATCCAGTGTTCTGGAGCAGCTAGAAGGAAAAATCTGAGATGATGGTATGGTATCCAAACTCTTGGATCTGTCCTGTAAGTACTTGTTGAAGAGTGTTTTGAAAACTATGCTTTTTCCCTTCTTTGCTTTGTATATATGTTATATCATACAACTTAAAAAATTAAAAAAAAAAAACACCTTGTGACTAAACTTCACTTGTACCCATTTATCCAGTTTTCAACTTTAAAATATTATGATAATCAGTGACAGTTCCTAATGATTATTATTGTAGTTTTGGGTCAGCCCAGAACTAACCCACCCCATGTGCAAAGCTATTTTGATTTTTGAGGCTGGATCTAACCAAATGGGCTCTCCTGACATGTGCAGTAGCTTAGACTTTAACCTGTAAGTCATCTATACCTCATTAAAATACAAAAACATTATGCCCATCATCATATTAAGTCTACCATTTTCTTACATATGATCTGTGACTAAGCATAAAATCAATCAATCTGCACATGCTTAGTAATTAGAGCACATCTAATTACATTATCTGGGACCATTATGCTCATTATCCTAAAACCTAACTATCTTTATTTTTTTCCTGCCCATGCTTTAACACTATAAAACTATCAAATTACTGCAGCTTTAGGAGACAGATTTTGGGCCTGATTGGCCATCTGATTTCCTGTTTTGTGCTTAGCAATAAACTCTTTCTCACTTTGAAATTCCGGTGTCTCAGGAATTGATCATTAATGCATCAGGCAAAGTATCCAGTGCCTTTGTCTGGTAACATATATGTAGAAATGGGATTTCTGGTTCTTTTGGTAACACTATATTTAACTTTCTGAGGAATCCCCAAACTGCCTTCCACAGTGGCTACACCATTTTACATTGCCATCAATGTAAAATGTAAATGAATGATTGCTCCTGTTTCTCCACATCCTTTCCAATTTTTGTTTTCTGTTTTTGTTCTAATAGTAGCCATTCTAGTGAGTGTGAAATTATATCTTATTGTGTTTTTTAAAAACTTATTCATTGATGTTTGCTGAATTCTTAATTATTCATAATTAATTCAAAAATTTAATTTGCATAAAGTTAGAAGTAGTTATAATATTCATTTCTTGTGTTCATTTGACACATCTTTGCAAACCCTTCTGATGGATTTTATAGTCTGAAACACAGAGGACAGACTTGTGAACCCAGCACTGGAATCTGCTCCTTGGTGACTTCTGTCTTATTTATTTCTCCCTTAGTGGCATAGCTTTTATTTTAATTGATGTGTATTATATATTCACATACCATATAATCACCCAAAGTGTACAATCGATAGTTCACAATATCATCATATAGCTCTGCATTTATCATCATAATTGACTTTTCTTTTTCATGAAGAATAACATATATATAAAAAGCAATAAACATCAAAGCACATTGCAACAGTTAGTTGTAGAACAGTGTCCATTTCATGTAGGTTATCTAATTTATTGCATAGAGTTTTTCACAATATCCTCTTATAGTCCTTTTTATTGAAGTTGGGTCAGTAGCACCCTTTTCATTTCTGATTTTCTTTATTTGTGTCTTATTTATTTATTTATTGTCAGTCCAGCTAAAAGTTTGTCAATTTTATTGATCATTTCAGAAACCAGCTTTTGATTTGTTGGTTCTCTTTATTGTTCTTTTTGGTTTTCTTTCATTTATCTGCACTCTAATTTTTAATATTTCTTTATTTTTGCTTTGGATTTAGTTTGCCCTTCTTTTACTATTTCTTTGAGTTTTGAGGTTAGGTCTTTGATTTGAAATCTTTCTTCCTTTTTAATGTAACAGTGCCTTTGTAATCTATTTTATTTTCATTTTCAATCACCACAAGATAGTTCCTGATTTCTTTTGTGCTCTTTAGCCCTTTGATTAAGAGTACGCTGTTTAATTTCTATATATTTGTGAAGTTTCCATTTCTCTCTCTGTTATTGATTTCTAGCTTCATTCCATTGTTGTTGGAGAAATGGCTTTGTATGATTTCAGTATTTTTAAATTTATTGAAACTTATTTTGTCACCTAAGATATAGTTTATTCTGGGGAATGATCTATGTGCACTCTAAGAAAATATGTATTCTATTGTTAGGTTAAGTGTTCTACATGTATCTATTAGGTCTAGTCATTTAGAGTATTGTTCAAGTCCT
Source organism: Tamandua tetradactyla (assembly GCF_023851605.1). Taxonomy (NCBI): domain Eukaryota; kingdom Metazoa; phylum Chordata; class Mammalia; order Pilosa; family Myrmecophagidae; genus Tamandua; species Tamandua tetradactyla. The sequence continues at coordinate 20,507,398 of NC_135350.1, read as the reverse complement.
GTCTTTCCTTATTGATATTCTGCCAAGATGCTCCACCTATGATTGAAAGTGGTGTATTAAAGTCTCCTACTATTAATGTAGAAATTCTACTTTGTTAGTATTTATCTTATAGGTTTTGGGGCTCTACAATAGGTATTTATATATTTGTAATGATTACATCTTCTTGTTAAATTGACCCCTTTATCAACTTATAATAATCACCTTTGTATCTCATAAATGTTTTTGACTTAAAATCTATTTCATCTGATATTACTATAGGTAACTTTCTTTTGATTACTACTTGCTTGGTATATATTTTTTCCATCCCTTCACTTTCCATCTACTTGTATCTTTAAATTTTAGGTGAGTGTATTTCAGACAATATATAGTTAGGTCATGCTTTTTTATCCATTCTGCTGTTCTCTGCCTTTTGAGTGTAGAGTTTAATGCATTTGCTTTATATATATCTTTGTAGTTATTTTTCTAAAGCTATAGATTTTGCATTACTTTTTTACTTTTTATATATTTTTATTTTAGCACCTGTAGGAAGTACGGAGTGGAGTTACATACCCGTACAACAGTACTGGTATTTATAATTACCCAAATGGTTCTTTATCAGAGGTTTTTATTTCTTTATGTCTAGTGTCCTTTCTTTTCAATCTAAAGAGCTTCTTTGAGCATTGCTTGTAGAATAAGTCTTGTGATGAATTCCTTCAGCTATTGTTTGTCTTGGAATGCCTTAATCTCTCCCCTTATTGAAAGAAAATCTCATAAGACATAAAATTCTTGGTAGGTAGTTGTTTTCATTCCACACTTTAAGTGTTTCAACCCACTGACTTCTTTTTTTTTTTTTTTTTAAAGGAAAGACAGAGAGAAGGAAGGAAGGATAGAAGGAAGGAAGGAAGGAAGAAAGGGAAACATTTTTAAACATTTTCTTGTTTTATTGTATTTTGTTTTTCCGTTTTTTGTTACATGGGCTGGGGCCGGGAATCGAACCGAGGTCCTCCGGCATAGCAGGCAAGCACTTTGCCCGCTGAGCCACCGCGGCCCGCCCCCCACTGACTTCTTGATTCCATAGTTTCTGATGAGATATTGACACTCAATTTAATTGGGACTCCTGTATACATTACATACTATTTTTTCTTGCAGCTTTTGGAACTTTTTCCTTGAATTCAACAGTTTGACCAGTATGTGAAGGGGTATATTTTTCTTCATATTTATCCTATTTGGTGTTCTCTGGGCTTCTTGGATGTGCGGATTCACATCTTTTGTTAAATTTGGAAAGTTCTCTGTTATTATTTCTTTGAATACTCCTTCTGCCCCTTTCACTCTTTTTTGCTTCTTCTGGGATTCCCATAATGTCTATATTGGTACCCTTGAGGGTGTCCCAAAGGTTTCTTAGACTATTTTCACTTTTAATACTTCTTTTAACTTTCCAATTCTTAGCCTCACTCATTTCAATAGTCTTGTTCTAGAGTTCACTGATTCTTTTTTTCTGCCAGCTCCAATCATTGTTGAAACACTCCTGGGAATTTTTTATTTCTACTATTGTGGTCTTCAACTTCAGTAGTTCTGTTAGGTTCCTTTTTAAAATTTCTATTTTGTTACTAAGATTCTCATATTGTCCATTCATTGTTTTCCCGATATACTTTAGTTCTTTCTCTGTATTTTCCTTTGTCTCTTTGAGCAAACTGAAGATCATTTTCTAAGTTTTTGTTCTATATGTACACCATTTGGTATTCTTTGTTGGTGTTTTCTAGATTTTTATCTTCTTGCTTTGACCAGGCCATCATTTCCTATTTGTTCTTTTTTTTTTTTTTTTTTAAGTCTTGTGCTCTTTGTTGCATACTGTACATTTTAATGTTTAAAAATACCAACTCTGGGATTTATTTCCTGACATGTCTTTTACTTACTTTTGCATCAGCTGGTGATATGACAGAGACTTTCATGAGAGTCAGCCCACCTATCAGGAAGGTGGAATGCAGTGTCCAGGGTCCTCCTTGTCTTTTCTGTGTCTGTATTCACCTGTGCTTATGCTTGCAGTGTCTTTAGCATTCCCCTGTTTACAGTAACTTGAAAACCTCCTCTTTTTCCCAGGAGACAGACCTTCCACCTTCCTCCAGCATTTAAAACAGGTAAGCCTTTGCCCCAGTTTGTCCAACATAATAGTTTCTTACTATGCTTTCATTGTTACCTCAAGGTGCTTTATCCTGAAGAGTAAATTCTGAGAAGAGGAAAAGAAGAAGAGTTTCCCAAGTCAGTATTTCTCAGCCAGAAGAAGTCCAGGGATCTAGGAAGGGAGTCCTGACAGGCTCCTAATTGCCCTGTGTAGGGGGTCAGGAAGGGCACCAGGAACTTCTTCCATGGCTCCCCAAAAGTGTATTTTCTTGACATGCACTGGAAATGCAGCCCTTCAACTGTCACTTGTATCTTTGAGAAAGTGTAGTGTCTTTAAGTCTCCTCAGCCACTTTTGTCTTGGGCAGATTGGAATAACGGCTTCCCTCAGAGCCAGACCTTCCAGTCATCTGAAGTCACTAATCAAAACCTGTGGTCAGTGAATGGCTGTGCCCACCTTTTTTTTACTTGGGAAGTGGGCTCTTATAGATGCCTTCTGTCACCAGTAACTAGCCAGGGACCACACCCCATGATGACCTGCCATGAGAGTGTGGATTGGCTGCTGGTTATCACGGCTTGGAGAAAGCAATTTCCCAGTCTTTATCATAATTTACAGTCTTTACCATACTTTACTAGCCTCCTCCTCCCACTCTTCCCTGAATACAATACAGTATTCTACTGGATTTTGGAGTTTCAAAATAGTTGTTTCAGATATTTCCTGCCTGTTTAATAGTTGTACCAGTGGGGAAACCTAACTTAGGACCTCCCCACTCTGCCATTTTCCTATAATCCTCAAGGAAGTCCATTGTGTCTACATTATTTTTGTTGCCCATACTTTTTGTATTGAGTCTAAAAATCCTTTGCTTGCTTACAAGGTCCTGAAGATATTTCCCTATGTTCTTGTAAGAGTTTTATAGTATTAGCTTTTATATGTAGTTCCTTAATCCATTTCAAGTTAACTTTTGTATTTGGTGGGAAGTAAGTATCCAAATTTATGCCCTGTTTTTCAATCCTGGAGAAGTGACTTTATTATAGGGATTGACTTAAACAATGGAATGGTCATAAAGATTTTCCAAAATTCCAGTAGGAAGAGAAAAATTTTTGACCTCTGTTAAAATAAAAGTTAATAGCTGGTACTTTTTAAAAATTCAAATGGTATATTCTTGAACATAGATGTAAATTGAATTATCTAGTAACTAATATTTGTTGAGTACTTCTGGGGTCCAGGTTCTGTTACAAGTGCTTTACAAAACTACAATTAACCCTCTATACACACACACAATATATATACACACTACAATCATTCTCTATACAAGTAAAGAACTTTGTAGCAGTTTTGTACATTGGCTAAAGTAGATTTAAGTAAATTTTCTACCCTGATTAAGTAGAAATGTAATTCATAGCCAGATCTATCTGTTTGTCACATATTAGACAAGGTTGCCTAGTAAATGTCCCTATATTAGATTTTTAATATACCTATATGTTAGTCAGGGTTGGCTAGAGAAATAGAACCAAAAAAAGAGAGCTGTAAATATGAAATTTATAAAAGTGTCTCATGTAACTGTGGGAATAGAAGAGTCTAAAATTTGTAGGGTAGGCTGTGAGTTTTGTGGCCCCAAAGAAGGGTCTGAATGAATTCCACAAGAGAGGCTTGCTGGCTGAAGAAACAGTGAAAGAGTCTCTCTTCTCCCTTAAAATCCTTCAACTTATTGGGTTATCTTGTTGTGAGAGACACACCTTAGTTGATCAGAGATCTAATCAGCCACAGATGCAATCAACTCACTGATAACTTAATACACCAGACTTCCAGTTTATCAACCAACCATGAAATGACTTTGTAACAATGGTCAGGCCAGTGCTTGCCTGACCAGACAACTGGCATAATCATTTGGTCAACTTGATACAAGAACCTAACCATTACAGTCCACCCCATGTCAACTTGGCAGCTATACACGTCAACTTGAAACTTGCTTAATTTTGAAAGAGAACACAATAACAGACATATGTTTTGCCTAACAATACTCAACTGTCCTGTGTACAACTGGAAACACACTACATCTCTTCAGAATAGGATGCAAGTCCTTAGGTAACATTCACACTTGCATTTTATTTCCTATGACTTAAATACTATGACATGAATAACACAACTAAGGTCATGTGATAAGAGGAAAACAAGATATTTGCTTATTTACAAATACAGACATACTTATAACAAAATAGGGAGGAAGTATACATACAATCATTTCCTCATTTCTGTAACTGATCATGTGGCCATAGTTTATATTTATTCACCACTTTCTTCTATTACCCATTCCATGCTCCCTTTACCCTCAGCAAGCACTTCAGTTGGTCATGGTTCTTTGCTGGATGGGGTGACCCAGACCTTCATTCCTGTCTACCATTGGTAGTCCTGCCTGGATTGAACTGTTGCAGTTTTCCATTGACTTTAATCACAGAGCATGGTAGAACTAAGAGACATCATAGGGGATCTCCTGCATTCCAGGAAACCGCTTCTTTACCGCTATTGTGTGGTTACAGTCTCATTTTCCCTTGATAATCAGGATCAACCACCCCAGACAGAACAGTAACCCATCTTGTGCCTGTTAACTCAGCAGCATGAGAAGCTCAAAGTGGCCAGGTGGTAATCTTAATTTCCAGTTCAATGGAATCATTGTTGTGTCTCCTGGAAGGAGCATTCTTCCTTTTGGAACTAAGACCTGTAAAACAGCAGAACTTAAGATTTCGGGGATAGAAAGCAAAAATTTTTTGAGTGGATCACTACGGGTGATAGTGAATGGTGTCACTCCCATTTCCACTCCTTGATTCTGGACCTGTGAATCCTGACTATCAGAGAAACAACCCCACAGAGTGGATGTTGATTCAGAGCATGCATAGCCTCCTGGAGAATATTGTTCCAGACCTGCAAGGTTTTGCCACCTAATTGGCATCATAATGGGGTCTTCAAAAACCCATTCTATCAAACTAGCTGCCTCTAAATGATGGGGAACATGGTAAGACCAAAGAATTCCATGAACATACACCCATTCCTGCACTTCATTTGCTGTGAAGTGGGTTTCTTGAACAGAAACCATGCTGTATGGAATATCGTGACAGTGGATAAGGTATTCTGTAAGTCCATGTATGGTAGTTTTTGCAGAAACATTGTGTGCAGGGAAGACAAACCCATATCCCGAGTATGTGTCTGTTCCAGTTAGAACAAATCACTGCCCCTTCCACAATGAGTGTTCCAATATAATCAACCTGCCACTGGGTAGCAGGCTGATCACTTTGGGGAATGGTGCCATATTGGGGACTGAGTGTGGGGTCTCCGATGCTGGCAGATTGGGCACTCAGCAGTGGCTGTAGCCAAGTCAGGCTTGGTAAATGGGAGTCCATGTTGCTGAACCCATGCATAATCTTCATTCTTACCACCATCCCCATTTTGTTCATGAGCCCATTAGTGAATGGCAGCATTGGTTGAGAAAAGAGGATGACTTGTATCCACAGGATGGGTCAATTTATCCTTTAAATGATTAAGACCTTCTTCTGCTGAAGTCACCCTTTGGAGACCCTTCACATGGGACACAAATATCTTCAAGTTCTTTGCCCACTCAGAAAGGTATATCCACATACCTCTTCCTGAGTCCTCTTTTTCACCAATTTTCCAAACATTCTCCTTCCAAGTCCCTGACCATACAACCAAATCATTAGCAATAGTCCATGAGTCAGTATATAAACACACCTCCAGCCAGCTTTCCTTCCAAGAAAAATGAACAACCAGGTATGTTGCTTGAAATTATGCCAACTGGGGGGATTTCCCCACACGACTGCCCTTTAAAGAGATCCCAGAATTGGGTTGTGTTACAGCTGTCCACTTCCAGGTGTTTCCTGCACATCCTGCAGAGCCATCTGTAAACCAGACCTGAGTTTTCTCTTCCTTGGTCAACTGGCTGTAAATAACTCACCAAGAGACCATAGCCCTGGTCTGGGAAAGAGAAGGTAATGTGGCAGGAGTGGGGCCCCTAGGCATTTGGACTATTTTGTCATATAATTTACTTGTGCCTTCAAGACCTGCTTGAGCCCTATCTTTTCATTTCCATTTTATGATGGAGTGCTGCTTTGCAAGCCCAACTTTGTGGCTTGGTGGGTCAAACAACAGCCTGGCTCATGATTGACAACTCAGGTCTCATGGTAACTTGGTGGCCCATGGTTAAGCATTCTGTCTCTACTAAGGCCCAGTAGCAGGCTACAAGCTGTTTCTCAAAAAGAGAGTAGTTGTTTGCAGTGGATGATAAGGCTTTGCTCCAAGATCTTAGGGTTTCTGTGTTTTGATTCTCTTATAGATGCCTGCCAAAAGCTCCAGACAGCATCCATACTTGCCACTGACACTTCCAGCACCATTCGATCTGCTGGATTATATGGCCCAAGTGGAATAGCAGCTTGTACAGCAGCCTGGAGTTGTCACAGAACCTTCTTTTGTTCTGGTTCTTATTCAAATCTAGCAGCTTTTCTGGTCACTCAGTTAATGGGTCAGAATAGCAAACTCAAATGAGGCATGTATTGTCTCCAAAATCCAAAGAGGCCAACTAGGTATTGTGAGATGCTTTTTTGGGGTATAGGAGGGGCCAGAAGCAACAGATTATCCTTCACCTTAGAAGGGATATCTTGACATGCCCACACCACTGGATACTTAGAAATTTCACTGAGGTGAAAGCCCCCTGTATTTTTGTTGAATGTATCTCTCACCCTCTGACACACAAATACCTTAGCAATAAGTCTAGAGTAGTTGCTACTTCTTGCTCATTAGGTCCAATCAACATGGTATCATTAATTTAAAAGACCAATGTGATGTCTTGTAGGAGGGAGAAACAATCAAGTTCCCTGCCAATAAGATTGTGACACAGGTCTGGAGAGGTCTCCTATCCATACACCTGAATAGGACAGTGAAGGTATACTGTTGGCTTTGCCAGCTGAATGCAGACTGTTTCTGATGGTCCTTACTGAAAGTTATTGAGAAAATAAGATTTGCCAGATCAATAGCTGCATGCCAGGTACCAGGTGATGTATTGATTTGATCAAGAAGTGATACCACATCTCAAATAGCAGCTGCAATTGGAGTCACCACTTGGTTAAGTTTACCATAATCTGCTGTTATCCTCCAAGTCCCATCTGTTTACTGCAAGGCCAAATAGAGCTGCAAGGGGATGCGGTGGGAATCACCACCTCTGCATCCTTCAAGTGCTTCAGAGTGGCATTCATCTCTGTAATCCTTCGAGGAATATGATATTGCTTCTAATTCACTATTTTGCTAGTTAAGGGAAGTTCTAGTGGCTTCCACTTGGCCTTTTCTACCATAATAGCCCTCACTTCATGAGTAAGAGAACTAATGTGGGGATTCTGCCAGTTGCTGAGTATGTCAATTCCAATTATACATTGTAGAACTGGTGAAATGACCACAGAATGGGTCTGGGGGCCCACCGTGAGATGACCTGAGCTAAAATTCCATCAATCACCTGACTCCATAAGCCCCTACCCTGACTGGTGGACCAAAGTGAAGTTTTTTTTTTTGTTTCCTGGAATTAGTGTCACTTCTGAGCCAGTGTCTAATAATACCCAAAATATCTGAGCATTTCCCTTTCTCCAGTGCACATCATCCTGGTAAAAGACCATAGGTCTCCTTGGGAGGGCTGTGAGGAAGGCTAACAGCATAAATTTTGAGCAGTGTAAAAAGGTCCTTCCTCAAGGATACCTGGCCCTCCCTATATTTGAGGGGCTCTGAATCTGTACAGTGTCTCAAGTCTGGGAATTGATTAAAGGACAATGACTCTCTATTTTTTTAAATTCAAATTAGACTTCTGTTCACTTGACCTAGAATTCTTCTGTTTATACAGCTCAAGCAAGAATTTAGTAGACCACCCATCTATTTTACTTCTAGGTACCCCATGATTTATTAGCTAACACTACAAGTGTCCACATGTCAGATTATTTTGACTGTTGCTTTGAGTCTGCTGCCCATTATGGTGCCATGCTCACCTTATCTGCGGTCATTAACTGGCACCACATGGCTTATGCCAACTTGGGATCCAATCATCCCCATTGTGTTTAAGGATTCCAGCTTAGTGACAGCAGTTCCCACAGTAATGTCTGACCTAAACAGAAGGGTGACTATAGAGCTCTTCAGAGTTGGTGGTGCTAGTCTCACAAATTTATTTCTCAAGATTCTGGTGAAAGATGTGTCCTCTGGACATTCCTTTGGTGTGTAAGCAGGTCTTCCATGATAAATCTGCCCCTATATTCCAATCTCTATAAGCCTCTGGATCCCCTCATTTACATTTTACTAGAGCAATTCCGGTGTTTCGAACTCAGGTAGTGTCAACCAGCTTTTGATCAGTATTTCAGTCAACCATACAAACCAACTATTAATGCCCTTTCTAACCCCTTGAGCTACAACCCTGAATGTAGAATCTCTGCTTAGTGGACCTGTATCAATAAATTCAGCTTGATCCAACTTTGTATTCCTTCTACCATTATCCCACACCCTTAATATTCATTCCCACACATATTTCCCTGATTTCTGTCTCTATGGGTTGGAAAACTCATGCAGTTCTTTTGGGGCATAACATACCTCCTCATGGCATATTTTGTACCTCACTTTTCAGGGTCTGCTGGGACTTTAGTTGTAGATCTTGAAGATAATAGGGGTGATGGTGGTAGGTCATGAAAAGAAATAGAAGTGTCTTTCAAGCCAATTATCTCAGGGCCTTCCATTGCAGTTTCATCTGGTGAAACAGGATTAGTAGCTCCAGACAGAGGACTGAGGGCTGTTTCCGCAGGAGAGGTGGTTACAGGGTCAGCAGGCAGTAAAGGGCTAATCTTGTTAGATGGTGGTTGGATGATAAACTCCTTGAGGAGACTGGAGTCCAAGAAGCTGTTTCCTCAAGGCTGTCCATTGCAGATCTAGCAAAGGCTCTATAGATTCCAGGTCTCCCATCTCCCCATTGCCATCAATATCAAGCCATATATTACTACCCCACATTTCAGGACCCAATTTTTTTCTAATAACAGCCCTTTAACAGCAGACACTCTGCAAGGTTGAGATTTTAGTTTACATTGTAAATCTGCTACTCCCACAATGAGGCTTCATAACTGGTTTTCAGAGATCTCAAGTATGATACCACAGGAAATAATATTTTCTTTCAGGGCATACATGGAAACTTTTACATTGTTCATACAGTGCTTAAGGTGCAAGCTTGAAGACTTCAGCTCATCCCTTTCTGTCATCACTGTATTCAGCATATCTTACAACAACCAGTCAACATTGTATCCCTCTTAATTTTACTAAACTCTGTAAAGATGTCAAAAACATTATTACCCAGAGCCTTGCATCATATAAACATACATCAGGTATATGCTTTTATGAATCTAATCTGTTGATTCTGTTTTTCTAGAGAACCCTAAGTAATACAGCTTGGTACCAGGAGTGGTTCTTAAGAAACAGAATCTTAAAAATGGGTTTTTATGAATGGTTATCTACTCTCATAGATAGACACTCAAAGGCACTAAGGACTCTGATTCCCATAATCAGAATGACATTCCCAATTCATGGAGTGAGTTGGCAAAAGAGATAGTCAAAATATCACCATTTGATTCTCCTAATGCTTCACTTGTACAAAGCCAGGCTCTGGGGAAGAAAGTTTTTGACACCTTTACAGAGTTTTGTGGAAATAAGACATATAGAGATGTTGGCTGGTTGTTGTTAGATACATTGGCTACATCAAGGAGTGAAAAGGATGGGCTTAAGGTTTCAAATGAGAAGCTTAAGCGCTGTCTGACAAATGTAGACATTTCTATGAGTATCCTGAAGGAAAATCTTATTTCCTGTAGCTGTAGACTTGAGATCTCTGAAAATCAGACGCAGAATCTTATTGTTAGAGTAGCAACTTTACAACATAAACTGAAATCTCAATGTTGCATGGTGTCTGCCGTCAAAGTGAGGGCATTGATTGGAAAGGAGTGGGACCCTGAAAAATGGGATGGTGGCATATGGACAGATAATGATGTTGGGGGTGAGGTTGAAACCCTAGGTCATGATGAGTCTTCTCTAGATAACCCTGTAATAGTTTGCCCTGAGGACATAACTGCCCCACCTCCAGCCTGCCTTGAGAAGTTGGCCACCCAACCTCCTCCTGAAGGGATTAGCCCTAGAGTGATTAATCCTGTTTCACCAGATGAAACTACAAAGGAAGGCCCTGAAGCAAATGGCTTGGAAGATATTTCTAATTCTTTTCATGACCCACCCCCACTACCCCTCATTTCTTTCAGACCTATAACTAGACTAAAGTCCCAACAGGCCCCTAAAGGTGAGGTACAAAGTATCACACATGAGGAGGTACATTTTACTCCAAAAGAACTGTGTGAGTTTTCCAATTTATATAGACAGAAATCAGGGGAATATCTGTGGCAATGGATTTTATGAGTGTGGGATAATAGCGAGAGGATATATGGCTGAATCAGGCTGAATTTATTGATATGGGCCCAAGAAGCAGAGATTCTGTATTCAATGTTATAGCATGATGGGTTAGAAAAGGTATTAACATTTTGTTAGGGTGGTTGGTTGAAACATGGATCAAAAGGTGGCCAACATTACCTGAGGTTGAAATGCCAGAACTGCCCTGGTATAATGTAGATAAGGGGATCCAGAGGCTTAGAGAGATTGGAATGTTATAGTGGATTTATCATGCAAAACCTGTTCTTACACCTCAGCAATGTCTAGAGAATGCACCTTTTACCAGAACAGTGAGAAATAAATTTGTGAGACTAGCACCATCATCCCTGAACAGCTCTGTGGTTGCACTTCTCTGTAGGTCAGATATTATTACTGTGGGAACTGCTGTCACTGAGCTGGAATCCTTAAACACAATAGGGATGACGGGATGCTGAGTTGGCAGAAGCAAGGAGGCAGCACTTAATCGCCAAAGACAGGCATGGCTATTATAGTAGACAGCAAACTCAAAGCAGGCATCAAAATTATATGACTCACAGAGATTTGTGGCATTGGTTAGTAAATCATGGGGTACCTCGAAATACAATAGAAGGGCAGTCGACTAAATTCTTGTCCGAGCTGTATAAACAAAAGAGTTCTAGGTCAAGTGAACAGAAGTCTAACCCGAATTACGAAAACACAGAGTCACTGTCTCTTAATCAATTTCCAGACTTCAAACAGTTTACAGACCCAGAGTCCCTTGAATGAAAGGGAGGCCAGGCCTCTTTGGGGGGAGAACCCTGTTACATTGCCACAAATTAATACTGTTAATCTTTCTCAAGCCTTCCCCAAGGAGACCGACAGCCTTTTACCAGGATAACTGTGCACTGGGGAAAAGGAAATCATCAGATATTTTGGGGATTATTAGATACTAGTTCAGAAGTGACATTAATTCTTGGGGATGCAAAATATCACTCTGGTACACAGACAGAGTGGGGCTAATGGAGGCCAGGTGATCAATGGAGTTTTAGCTCAGTCCGTGTCACAGTGGGTCCAGTGGGTCCCTGGACCCATTCTGTAGTTATTTCCCCAGTTCCACAATGTTTAATTGGTATAGACATACTGAACAACTGGCAGAATCCCCACATTGTCTCTCCAGCTTGTGCAGTGAGGGCTATTATGGTGGGAAAGGCCAAGTGAAAACCACTAAAACTGCCCCTACCGAGTAAAATAGTAAATCAGAAGCAATATCATATTCCTGGAGGGATTGTAGACATTACTGTCACTATCAAGGGCTTGAAGGATGCAGGGGTGACGATTCCCACCACATCCCCATTAAATTCTCCTATTTGGCCTGTGTAGAAAACAAGTGGGTCTTGTAGAATGACAGTGGATTATTGTAAGCTCAACCAGGTGGTAACTCCAATTGCAGCTGCTGTTCCAGATGTGGTATCATTGCTTGACAAATCAATACATCCCCTGGTACCTGGTATATAGTTATTGATCTGGCAAATGCTTTTTTCTCAATAGCTATTAGTAAGGACCACCAGAAACAGTTTGCTTTCAGCTGGCAAGATCAGTAATATACTTTCACTGTCCTACCTCAGGGGTATATGAACTCTCCAACCCTATGTCATAATCTTGTCTGCAGGAAAGTTGATCATTTCTTCCTCCCACAAGACATCACACTGGTCCATTATATGGCTGATATCATGTTGATTGGACCTAGTGAGCCAGAAGTAGCAACCACTCTAGACTTATTGGTAATGCATTTGTGTGTCAGAGGATGGGAGATAAATCCAACAAAAATACAGGGGCCTTCCATCTCAGTGAAATTTCTAGGTGTCCTGTGGTGTAGGGAATGCCAAGATATCCCTTCTAAAGTGAAGGAGAAGTTGCTGCATCTGGCCCCTCCTATGACCAAAAAAGAGGCACAATGCCTAGTTGGTCCCTTTGGATTTTGGCAACAACATATTCCTCATTTGGGTGTGCTACTCCGGTACCTTTATTGAGTGACCAGAAAAGCTGCTAATTTTGAGTAGGAACCTGAACAAGAGGAGGCTCTGTGACAGGTCCAGGGTGCTGTACAAGCTGCTCGGACCATATGATCTAGCAGATCCAATGGTGCTGGAAGTGTCAGTGTCAAATAGAGATGCTGTTTGGAGCCTTTGGCAGGCCCCTATAAGAGAATCACAACGCTGACCCTCAGAATTTTGGAGCAAAGCCTTACCATCTGCTGCAGATAACTACTCTACTTTTGAGAAACAGCTTTTGTCCTGCTACTGGGCCTTAGTAGAAACTGAATGCTTAACCATGGGCCACCAAGTTACCAAGACATCCGAGTTGCCTATCATGAGCTGGGTGTTGTCTGACCCACCAGGCCATAAAGTTGGGCATGTGCAACAGCACTCCATCCTAAGATGGAAATGGTACCTACAAGATAGGGCCAGAGCAGGTCCTTAAGGCATAAGTAAGTTACATGAGGAAATGGCCCAAATGCCCCTTGTCTCTACTCCTGCCACATTGCCTTCTCTTTCCCAGATCAGAGCTATGGCCTCTTGGTGAATTCCTTACAGTAAATTGACTGAGGAAGAGAAAACTTGGGTCTGGTTTACAGATGGTTCAGCACGATATGCAGGTACCACTTGAAAATGGACAGCTGCAGCACTACGATTGCTTTCTGGGGTGTCCTTGAAGGTTGTGGTGAGGGGAAATCCTCCCAGTGGGCAGAATTTCGAGCAGTGCACCTGATTGTTCATTTTGCTTGGAAGTAGAGCTGGCCAGAGGTGTGTTTGTATACTGACTCATGAGCTGTTGCTAATGGTTTGGCTGGATGGTCAGGAACTTGGAGAGACCATAATTGGAAAATTGGTGACAAAGAGGTCTGGGGAAGAGGTGTGTGGATAGATCTTTCTCAGTGGGTTAAAAACATGAAGATGTTTGTGTCCCATGTGAATGAACACCAGAAGGTGGCTTCAGTAGAGGAAGATTTTAATAATCAGGTGGATAAGATGACCTGTTTTGTGGATACCAATTAACTTCTTTCCCCAGCAACTCCTGTCATTGCCCAATGGGCTCATTAACAAAGTGGTCATGCTGGTAGGGATGGAGGTTATGCATGGGTTCAGCAACATGGACTTCCACTCCCCAAGGCTGATCTGGCTTCAGCCACTGCTGAGTTCCCGGTCTGCCAGCAGCAGAGACCCATGTTCAGTCCCTGATATGACACCATTCCCCGAGGTGACCAGCTAGCTACATGGTGACACATTGATTACATTTGAACACTCCTTTCATGGAAAAGACAGTGATTTGTTCTAACTGGAATAGATACATTTGGTTTGCTTTCCTTGCCTGCAATGCTTCTGCCAAAATGACCATCCATGGACTTACAGAATGCCTTTCCATCATCATGGTATTCCACATAGCAGTGTTTCTGATCAAGGAACACACTTCACAGCAAATGAAGTGTGAGAATGGGCACATGCTCATGGAATTCTCTGGTCTTACCATGTTCCCCACCATCCAGAAGCAGCTGGATTGATAGAATGGTGGAATGGCCTTTTGAAAACTTAGTTCTGGTGCCAACTAGGTGGCAATATCTTGAAGGGCTGGGTTAATGTTCTCCAGGAAGCTGCATATGCTCTGAATCAACATCCACTGTGTGGTGCTGTTTTCCCCATAGCCATGATCCATGGATCCAGGAAACGGGTGGAAATGGGAGTGGCACCACTCACTGTTACCCCTAGTGATCCACTAGTCAAAGTTTTGCCTCCTGTCCCTGCAATCTTGAGCTCTGCTGGTCTACAGGTTTTAGTTCCAAAAGGGCGAGGGCTTCCACCAGGAGAAACAATTATTCCATTGAACTGAAATCTAAGACTGCCTCCAGGACACTTTGGGTTACTCATGCCTCCGGATAAACAAGCCAAGAAGAGGATTACATTACTGGCTGGCATGATTGACCCTGATTATCAGGGGGAAATAGGATTGCAACTAAACAAAGGAGGTAAAGAAGAGTTTTCCTGGAATATAGGAGATTTCCTAGGGCATCTTTTGTACTATCATGTCCTGTGATTACAACCCAATCCAGGCAGGACTATCAATGGCTCTGAGACTTCAGGAATGAATGTTTGGATCACCCCATCAGGCAAAGAACCATAGCCAGCTGAAGTGCTTGCTGAGGGTGAAGGGAATATGGAGTGGGTAGTGGAAGAAAGTAGTGATAAATATTAGCTATGACCCATGATCAGTTACACAAATGAGTACTGTAATACTGTTTTGTTCATGTTGTAGTATATACGTTGTAAGGTATCAAGTTTAAGAATGAATGTTACCCAAGGACTTGCACTCTGTTCTGAGGAGATTTAATGTGTTTCCAGTTGTATGCAGGACAGTTAAGTATTGTCAGGCAAGAAAAAAATGTGTCTTTCATTGTTTTCTATTTAGAAATTAAGCATGGTTTAAGGTGTTGTATATAGCTACCAAGTTGTCATGGTCAGGTTCATGTCTCAATTTGGCCAGGTTCTGGTAACTCTTTGTCTGGTTGGGCAAGTGCTGGCCTGTTTCTTGCTATGAGGACATTTCATAGAATTAAATCATGATCATGTTGGCTGCATCCACTGCTGAATCCATTTGTAATCAGCCAAGGGGAGCGTCTTTTGCAATAAATGATATTTAATCTAATTAATGAAAGGCTTTTAAGGAGGATTCAGAAGAGACAGCTTCTCTTCTCTTTCTTCTCCCCAGCCTCTCCTGTGGAGTTTGTCTAGCCTTTCCATTGAAGTCATCAGCTTCACAGCCTGTCATAGGGATTTTGAATTCTATGTTCCCATGGTTATGTGAGGCATTTTTATAAATTTTATATTTACAGATATTTTCTTTTGATCCTGTTTCTCTAGAGAACCCTAACTAATACAGCGGGCTACCTTTAACATGCCATTGCTTGGTAATTCTGAGAATAGGAATTCCATAGGTGTTTTAGTGAATTATCATAAAAATATTTTCAACTGTAAAACATTATAATAACAATCAATAATAATTTTCAAGGAAATCATTAAAATTTCATCTACCAGGCAAAATTTAGCTGTTGAAAATCTTTATTCTTAGCGCTAGGTCTTTAATTTCCTTAAATGAGAAATTGCTTCAAGATAAGTAAGCACTGCATAGTACACTTTGAAACTCAATGAGAAGAAAATGAGAAGAATTCAGAGTGGCTCATGCACTGTGACAGAATTTAGCTATTTATTTATTTTTTATTATAAGGGAGAGTTCATAAGGGAAACATGTTGAAATAAAAATACTCACGGTCCTGTGACGTACAACTACAATAGGTGAAATAGCAAGGCTCAGGTCAAAAGTCCCAATGGTATGCAACAATTGTAAGTTGTTACTTCCTCACATGAACCCCTAGAATCATCTTCAGAGTCTAAAATTCCTAACATGACCTATATATTTAGTCATGATATAGGCCCTGCTCATCTTTGTATCTTTATCTCCTTCCATATCCTTCTTCTTGATACTCCACCCACACCGATCCACTTATTTACCTGCCATTTCCTAGATTTGAGATGTCCCTCCATTTTGGCCTTGGTGTAATCTATTTTTTCTGATAGAACACTATTTCCCACCTACCTTCCCTTTTGGTCTCAGCTTGCTCTGTGCTCCCTTTCTTCTTAAACTTACATTCAGAATTATTCCACAAGAAGAGAATTACTTCTTTACTTGTTTATCTTTGATATTAATCTTTGAGTGCCTCTTGAAAAGAAGTTCCATACTCTTTGTTACTCACCTAGTGCCTAAGATATTACCCAGCCTGCAGTAAGCACTTAAAAATGTATTTTTAATTAATGGGGCAAGCAAAGATTGCAGACCTAGCTGCAGCTGCTTGGAGGATGTTCAGTTGGTTGAAATGTCATGATATTCCAAGGGCATATTAATGTAATCTAAATGTTTATGGCCCCTACAAGTAGCCTCTGATTTTCCTTTCTACAGTCTTAAATCAGGACTAAGCACTTTCTAAGTTTTTTCACAAACACACAGACATACACACACTCATCTACTGTACAAACTTTAATGGATGCAATATGTATATATATATTGCTTTAGACACCCAGTTACCTTGGAGTTTATTTAAACTAAGAGAAAAAGTTCATTATGTTTTAATGCAATACCTAGATGGTTTTTTAAGTAACAACTGTGACAAATAGAAAGAATTAAGGAATGCTGCACTTGTGATCCATACAAAACGCCACCAACATTTTTGGTTGTACATACATTAAAGAAGTGTCTCAAATACTTTTCAAAATACTGTAGTAGCCAATACATAAAGGCACACCTTTAGGTGGGCATAAAAATGCAATTTAGAAAGGAAAAAAAATCATACTACACAATTTCTTTAAAATCTCTGAGCAAGAAAAGCAACACTGAAATTCACATACTGATTTTACACAATTTTTATACAATATCTTGACTTGAATCCAAGAGCAAAAGTTAAAACTCTTCTCCTCTATTTTTGGTAAATAATGACTGCATAGTAAGCTTAGATGACATTCCCCCTGGATTTTACCTGGAAATAGTCTTTAAATTTGTTTGTTTTTTTGTTTTTTTGTTTAAAAGAGGGCAGGTTTCACAGTTTTATATAGCTATCACCAATGTTAATATTTCTGGAGATCTCAGAAACATTCATATTCTTCACAGCTGATACAGCACAATCTGGAGCTCCTGCTAAGCCAGCCTCAGATTTCTCCAGTTTATCTCCAGTTTATTCTCCAGTTTCCAATACCACTATCCCCATCACCATTTCTGCAAGAATATTGTGAACCTTGTCTACATGGAAAATTAAATGCAGTTCACAGACATTTTCAAAACACAGGTCTAATGTTTCTACAGATACTTGAATTAGATATAAAATGCCAAGATCACTTCTGAAGAATCCACATGGAAGACAAAGTATAATGTGGTATAATGTCTATAAATTAGTTTGTTGTCAGTTCTTCCTATCAGCATCCTCCTTCTAGGAAATTACAAACATTTTCATCTCCTTTAGATATCAAATGGAAAGTCTCCTTGATGATTTGTTGCTCTGCATCTTCACTGTAAGGCTGGTAGAACTTGGAGAGCCACAGCTTCCATGTTGTTGAGATTAAGGAGGGTGTTGATCATGGCAGGTCAGGTGGGGCCTACTGGGTGGGCCCTGGGGGCCAGGATGCAGGCGAGTCTCAGGATCTTGCCAGCAGTCCTTCCCCACCCACCCTCCTACAATAATTTTTTTTAGGAGATATTTTATGGGAGTTTGATAGACACAGTTGGTTGCCTACACGATTGCCAATCTCTCAGCTTCCTTTTTTTCTTTTTCTTCTTTTTTTTTTTTTTTTAACAGAACTTCAATTTTATTCAGTCTCCTCATTCCCCATAGTGGCTGTTTTACAATCCCAAGCACCTTGCTTGCCAAGAGACTCTTTTATATGTGGACCTCTGACAAAATGCCAGCCAATGAGATATAGTGAGAAGTCAGCTAGAGGGCTTATAGGAAGGTTTTCTTGCTCATAAAAGGGACACAACGAAGGGCTGTTTCTTTTGCTTTAGTTCTTCTGTTCAGTATTTTAATTTCTAGAATGGTGCAGCCATCTTGTGGTTGGTAGTGCTTGTTTATTAGTGAGCTTCAGAGAGGGGTTATGTGTGGGGATCTGACTCTTTTGTTAGGGGATCTACATTTTACAAAAATGTAAATGTTTGTTGGATTTTGGTGACTAGGCCAGTCTGTTTTTTCTAGAGAATAATACTTCAGTCTTCTGCCTGAGCATGTAAGGCTAAGTGCTATAATTTTAGCAGCCAAGCAAGATAAGGATCTTGTTATTTTCCTGTCCTCTGCTTTCTCTCTTGTCCTTGAGTTTAGAATTAACCCAGTTCCATGAATGAATAGGAAACCTCTTGTCTTTTGCAGATAGTTGAGGAGAGGAGATCACTAATTATGTGAAATAGAGAGTATAGTGGGAAATACAGATTTATAATTGTTCCTCTGTAGGTAGGTAGTTTCTGTTTCTCCACTTTGCTAAAGCAGTTACTTTTTATATCTCTACTTTACAGCTTCCAAAATTGGGATGATATAGTTTGTCTTGTATCTTGTTCTCCTATTAACTTTTTATTTGTGGATTTTTTTTTATTCCTTCATGGATGTTTTAGTTGATTTTCAGGAATAGGTAGGAGAAATGTGTGCTCTAATTCTACCATGTTTAAATAGCTCTCTTCTGCTTTAGTGTCTTACCTAATTTTTACTTCGACGGAGTTATAACTTCACTCTCTTATTTAGGTAGTTTTGAAATATGTGTTGCTGCCAATAGTCACTGTGTCAGGTTTTCAGGGATGAACCATTGAAGCTTAATAGGCAGTGCTGTGTAGAAGTTGGCATGTGGGAACTGATTGTTAATTTTTGAGAAATTTTGTGCACCAGTTATATACAAAGTCATCATTATAAGCTCTATAATCTTAAAATTAAATAAACTGTATTAAGAACAAACATAACGATAACTCAAATCTCATCACATCCTCATTATTTTACTACAAAGACTATTATCTATGTTCTTAAAGTTGGTTATATCTATTGTTTTAATAAGGTAAAAATAACACATAATGGTGTAATACTACATATCTCTTCCCAACTGTACATTCAGTGACATCACATTGAGAGCTCGAAATGAGGTGCAGTGGGAGAATTTACAACCCAGAAGTCTGCAAATGCTTTTCTCTGGAAACCTGGTTGTTAAATATTTAGAAGCATGTCACTGTTACATATCCTCTGAAATCAAGACGTTAAAGCACTCCTTACCTGTGCCCCATCAACTTTTATTTAGATCTTGTCCAGAGTATTGTGTTTTTTTTTCCATTTCCTTCCTTTCCCTCCCTCTTTTTTCTCATTCTTACCTTCCCTCTTTTTCTTTCTACCTCCTTTCCTTCTGAAATGACTCTATGTGCTGGAGTTAGGCAGGCATTGGCCAATATATGTCTACAAATGGTTGGACTGCCTGGAACCAGAGCATTACTGTTTTTTCTGCGTCTGCTCCCCTTCTTCTAAGTCAGCACTGCTTAGAATCAAGGAAGAATACCATTGCCCTTTGCACACGGCCAAGTCCTGGTTTTACTCTCCAAGGTCACCTAGCATATTTGTGTCAGTTTGCCTATTCTCCCTTTGGGTTCTCATCTCTTCTCACTGGCTCATATTTATTGAGCCTGAATCTTCTTCCAGCAGGGCAGAGAAAAATGAGGAAGCATTTCATACATTTTTAGGCAAATCCTGCTTCAATCACAGGACAGAATGAAACTACATCTATATGTCTTTTAAAGAGCCTTCCTCTGCCAAATTGTATATGATTAATTTGTAAGTTTTATTTTATGACATAAACATAGTAATCACTTTTCTGGGTGATCTCTCCAAAGCTTGATACATTATTATTATTATTTTTAAATTTGGATTCTGTATGGCAGGGGTCATATTTCATTCTTTTTCCATGTGAGTATCCCCTTATTGCAGCACATTTTGCTGAATCTTTGTTTCGTTTGCTTTTTCATTTGCTTGTTTGCTTGTTTGTTTGTTTGGGAAGTGCATGGGCTGGGGATACATTACTTTTTTTAAAAAGCAGTTTTACTGAGATATAGTCACTTGCCATACAATCTATCCAAAGAATGCAGATGGTGGTTTTTAGTATAATTACAGAGTTGTGTATTCATTACCACAATCAACTTTAGAACATTTTCATTATTCAAAAAGAAAAATCCCATACCCCTTAGCAGTCACATCTCTCAAACCCTCTATCCTTCCCCAACCCTACATAGTCACTAATCTAATTCTATCTCTATAGATTTATTTATATTTACATTTTATACAAATGGAATCATACCATATTTAGTAACTTGTGTCTGGTTTCTTTTGCTTAGCACAATGCTTATTATTATTATAATTTAATTTGGAGAAGTTGTAGATTCATTCAAAAGCCATGTAAAAAATACAGCACTCCCAAATACCCCTTTATTGTTGACACTGCATTGGTGTGATATCTTTGTTACAATTGATGAAAGAATATTAAAATATTACTAACTATGGTTCATAGTTTGCATTGGTACATTTCCCCTTATATCACCCTATTTTTAGCACCTTGTAATAATGATATGCATTTGCTATAGTTCATGAAAGAAAATTCTTATATTTGTACTATTAACCACAGTCATCAGCCACAACAGGTTCATTGTGTGATACAGTTCCATGTTTCAACCTCTTGCTTTCCTTCTAGTAACATATTCAACCACATTCACGCACATAATTCACTTCTATTAATTACATTCACAATAATGCGCTAGAATCACCACTATCCATTTCCAAACATTTATAATCAACCAAATTAGAAATTCTGTACAAATTAAGCATCAGTTTCCTATTCTCCACCCCCATTCTATCTCCTGGTAACCTCTATTCTAAATTCTAACTTTATGAGTTTGCTTATTATAATTTGTTCATATTAGTGAGATTATATAATATTTGTCCTTTTGTGTTTGGATTATTTCACTCTAAATAATGTCTTTAAGTTTTGCTCATGTTGTCAGGTGCACCAGGACTCCATTCCTTCTTACAGCTAAATAATATTCTATTGTATGGATATAGAAAATTTTGTTTTTTCATTCCTCAGTTGATGGACACTTGGGTTGGTTACATCTTTTGGCAATGCGAATAATGCCACTATAAACATGAGTGTGCAAATGTTTCTTCACATCCTTGTTTTCAGTTATTCTGGATATATGCTTAAAGGTGGGATTGTCAGATCATATGGCAATTCTATACTTAGCTTCCTGAGGAACCACCAAACTCTCTTCCACAGCGGCTGTACCATTTTATGTTCCCACTAACAGTGAATGAGGGTTCACCTTTCTTCACATGCTTTCCAATAGCTGTTCTTTTTTAAATTTTTTAAATAATGGCTATTCTAATAGGCGTGAAATGATAACTCATTTTGGTTTTGATTTGCATTTCCTTAACAGGCAGCAGTGTTGAGCATCTTTTCATGTGCTTTTAGCTGTTCATATTTACTCTTTGGAAAAAATATCTACTGAAGTCTTGATTTGATCCATTGGTCAATGTATCTATTTTTATGCCAATACCATGTTGTTTTGACCATTGTAGCTTTGTAACATGTTTCAAAGTTAGGAAGTATGAGTCCTCTGACTTTGTTCTTTCTTTTCAAGATGTTTTTGGCTATTCAGAGCTCCTTATCCTTTTTAACAAATTTGATAATTTGCTTTTCCATTTCTGCAGTACAGGCTGTTGGGCTTTTGATTGGGATTGCATTGAAGCTGTAAATCAATTTGGGTAGAATTTATATCTTAATATTTAGTCTACCAACACATGAACATGGAAAGTCCTTCCTTTGTTTAGTTCTTCTTTGATTTCTTTTAGCAATGTTTTGTAGTTTTCTACAAATCCTTTACATCATTGGTTAAACTTAATTCCTAGATATTTGTTTCTCTTAGTTTGCTCTTTTAAATGGTTTTCTTCTTGATTTCCTCCTCAGATGGCTCATTATTAATGTATAGAAACACTATTGAATTTTTGAGTGTTGGTCTTGTATCCCACTTTGCTGTATTCATTTATTAGCTTTGGTAGCTTTGTGTAGTTTTTTTGGGATTTTGTGTATATGGGATCATGTCATCTGCAAGGAGTGAAAGTTTTATTTTTTCCTTTCCAATTTGGATGCCTTTCATTTCTTTTTCTTGTCTAATTGCTCTAGCTAGAACTTCTAGGGCAACGTTGAATAACAGTGGTGACAGTAAGCATCCTTGTCTTGTTCCAGATCTTAGAGTGAAAGCTTTCAGTCTTTCATGTTGAGTATAATTTAGCTGTAGTATTTTCATATATGCCTTTTAATATGTTGAGGAATTTCCTTCTTCTCTTATCTTTTGAAGTGTTTTTATCAAGAAAGAATACTTGGTTTTGTCAAATGCCTTGTCTGTGTCAATTGAGATAATCAAGTGGTTTTCCCCTTCAGTTTGTTAATGTTATATTACATTTATTGATTTTCTTGTTTTGAACCATCTTTGTGTACATTGGATAAAACCCACTTTATTGTGGTATATAATTCCTGTAATGTGCTGTTGGATTTAATTTGCAAGTATAGAAGCAAAAATCCTTCTATATTCATAACAGAAATTTGTCTGTAATCTCATTTTCTTGTAGTATCTTTACCTGGCTTTGGTATTAGGGTGATGTTGGCTTCATAGAATGAGTTGGGAATTTCAAATTTTTCATAGAACGAGTTAGGTATTTCATATTTTTAGAAGACTTTCAACAGCATTGGCATTTATTCTTCTTGGAATGATTGGTGGAATTCAACTGTGGAGTCATCTGATCCTGGGCTTTTCTTTGTTGGGAGATTTTTGATGATTGATTTATTCTATTTACTTACAATTGGTGAGTTGAGGTCTTCTATTTCTTCTAGAGTAAGTGTAGGTTGTTTGTCTGTTTTAGGAATCTTTCCATTTCATCTAGATTGACTTACAGTTGTTCAAATATTGTTATGATCCTTTTTATTTCTGTGGGATCAGTAGCAATGTCTTCTGTCTCATTTCTTCTGATTTTATTCATTTGCATCGCCTCTGTTTTTTTTCTTTGTTAGTCTAACTAAGGATTTGTCAATATTATTGTTCTTCTCAGTGAAACTGCTTTAGGTTTCATTAATTCTCTATATTTTTATTCTCAATTTCACCACTAATATTTGCTATTTCTTTCCTTCTGCTTGCTTTGGGATTATTTCATGACTCTTTTTCTGGTTCTTCCAGGTGCACAGATAGGTCTTTGATTTTAACTCTTTCCTCTTTTGTATTTTATGCATTTAGGACTGAAATTTCCCTTTTAGCCCTACCTCTCCTGTATCCCATACGTTTTTTTTTTTTAAAAATTTTTCATCTTTGTATCCCATAAGTTTTGATATGCTTTATTCTCACTTTCATTCATCTTGAAATATTTACTGACTTCCCTTGCAATTTCTTCTTTGACCCACTGATTGTTTAAGAGCATGTAGTTTAACCTTCATGTATTTGCAAATTTTCCAGTTCTCTACTTTTTATTGATTTATAGCCTCATTACATTATGGTAAGAGAAATTGCTTTGTAGAACTTCAATCTTTTAAAATATATTCAGCACTTGTTTTGTGACCCAACATATGGTATATCTTGAAGAATGTGAAAAAGATATTGTGTGTATATATATAATAATATACTATATATTAATGAGAGTGGTGGACTGATGTTCCCAACTATTATTATAGACATGTCTATTTCTCCCTTCAGTTTTGCCCCACATAAATATTTTTGATCGTCTTGTTGGATTACTCTTTTATGAATATATAATGTCCTTTTTTTGTCTCCTATAATAGTTTTTGCATTTAAAGTCTATTTTATCTATATTAGTATATTATATTAATATATTAGTATAGCTACCCCAGTTCTTTTTTTTTTTTTGGTGTTTGCATGGAATATCTTTTTCCAATATTTCACTTCTGACCTATTTGTGTCTTTAGGTCTAAAGTGAGCCTCTTATAGACAGCCTCTATATGGATCATATATTTTATTCATTCTGCCCACCTGTGGGTGGTTTGAGCCATCAACATGCAATGTTATTAGTGTTAAGGCAATACTTAGCTCAATTATTATATCCTTTAGTTTTTATATGCCATATTTTATTTTTTCTCTGTTTTTTACTGTTTTTGTTACTCTTTCTGATAATCTTCAGTTTCACACTCTCCTCCAAGCTCTCCCTCCTGTCTTTTCCTTTCAGCCTGCAGAATTCCATTTAGCATTTTTTTGTAGGGCATGTCTCTTTTTGATGAACTCTCTCAGTTTCTGTTTATCTATGAATATTGTAAATGCCTTCTTTCTTTTAATTTAATTTTAATTAATTAATTAACTAACTAACTCACTCTCTGACTCTTTTGAGGGGTGGTTTTGCTGAATAAAGAATTCTTGGCTGGCAGTTTTTCTCTTTCAGTACCTTAAGCATATCATAGAACAGTCTTCTTACCTCTGTGGTAGATTAAAAATTGGCACTTAATCTTATTGCAGTCCCCTTGTAGTAGTTCTTGCTGTTTTCAGGATTTTCACTTTCTCTTTGTCATTTGACATTTTGAGTAATATGTGTCTTGGAGTAGGTCTATCAGGATTTTTTCTTTTTCAAATATGGTGCACTTCTTGGACGTGCATATTTATGTCTTTCATAACAGTTGGGAAGATTTTACACATTATTTCCTCATATATTATTTCTGCCTCTTTCTCCTTCTCTTCTCTTCCTAGGACACCCATTAGTGTATATTTGTGTGCTTCATGCTTTCATTCAATTTCCTGAGATCCTGTGAAATATTTTCTTATTCTTTTTTCTATCTGTTCTTTTGCCTATTAGATTTTGATTGTTCTATCTTCTAATTCACTGATTATTCTGATGTATTATTGATGCAACTAATGCTAATTTTATTTTTTCTAGGTAAAATAATTTTTCCTTAGATACAACACACTGTTGTAGATAGATTGCTTTTTTGTCCTTAAGTTTAGATGAAGAGTGGTGCAACGATGGTTCAGTGGTAGAATTCTCACCTGCCATACCAGAAACTCAGGTTCGATTCCTGGAGTCTGTCCATAAAAAAAAAAAAATAAAATAAAATAAATTAAATTTAGATGAAAGAAATTGGAGCTAGTAAAGGGAAATAAACAAGGTATCATATTTAATGATTTTTTTGTGAATTGACTATTGAAAAAACTTTTTTGTTGAAGAGCTCTCTTACTTTCATTTCTCAAGTATCAATTATCCAGTAGAGTTAACAGAATTATTATTCTAAAATATTTGCTTCTTTATAATGCATGATAGTTCAGTAAAATGTATAGACTTTGAATAATTTCCAACATAAATAATAAAGTGATCAATGAGACTAATAGGAACATAAACCATGAGAGGTAGATAAGACAGTTGTCATTTTGGTTGCTTCCCACTAGTTCATCTTAAACTTCTCACTTCTTATACGTAGAACAATGAACTTCTCAGCCAAGGTAATTTACTGTGTATTGATCATCCTCAGATTACTGGACCGTAAATGGTCTAAACCAATCAATTTAACCCTATTTCTTTTGCTCACTGCTTGGCTTGTCAATTATATTGGTTGGAAAAAGCGAAACCTGCTTTTCCTCTGGAAGTTGGAATGTTCACATGAGATGTTGGGAATTTTTGAGGATAAAGCTGATGCAGAGAAGAGGCAGTATGAGGAGAAATGGAGACATTTCTCTGATATAATTACTCCTGAAGGCTGACCCACCTCTGGAATTTTCAGTCATAGGAACTGATGCATTCCTATGTTTTTAATTTCGATCAGTTTTGTTACCTGTAATGGAAAAATATTCTCAGTAATATTCTCTTCTAATGCTGTCTTCCCAATTGAAGAAATCTTGATTCAGACAATTTAGTAGTGATTGCCAAGTACTCATTCATCATTTTACCATCCTTTGATTGAACTCCTACTTTGTGCCAGATCCTATGGACAATTCTATTTTTATGAAGATGTTTGAGACTTACTCCTTCTACTCAGAAACATCCACTCTGTTGGGTGTACATTTATGAATTAAATGTGTTATAAGGTTGAGAGTCCTTATAATAGAGGCAGAGAGTGATGTGAGTGCCCGGAGGAAGGGCAGAGAGTGATGTGAGTGCCTGGAGGAAGACAAGAGCAGTTTTCTTTGGGGTATTGGGAGGTATAGGAATGTCCC
Organism: Tamandua tetradactyla; assembly: GCF_023851605.1. Classification (NCBI taxonomy): domain Eukaryota; kingdom Metazoa; phylum Chordata; class Mammalia; order Pilosa; family Myrmecophagidae; genus Tamandua; species Tamandua tetradactyla. The sequence continues at coordinate 20,481,038 of NC_135350.1, read as the reverse complement.
GACTAAAGAAGGGGTAGAAATTTACATGAAGAAAGAACTTGCTTAGCAATTTGGAAAGCCAAGAAAAATGCACCATATATGTGGGGACACCTTGGATGTATGAGGGTACATCGGATGTGTGGTAGAGGAAGAAGTAAGTATATATTATATGCTAAATGCTGCCAACTTAAAAATTCAGAACATTTCAGTATCGTTCAGATTGTATTTTTGTCTTAATTATTCAATCTAGGCATTTCTATAGATCAAAATAAACTTGGTCTAAGGGTGCTGTTTATGCAGGTATTGAATCAGGTATGTTCTTTCAGTAGTAACTGAAGCATCACTTTAAAGAAAAAACAAAAAGGAAGAATATATTTTCCATTTCGGAAAATATATTTTGACATTTTGAGATAGTGCAAATAAACTAATGGTACCCATAAAGTTGGATAATATTGTAATGAAACAAGCATCAAGCTAGGAATTGTGAATATATTCCCTGGTCTGTTTCAGTTTAACATCTGAAGTGTATATACCTTCTTTGGATATTGGTCCTTCATATATAGAAATGAATTGTCCTCTATTTTGAAAGATATCATTCCATTTCTGAAAATGTATCTTTGCATATGTCTTAGGCTCATGATGGGTCTCCTCATTTCAGATATTGTCCCTGTGGGATTTTATTATTTGTCTATTTGTTTCACTATGAGTTATTCTGTAAATGTTCAGAGGGGATCATGACTTAAGCATTAGTTGTCCCTCAGCCTATTATTCATATTAATATGCACTCCTTCATATCTTCTTGTATAAGAATAATGCTACTTACTCCCACCAGTAGGGCATATACTTTGATATATTATAGTGATTGGTTTAAGCTGAGTGGTTCATTGGTCTCTATTTAGTTTCCTCTGCATGACAGTCAGCAACCATGGAACAGAAGAAAGATAACAGACTGCATTGCTCAGAATTATTGTAGAAGGACTTCTTGGGGTGGGCAAAATCAGCACCCATTTTTCTCTCCCCTTTATTAATAGATTGTTAATTTTATTTGGAGCTGCAATGAACCAGTAGAAAGGCAGCATTTCTCAGATTGTGTGCAGCTAGGTGTGGTGATATGATTAACTTTTAAGTAGAAGTGTCATACGGGACTTCTCAGAAGTCTTCTTAAGCAGGAAGTGCATACATTTCTTTTCTTTCACCTTCCTACCTTCTGCCTGTAATTGGATGGAGTTTGAGCTACTATATTGAACCAAGAGTAACATGCTAAGAATATCAAATGAGCAATAGAAGATCTACAGATATAATATATATGAAATAGAAATAAACATCTATCTTGTTGAAGATATGTTGAGTTTTCTATCAGATGAATGTAAATCTAACCTTAATCAATATTTTGGGAGATTCAACACTCAACTCTATCAGCTTTTTCCCTGATATCTCTTAAATCAGCCTTTGTTCTCTCACTTTTATCCTCATTCCCACCACCAACAAAACCACTTTTACTCTGCCACCATGACTATCACCTAGACTATTGCAATGGTTTCTATTCTGCGCAACCCCATCTAGACTTTTCAGCCTATTTCCCACTTTAGAGCCTGAGAAATTTTTTTGCAATACAATCTTGTATCAAAATATTATCCACCCCTCAGGTTGAAACTCTTCAGAAATTTTCAAATTACAATTACAATAGAGAGCAAAATTGCTAACATGGCCCATAGGTTTGACCTCTGCTCCTATGTGTCTATGAGCCTTTGAAAGCCCCCAGGCCAGGAACACCAGGAAGCTTGTTGATCATACAAACTTTCTGAATAAGGGAGAATGCTCCCTTGGCAGTCTCAGTAATGTCTCAAAACAAAGAGGCTTGGAAGGTGTGCTTATAGGGTGGTCCTGGCGGAGATTCGTTCATGAATTTGTAAACTAGGCAAGTGTCTGATACAATCAATGTTTCTATTGCTGGAACACATGAGCCCAGTATGAGTTGCTGTTAAAAGTGTTAAAGTATTTGAGTTCATAGCATCTATGTTGTAGATTACAGTTAGGAACAACTGAACTATTTAGAAAGTCATAGTACAGTTTTACTATTATTTTTTTTCCCTGTTTTCTCACTGCTCCTCTGCCATTCATCAGCCTAAGCGGAAGGGAAAAACATTGACTTCTGGACATGTGATCAATCCATATCTATAATGCTATTGAGGGGATTGTGAGTTGTTTTGATCTCTTCTAATGGCAAAATTTCTCGTTAGGATAGACATCTGGCATGACAGTTGCTGCACCACAGCATTTAAGACATACTTGCCTACAGCTACACAAACAAACACTGAGACAAGGATTACTATTAGTGTTTGCAAAGTTCTTTGAAAGCCATGATTATAGACTTCCAAATCTAGGTCATGAAAACATGTCCCATAATTTATTTGGATTTTTTTTAGATAAACAAGTAGCTTTTCTCTTTAATTTGGATATTGATTTTTTAACCTTGCCGGTGTCTGAAGAATTAGTCCCCTATCTGGTGATTGTCAAGAGTTAGGGTCTTGGGAGTACCATGAGTAAAGGATAAAGGTGTCTACTGACAATTTAGAATTTTGATATAGCAAAGGAAGATGAAAGTAGCAAAAGAGGTAGACCTGCCACACTAGAGTGAGCTGGGAAAATCACTGAAACTCTCTTCTGGAAGAATATTACTTTTTTTTCCCAAAAATTGAGAGTTACACTAAATGATTTGTAAAATCTCATTTCATCTCTAAAACCACTCTTATGAGTGTGAGTTAACAGGATGCTGAGTGGGACTATTTCTGTTCTTAAATTGCAGCTAATGGCAAAAATAAGAGGTACTAAGTAACTCTCATTCTGATAAGAGCTGTTGTCAAGCCACTAAACTTGGGAACCAAATACCTTCTCCCTCAGGTTTATCAAGGAGAAGAAGAACTTATCTAACTAGAGTTAATCACCCTGTACACCACTCTTCTGCCAATACTTGAGGCATATATGGAAAGGAGAAGAAAGGAGAGTGTCCTAGAATATGCACTTCAGTGGGAGTGTAATGCCTGTAATGAGAGATTTTTCTTTCTCTGAAAGAAGCAAAGAGTAAGGGCCAAGGATCCAAGATAAATTGCTGATTGAGGTTAAGGATGTCTACAAGACAAAGAAAATGGTAAATCATCTCTTGGCTGTTTCTCATTTGTTTAGGAAGAGATCTTGGTTGATCAGCCCTCAAACTATCTGATCAGGAGAAAAGAGATTCAGAGGGAGAAAGAAATGTGTAGAGGTGGATTGGCAAAGATGGGTGAACATCTCATAAGTCTAATGGATAATGCAAGTGACAATAGTACCCAAACTTTCTTATCAAAGAGGGCAGACAGGCAGGTGAGCTGCTGGTTATAGGATGTTTCCAGGTTGATGGAGGAAGTTTATCCAGAACCAGATCTCTTATTTCAGCGACCTCTTCAGTGGAGAGTCTCTGCAGGGCTCTCTGTAAGTACTAACATATAACCTATGTAAAGTCAGAATGTGGACATCTGTCCCACAGGTGGGAGGAATATAACCAGTTAATGTCAGCCCAAAGCATGGATAGCTTACAAGCAGAGTTATGTGACCTCACCCATGTAAGAAAAGAGATATTTGAGCTTTCCCAGGATTCTTCTACTTACTTCAATACTTAGCCCCTAGAAATGAGAGGAGACTGAGGTATAGTAAGAATGGACCACTCTTTCCTTCTCATACAGCTTGGATGCCACAAAACCTGTCATCATAGTAGGAAAGGGACACCTTCAACTTGGGTAAGGGTTGGGAGTTTTAAAATGGACTGGACTAAGTCTGGAAAATCAAAAGGGCTGAAAGGTGCAAATTATTCTTTTAAAATGAAGTTAAAGAATAGGAAAGGGAGATGTATATTGGAAGTTTAATCAGAGATTGGGAAAAAAATAAAATTGTTTCATTTTTATGTCCCAAAGAGTTAATCAATATATTAGTTACATAAGCCCCCTTCTTGCTTTAGTTTGTGGGAGTTAGCAAGTCCTTCCTTATCTCTACACTCTTCTAGGTTAGTCTGCCTCAGTGTGGCCCTATTTACCTAACAAAAGTTGACATGGGGATGATGTGTCTTTCAGAACTCAATGGTCACAAATCATGTTATCTCTGACTGAATTTAAGATGATGTTCTAACTGTATCTTACCTTACCCCTTTGCAGAAGTTCATCTCACCACTATTTCACCCAGAGGAGTAATAAGAAAAAGTGGAAGATATATTTTAACTAACAACTGTGAAGGATTTACCTATATTTCTACATTTCATTCTATGTTTCCTTTTGTCTTGTAACCACAATAAATCTATTAGCAACTATTTTTCCGCAGTAGTATATATTATATATTACATGACAAAAGAACTAAGCTAAGAGAAAGATTTCAAGACTTTTGTCTTCAAGTTCTGAAATATAATTTGCCTAGACAGGAGCCTGGCACTTATTTTAGGGAGCTAAGTGCTCTGTTGCACCTTTTCCTTGGGCTTTGATTTCTGCATGCTGCTCGGTTTTGTAACCTCAGTTTTGTGATCTTTCTTACTGACAGAGGAAGAAGGATAAAACACAGCCACCCATCAGCAGGACACCATCTGTCCTCATAGCAGATCCTTTCTTTCCTTTTTCTTTTCCTGTTTATGAGCATGTTAGAAAAGAAAAAGCTTAGTTTTTGTGGTAAGTTAAAGCTATCTTCCCAATCAGCTCTGTGTGGCCTTAGCCTTAGTGTCACCATTATCACAGCAGGGTATTTATCCTATGGAGAAGTAGTTAATATTTTTCCTTTGATATATACCTTATTTATTTTTATCTCTTTGGTATAAAGACTTTTAAAATCTGAATATATTGGTATGCTTCCTGTGTAGCTAAACACTTTTTGTTTTTCCCATATGCCTAATTAACCATTTTATAGCCAGAATTTCTTGTTTAGTCTCCTAACCTCCTTGGACTGAATATCCTTTTGGAAACTCAGGCTCTGGTCAAACTTCCCTTCCTTGCCTTTCATGACCTTAAGATGTCAATATCACTTTCTGGCAAATTAGGATTGCTTATTGTAAAGAGGCTTATTTAGAGTATGGACTATGACAAATATGTGTGCATGTGCAATTTGCAAAATAGTTGGAACTCTCCTGATTTGCAAAGTGAGCAACTGGCGCCTGGTTTCCATCTTATATCCTGTGCCTCTTTTGGCTAAGAAGACACAGAGCTGTGCCTTATTGGATATATTGATACAGGCAAAGCCATGCAGGAAAGTAAGGAGACAAAAAAAGTTCAAATTCTGGGATAGAAAGGAGACTACAGATGCTCAAAGCAGGAAAATGATATTTCAAAAATTATCTTTGAAGAAGTTTATATGAGCAGTTTGAGCATAATTTTGAGTGGGGAGTGGAGAGACAATGGAGACAAAGAAAGCAGCCAGTTGGGAGAGATCCTGACAGAGCTGTGTGAGGTGAAGGAGCCCAGGAATCAATATTTGTAACAAATACTTAAGATAATCTTATGTTCACTTAAGTTTGAGAAACTTTGTTCTAGAAATTCACACTAAGACATGAGCAATGGCTCACATACATGAATAAGACATAAAATGGTTTAAAAAAATCATTTTACAGGCAAAAAATATTTTTTATTATATTCATAGCTTAGCCCATGGATGAACTTATAGTAGATGTTTAATATTGATAAGTAATTAATTAGATTGTTTATGTATTAAAACATTGAATTATCATAGAGGCCTGAGTATTTTGAATTTTAAAAGCAGTATCTTTATTTTTTATAACAAGGAAAGAAACCACGCTTTGCTTTTTATTTTTGAAATGACATAAGTCATTTTGTTTTTAGCAATTTTAAATGATGAAAAATAAAATGCTGAAAGCTTTTGTGGAAGAAGAAATAAAAATAGAGACTAAAATATGCCTGACTTTTAAAAATGAAGAAAATGTGTAATCTACGAAATGTTTATTCTGTGCCAACTGACATTTTTGATCTCACACAATGCTTCCTCTATTGGAAAAGAGAGGACATGAGGTATATTAAATAATCCATTTAGCATTTAATGGAGACTTCTAAAATCCAACTGAGGTTGATTCTACTCACAACAAAATGAAATAAAGATTGATCCAATTTGTTAAGACTTTATGCCTGTTAGGAATACATTCAGTTGACAACAGGGTCTTAATCAAATAAGGTTTACTTCCCTTACATACAGGTCCCTGGGATAGGTGAGGACTGGTGTTGGTTCAACTTCTCTACAGTGTCATCAGGAATCCATAGCCTCTCTATATGTCCATTCTACCATCATCAAGATTTTTCTTTTTTACTTTAGATTATCTCAAGTAGATAATAAGAGGGCTGTGGAAATTTCTGGATTTATGCCCACATTCAAGGCAGAAAGAAGGGGGAAAGGATTTGTTTTTTCATATTATCAAATAAAATCCTTCTTTAGAAACTCTACCAAATTGCCGTCTTTTTTTTTTTTCCTTTTAGGCTGTTGGTTCTTTAGCCAGAACTATCATACAACTACCTATTACTGCAAGTGAGACTGGGAAAATCAGTATCTAATTTTCTTGTTTCTATAGTTGACAGCAATGAAAAAGCCTGCTGGGAATTGACTTTTAAGTGGGCCAGAGAACAATGTCCATGAGAGTTTCCTGAATTTCCAATGCTCCTGGATTTTGGACATTTAAGAATCGGACAGAGGGAAATTTTACTGAAAAGGCAGCTTAACCACTACGTAGGACCTCCTGCCATAGATGTTCCTTCAGAATCTTGCTTCTGTATTACTTGTTGTTCATTCTGGGACTGCATTTGATATTTTATTTCCTGTATGGACTGTTTCTTATTCCTTCTCCCTTTCTGACATTCTGACACTGGGAAGCGGTGTGATTTAGTCATGGGGACTGGGCTGTAGGCTGAAGAGGTAGAAAGTCTGAGTTTAAATCCCAGCTGGTCTATTTACTAGCTTGGAGATCTTGAGCAAGCGAATTAACCTCTGTCAAATTTCTTATCTTCATTTGTCATACATGAATAGTAATAGCACCAATTTCATAGAGTTGCTTAAAAAAATCAAATGACATAAACCCTCCAAAGTACATAATCCCATGCTAAACATGTATTAAGTGCTTGCTAAATGTTGGTATTATTATTAATATTGTTACTATGTTGTCATATTTCTAGATCTTACCAACAGTAGCTACTGTTGTGAGGGTTAAATAAACAATGCATGCAATCACAGTGCTTGGCATATAGAGGGAGCTCAGTAAAGAACTCCCTTATAGCTCTCTTCTCTCTCTATGGGAAAATTGTACATTTTTATGTAATGGTTGTGTGTGTGTGTGTGTGTGTGTATGAGTTATGTTTGTGTGTTGTGGGAGTGGGTGAAGTTAGAATCATTTCAGGAAAACTTCGTGGGCCCTAGGATTTCTTTCTCTCTAAAGAAATTACTTAATAGAACTATATCTAATGCCGTAAAAGATTTCTAAAACTGCTATGGCATCGTCCATTAAAATCATATTTTACTCCTGACATTATCTTACATATCACATGCATAGTCTCCATTATTTTATTAGAACTGTTCCAAATGTTTATTATTTGGGAGCAAATTTTGATTAGGGATAAAATAGTATGCCAGTAATTGTTTTCAAAGACAAATGCATGGCTTGGGGAGAAAAATAGTCTGGCAATGGAATGATAGCACATTTGGAGATAAAGGTGTCTCAGTGGGGAGAAGAATGCTGCCTGGAAAGTGGAAGGAATCCAAAGGATAACTTATTTTCTTTACAATTTCTTTGCTGTTCAGCTTTAGTCTCAATTCTGATGAAGACATATTCACTTTACAATTTAAGGAGCACCTTTTATTGCCTTTGATGTTTAAATAATTGGAGCTAATCTCTTGGAGAACATTCTCAAATGGATTGATGTAAGATTGAAAAAGTCATTAAGAGAAAATTAAGGAAAGAAAATCCTTTGTGTGTGTAAGTGGGGGGTGGCAGCACTAATATTACAGTGTTGCTACAAGACCTAATAGGTCCACTAAGCTCTGGCAAAGCAGGGGACACAAGCAAAACATTTGGCTTCTGTCATTTGAAAACAGGATTATGCAAAAATACAGATTTGATAAGGTTATTGTTTTAAGAAAGCATTAACTAGGATTTGTTTGTCTTCCACATTATTATACTAAGAACTCAGCATGGAGGATTCAGTTTACAGCTGTCTCCTGAAATATGAAAAAAATACCCTTGTTTGTCATAAAAGCTTAGCAGAGATTGGAAGGAGTGACATAAAATAAAAGGTAAAGCTGTCAGGCTTTTGCATCTTGATTTCTCTTCTCTGGTTTTCTGGTTTCCAAGAGGTTGGTACAGGGCAAAGTTACATTAGATGAATAAGTGGAATTGCAAGAGCAGGGACTTTTTATCTTTTTTTCTTTTTATCTGTTATTCCCCCATTTGTAGGGTGGCAAGCCAATTTATCATCCAGAGTGTAACAGCTTTGAAAGTGAAAGAAATCACAATGGAACAACTGGCATAAACTGGTATTTTAAGGAAAATTGGTATATATGGTTAAACCATTCTGCACCAAGAAGTGGCAACCAGCTGACTTTAGAGGATATTGGTGTATTCGGATAGAGTGCCAAGATGGCACTCCTATGTGTTGTGGATACCAAGAGGCAAGCCAAGTTGACCTATGGTCAGGAAGGTTCTGATGAGGTTGGTTAGGTTACCTTACAGCAGAGAAAGATGGAAATGCCAGGCCAGGAGGTTAGATGAAATAAATGGAATACATTCAAGGGTCAGTGCCTTATGGGGGAAAAGCACAGTCAAATTACAGACCCTGAGGTACCAGGTTAGTAGCCTATATTGTCAGAGATCAGCTGAGTTTACAGTGGCCAGAAGATAAAGGATATTGCCCAGTGCATATGCAAAAGCTAATCAGTGCATATGCCAAAACTAGCCAGTGCATACCCAAAGACCAGCCTGAAGTCAGGGATATCCTTGCTCGTTGTCACAAGGGCATATAAGAAATGCATTCCTCCCCTTATATCCTTGGATGCTAATTTAGAGAGAGAAACAGGGGATAGGGAGGTGTGATGGTTAATTTCTTGTTATAATACTTACAACCTTGGCTAGGTGATCATATCCAGCTGTTTGGTCAAGCAAGCACTGCACTAATTGTTACTGTGAGAGTATTTCATTGATGGATTTAAATCATTAGACACTTGGTTGCATCTATGACTGATCTACAATCAATAAAGGAGATTGCCTTAAGCAATAAGAGTAATCTCCTCATCCAATCAGTTGGCGGCCTTAAAACATGAACTGAGGATTTCTGTAGTCAGAAAGAATTTGTATCTCTACTTCAGCCAGCCAGCAGCTCCTGGGGTAATTGACTGTCACCTTCTTGGGAATTTCTAACTTGCTGCCTGCCCCATGGAATTTAGACTTGCCAATCCCCATGGTTGCATGAGCCAATTCATATAATAAATCTCTTAATATTTATAAATGTATAAATCTCTTAATATTTATATATATAAATTCATATACATAACCTGTTGGTTCTCTTTTCTTTGGAGAACACTGATAAATGCTGTTACTAAATGGGAGAGTAAATATTTGTAACAAAAAGAGAGATTGCCTGGCCTTAAGTTATGGAATTAAACTAAATATAAAGAAGATATTTAGTTGAATATTCAGTTGGATTTTTCTCTTAATTTGTAGACAAATTAGTTACAAACAAAAGAAAAGAGGTTTATCTCCACAAATCCAAATCATGTTATGAATTGTATGACTCTCTTTGCTGCACTTAGATGACTATATATTTACTGATAGATGACAAAGATTCCCTCTCTCTGTATTTCTTCCAAAAAATCTTAATACTACTACTAATTTATTGATTCATTCCCTGAGATAAGTACAGCATATGAACAATCTAATATGAATGGTTCAACAAACCTATAAGATAAGCATTCTTATGCTATGTTACAGCTAAGAGACCCAAAATCTGGAGAAATGAAAGGGTTTGACATAGTTTATCTAGCTAGTAAGTGGTAAAGCTTGGGTTTAGACTAAGCTAAAGCACTCACATAGTTTAAATATTATCTTAATTCTAAACTATCTTATTTTATCACAAATCAATTGCAAGAAATTCATTGGACCTCTGACCCCTAAACTTTCTTCTGTAATGTTTTTAATGCCATTATTCAAATTTTGTCAATTACTGAACTTTCACATGCTTATAATACTTTTTCTAGGTCAGATTTGAAATTTTTTAGTGCTTTCTTCTTGATTGTTCTATGTTTGTGTTTACTGCTTTGTTGTTGTCTTTAGAATTATTCATTCTTTCAATAATGTATCACATACCTGTTATACACCATGGACTGTTTTAAGTGTTGGGGATATATCAATAATTAAAACTTATAAAATCTTTACTCCTATGGAACTTGCTTTCTGTTAGGGGAGACAAAATAATACAATGAATGATTTATTGAGTAAATGGTAAAGTTAGTAGATAGTGATAAATGAAATATATATGTAAATAAAGCAGGGTGAATAGAATTGAGAATGTGTTTTATTTTAAAGAAGGTGGCCAGAATAGGCTTCATTGGAAATTTATCTGAGAAAAGACTTTAAGGAGATGAGGGAGTGATCAAGCATATATTCCCAGGAAGAGTGATAAATGTGGAGGGAAAAAGGCAATGCAAGGGCCCTGAGGTTGGTGTGACCAGAGCAGAGTAATTGAGATGAAGTCAAAGAGAGAACAGTTGGTGAGTTTTAGACAGATCTCACATAAATTTGAAAGCCATTGTAAGAAATTTGATAAGATTGTAATAATAATTTTAAATAATGTCACATATCTTCTTAATCTCCAGTATGGCTATAAACACATCTCTGTAAAAGACTTTTGCTGGCAAATAGTGACATCCAGACACATAATGTTTAATTTGTGTTCGTGGAACATCATCTATCATGGGTTCCTATAATACAAGATTAATGATTTATTTACCCAGGGAACGATTTTTTAGCTCTTAAATCACGGGGAGTCACAGTGTTCCCTATTATCAGGTCTTGTCAGTGTGCAATGTTTTTTTTTTTTTTTTAATGCCAGCAACCTTAAGATAAGGTAACACCATGGACAGACTGGATTTTAAGAATTGTTGTTTTTCATCTCTCTCTTTTTTTTTTCTCCTCACCTCAGAAATTTTGCTAAGGGATTGGGAGGAAAGAATTCAAGCAATTTTAATCTCCTTATTAACTAGACCCCGGGGTAAATGGGCTAATATTTACTAGGAACCCTCAGTATGATGTCTTGGCTAAGCACTACACATAGTAGAAGCTAGGATCCAAGCTTCACTCCTTGGAGAATATCTCGAGGCTCTGGAATCCTCTGGGGTATCAGATGGAGATGTTTCATAACTGGATTCTCCCACTGTGTAAGGAACCCAGTGAACCTCCCTTACAGACTTCATTCATTGGAGATCAGAAAGTACCTGTAAGGAAGGACCTGGAGAGCCACGTAGAGCTTTTTCTGTTTATCTAATCCTTTTAATTGAAACTTGTAGAATGTGATACTGGTTAAAATCTCTGTTTCATATTAGTCTGATTTGAGAATCTAAACCTGTATTAGTTCAATGACAAGAAGGGAATCTTAAAAATATGTTACTTTCTCAAGAGAACCAAATTCACCACAGATTCATACTCTGTTCATATATCCGGGGGTTCAAGCACCTTCTAAATAAAATTATTTTTAGAAAACTGAGCTCCAAATATTTTGAATGAAGTCTGAAGAAAAATGACATACTTCTGAGAATCAGGACAATTAATTTTTAACAAGCATGGAAGAAAAAACATGTAGTCCTTTCAAAGTTGATAATTGGCAACTATTTGCTCATGCAAGTTATTCTACCATTGTTTGAAACCTTTGAAATTACTTTTCTAAAAAATTTTGGAAATCAAAAATTTATGCATATCTTTATTCTTTAAGGATATATTTCAGTTTTGGAAATATTTAGAAGCCACTCAGAAATAAATACTTTACCTAAGATGACTATTCAAGAATTTTTTTTTTAATGTGTGAATATACAGTAATGTGGCTTGTTTCCTTGAATGGTTTATAAACTGAATGTTAAGATAAGCCCACAGTTAATTAGAAAGCCATCTGACCAAAAATAGATTTATTGGACTAAATTAGATTTTCCCAAGATGATTGCTTTGAAAGACAACATTCATGAGGCTGTGTTTCTTTTGATCATACTATGCAAAATAAAACAGGTATTTATAATCAAGACTTTTGTTCAGTGAATGGCTTTTCCTATCCCATTGTTAGTAATTGCTATATTTTTGGAGAACAGAAATGCCTTAATATTACATATTTATTTTTCTCATAATAGCAGTGTATATGGCTTAGAGCAAAATGTACAATTTTCTCAATATGGATCTGTGGGAATAATGTTGGGTTCTTTTAATAGAAACCTAATGAAAACTACTATATTGCATTTACCCACACAAAACAGAAGCCCTTTACAAATAGCTAGTGATTACAAGAAATAACCCCCTATAGACTACCTCTAGGTAATGCAAAGATTTTACTTCTTATCATGCTGTCTTCATCTCTGTCTGAACACTGTGATGTGTTTTGAACAGACCTATGTATCACTATGAACTTACTTAACTTCTCTCCTAACACAAAAGGCATACTATGTAGGAGTAATGTACATTAAAGTTGAGATGAGCTAAATAGTTCTAAGAACCTAAGTTTTTGCTCTGCATCATGCAGTGGATGAGGTAATTATATATGTGTGTGTCTGTGTGTACACAGGGATATCATACATTCACACATGTTATTTTTTAAACCAAGTATTACAGGCTAAAATAAAAAACATGGGTGAATGTGTTGGTTGGAGTCTTCTGAGAAGAAGCCACCGAGACAGAGTTAGCCATCCCAAAGATTTACTGAGGGGAACACTTACGAAATAAAAAGTGGTGAGGAAGCAGATTCAACACCTGCAAAAATAAGTGGGGGCCAGAACTGGGAGGAGAGCCTAAGACTGTGATGCAGATGTGACAAAGTCTTGGCCAAATCCACAAGATCAAGACACCTGCTAAAAGAGTCTGGTGTTAGGCAAATATGATGGGTCCTAGTACTGTGTCTCAGATTGCCAAACCTGCTATTACACTTACCACAAACTGGTTGGTTTAAACAACAGAAATTTATTGTCTCACAGTTTTGGAGGCTAGAAGAACAGCATCAAATTATCACCAGGCCATGCTTTCTTCTAGAGTCTATAGGGTTCTGGTGATGGCTTTCTGGCAATCCTCTCACAAGGCAACATTTTCCCTTCTGCCTCTTCTCTGTTGTCTGCTTCTGGCATCTGCCAACGGACTCTATCTCAATTTTACTCTGTTTATAAGGAATTCAACTTGGCCACACCTTAACTACAAAACCTCTTCAAAGGTCCTATTTACAAATGGGTTTATAGTCAACTCCTGACTCACTTTAACTAGTAATATATCCAGAGATCCTTTACACAAATGGATTCACACTCACAGGGTGGGAGTTAGGGCTTGAACATGTCTTTTGTGGGGCCATGCCTGCCTGTGCTTAGTTGACAGTTGGGGCTGTCTGGGAAGGATGCTGCCTCCTCTCAAAAGCTGAGGTGGGAGCTCCAGCACTAATGGCTGGAGGCTGTGAGTAACTGCATTCCTGTAACTGAATGGCAAATTCTTTCTTGAAGGTAGATCTGAGAAGCACATCTCCATGACTACCACAGTGAGTATGTGTGTTTATTTGTGTGTATGGGTACACTACTATGGTCAAATTAGAACTGAAACAAGAAAAGCCTATATCCTTTAGACTCTACTTTTTTTGTAAGCTATTCTGACATTACAACCCACATTAACAAATTATATATACTTGTCTTATTTTCCTTGGAAAAAGTCATGCATTTTTCTTGACCATGGCCAACTTCAAGAGAATTTTTTTCTCTGAAATGTATCATGTCTGACCAACGGCAGATGTGACATTCTGACCATTAGAACTAAGTAGACTTGGACAACCTGAAGAGGGCTGGGAATTGGACAATCATGTTGAGGTAGGAGCTAAAAAAAGAAGAGAGGACTCAAAAAAGTGTTATGAGGGGAATGCTCTGAAATAAATAGGCTTTACTTGTTCAGAGGTAGAAGAAGAAAAGAAATAAGTCCTCTGAAAGAACTAGATTGTGATTGTCTCTGTCTTCCTGAGCACTGATTTACCCACACTAGGTGTGTCTAACATGAAGTAGAATGAGACATGGCCTTAGATGAAACATTGGTAGCATATATTCCTAGAACTAATTTGATAATATTTTAAATTATTCTAATTTCGTCATTTTATTTTATTAATATCTTAATGAAAATTTTGTAGATTAGAAATTCCGTGGTACAGGCGGTGTAAGGGTAGCTCAGTGTTAGAATTCTCCTATCATGTTAGAGACCTGGGTTTGACTCCTGGAGCCTGCACATGCCAAAAAAAGGAAAAAACAAACAAACAAACCACAAACCCTGTGGTACAAAGACCCCCAATCTAATAAATAGGTAGCATAGGTACTTGGGTGGACAGTTTTATAATCTTAATCTATTTTCACATGCTTATGCTGTTTTGTTTCATGCTTGTGGAAAGAGAAGTGAAAAAGTGTATGTGATATATATTTATAGAAAACACAGAAATATATTGGATTTACTAGTTATGCTGGAATGAATCTGTTACGTATCCCATAAAGTCACTCTTTCTTAACCCTAATCCAATCTTGTGAGGACAGGTCCATTGTTTAGGGTGGGGCAGTTGATTAGATTATTTCCCTGGAGATGTGGCACATCCAAGTGTAGGTGGAACCTTTTGATTAAAAGGAGCTCTGACCCCACCCATTCAAGGTGGATCTTAATTAATTTACTGGAATCCTTAAAGAACTCATGGAGATAAAGAGAGCTCAGAGCCCATACAGAGAGCACATGCCTAGACACAGGTGTTTGGAGATGCAGAAGGAAAGCCATCCCCCTTGGTAGAAACCAGAAGGACCTACAGATGCTGAGAAGGACGTTTTGAAACCAACCCAGGAGAGAAGGGCCTGCAGACGTCTCTGTGTGCCTCTTCATGTAACAGAGGAACCCAGGCACTGCCTTTCCTCTGAGAAGGTATTCTTTTGTTGATGCCTTAATTTGGACATTTTCACACCTTAGAATTGTAACTTGTAACTTAATAAATCCCCTTATAAAAGTCAACCTATTTCTGATAGAATGCATCCTGGCAGCTTTAGCAAACCATAACACCGGGTTTCTATCTTCAGAAAATTACGCATTCATACCCTCTTGTTCTCATAAAAAATGATGTGGATGTAATTTTATATGTTACTTTTAAGATATATAACTAGTATATAGCTAAATAGGTATTTCACATGGTTGAAAGTCTTCTGTAAACCTACAATTATTCCAAAGATACTTATTTGGTGCCTACTCTATGACTCCGAATTTGGCATGGCATTGCTTGGCATAGACAAGACAAATAAGATAAGGCCTCTAACCACTAGTAACCTCTAATCTATTTTGGGAGATGACAATTACAAAATACGAAGAGTGACCAATAGAAGTGAATATATATTAAAGGACTTAATTGTGCAATAGAATTTCTAAGCATAATAGATGGATGAGTTGGTTGGTGTCAATTATAGAAAACTTAAGAGAGAGAACTGGATTTAAGTTGAAAATAGGTAGGTTTTGAGGAAACAAAGGAAAAACCACAGAAACAGCTAAGCATGCGTAGCGACACCAATCGACTTTATTCTTGCACATGGACATTAACAGTAATTGATCTGACTTAGTTAGAGGGTTTGTGCTGGGAAGGGAGAGAGAGAGTAATGTAAAGTAGTTTGGCTCTGGAACCAAAATTATGGAGGCTCTGATTTAGACATGGCATAAAAGTCAATGAAAAATCATTGCGATAAAATGTAACAGGGGTAGGTTTCACTATTGTCAACCCAAGGCTAATTGTTGAGGCTTTCCCTTCCGTTCAACTACCTCTCTCAGGATTCAGCTCTTTGTTTTGGGAACTCCTGCATGTTTTAGATTGTTGGAAAATGTTATTTCACCTGGGACAATTTGGATGGGGCCCAGAAAATTCCCACCTGTTGGAAAATGTTGTTTCTGTTGATCTGAGGGAGACATGCAGTCTGCTGTGGATGGAAGGCCCACAGGCAGCTGTAAAGATTGTACTTAACAGGGATCCTTATCACAGGGATGGCTCTTTATCACAGCTTTGGCTCCTATGCTGGGTTGAATAGTGTCCCCCACCTCAAGTTCCTGCTTACCTGGAACCACACAATATGACATTATTTGGAAACAGGGTCTTTGCACATATAATTAGTTAAGATGAATTCCTCCCAGATTAGGGTGGCCCTAAATATGATATGACTAGTGTCCTTATGAGAAGAGGAGAGGACCCACAGAAACAGATACACAGAGAGGAGAAAGCTATGTGAACGTGGAGGCAGAGATTGGAATGATGATGCCATCTAAAGCCAGGGAATGCCAGGGATTGCTGGCAGCCATCAGAAGCCAGGAGAGAAGTATTGTACAGATTCTTCCCCAGAGACTGTAGAAAGAATCAGCCTTGCTGACACCTTGATTTCAGACTCATGAGAGAATAAACTTCTGTTGTTTGAAGGCCACCAGTTTGTGGTAATTTGTTTCAGCAGTCAGAGGAAACTAATGTAAAGTAATGTAATCCTCTACTTAACCCCTGTTGCTGGTGCTGTACAATCCTTGACAAACTCTAGATGCGACTCCACTCCTCTCCCTGGAGTCCCTAAGTTCTGTGTCGGACTCACAGATTCCTGAAAATTCCTATCCCCTTGGATTCTCTTCTTTCATTATACCAATGAAGTACCAGTTAGTCTTTCCTTCCTACGGCAGTTAGGGTCTTCCTATAATTTGCTTTGAGTCTATTTTTATGCTATAAACTGTACTCTACTTTCCTTTTTGATTTTCAAGATTTTCTTCCTTTAGGAATCCTAATTCCTACAAATCAAAATCATTTTTGCTGGTTTATTTATCTACTATGTATATGGATTCAAATGCTTATGTTTTGTTAAATGAAGAATAAAAACTGAATATTGTCGTTTTTTTAAAAAAATTATTCCTGCTTCCCAATTCTAATCTCCATAAGCCAATATGGGTGTTTCTGATTTATTTGAGAAAGGTCACATGAGATATAAGAGTAAAAAGGGTAACATTTCAAGCTATTATCTTACTGCAAAATGATTATGGTTATCTGTGCCAGATTCTGGAACAACATACATGGATTATCTCATTTAAATATAAGTTCAGTTTTAAGGAATATGGACCATTGCTATCTGCATTTTATAGTTAAAGAGAGGTTCACAGAATGGTTGAATATCTTGCCACATTTATACAGCTAGAAAGCACTGAAGCTAAGATTCAAACCCAGGAAGTCTCCGCCAAAACCTGCCCTTTTACTGGCTATTTTCTCAGAACATTCTTTTTTTCATCATGGGGTTAACTTGATTACAGTAGTGTTTTCGGAAGATTAGTCTGGCATTTGCATGAGTGTCTAGAGAGAAGGTTATTAGCTTGGAGCTATTTTAGTTTCTCGAATGTGAAGTGCTGTGGGCAGACGATATAGTAGCAGCCCGAAGTGCGTGGCTTAGTGGACAGGACAATGTGGGTATGGAGATGCACAGTAACTTGAGATTATCAATTAGAGAAACTAATATGAAAATATACAGTATATTCAAGGATTTTTTTTTCAAACATCCTAGACCGTAAAGTCACCTGAGATATTTGTTAAAAACAGAATCCTGAGCCCAACCCAACCAGTTTATTGGAAGCAGATTTCCTTTTAAATGAGAGTCCCCAGTAAGTCTTGTGATCAGGTGACTTGGAGAAACCCCTTAAAATATACTTTAAAATTTTTTCTTCTGGTAAAGCTATCCATTGTTTTGTTTTGTTTTTACCTCACTGACACAATTTACATTTTTACAAATAATATTCTGTGTGCAGAGTGGTTAACTAGTGAGGCAAGGGCTGTTAAAGACTTTCAGTCCAAGTAAATTGTCCAGGCAATTGGAGGTTTCATTGCCATTGCATCATTATTCACAGCAGCAAATGGCATAGCTTTTGTGCTATCAGACATGTGGTGTAAAGTCACATGCTATAATTCAACCCTTTCATCGACAAAAAGGAAAACCAAGTGTGAACTCCTGACACAGACATCTTTCAAAAAGCCCATTTTATCAGCCAATTTAAAAGAGTGGGGTAATCACGGAGATAATTTCTGTGACTTCTTTTGTGCGGAGTCCAACAGGGTGAAACCACATTTGGTGGACGCAGACTTCATAAATGCAGCTTTAAAATTCAATTTTTAAGTGTGTTCCAGTCTGGACTGACTCCTTGGCATTGATATTATTTAAAAATTCACCCAGTGAATCTAATGTGCAGCCAGGGTTGAGAACTGCTCTAATCTAATGAGATACCTAAACAAAAGCTGCATTTAAAATAATAGTTCATTCCGTCAGCAAATGCTGAGTGTCTACTATTTACCCGATGGTATGATAATGGGGGAGAAAAATGGAAATCTTTTGTTCTCATGGAGCTTATAGTCTAGTGGGGGAGACAGACATTAATCAAATAATCACACCAATCAATGTATAATTAGAAAATGATAATATTCGGAAATTTGCGTCAGATGTGGATGGGGAAGATGGGTCAGAGAAAATTTGTGATTTGTGTCAAATTTTCCACTTCATTCTGCCAGATGACCCTTTGCTGGATCATTTGGCTGAGTAGCAGTTGCACAATAGCATTTAAGAGTTTGGAAATCAGACACCTGAGCACTGTAATACAAATAATGAGAGGATTATGACTAGAGTTTGTAGTCCACTTCTCAGCAAGATTAAACTAAGTACCTGGATTAAACCAGGAGATTAGATCACATCCCCATTCTGAAGACTCTGTAGAACCTCTATTGTACTTTCTATCTCTATGAATCTTCCTATTCTAGATATTTCAGATAAGTGGAATCATACCATATTTGTCTTTCATGTCACTTAACATAGTGATTTCAAATTTCATCCCTGTTATAACATGTATTGGAGCTTTGTTCCTTTTAATGGCTGAATAATATTTCATTGAATGTATGAACTATATTTTGTTTATCCATTCATCTACGGGTGGATACTTAAAGTTATTTCTACGTTTTAGCAGTGAATAATGCTGCTTTGAAGATGTGTACGAATATCTGTTTGAATCCTTGTTTTCAGATCTTTTGGGTATATTCCTGATCTATGCGTATAACTGCTGGATCGTATGATAGTTCTGTGTTTAATTTTTGAGGAACTAACAAACTGGTTTCTACAGAGGCTGTACCAATTTGCATTCCCACCAGCAATGTATGAGATTTCCAATTTCCCTGGTAACCTGTATTCTAGTTTCTGACTCTTTGAATTTACATTTCTAATTATTTCATATAAGTAAGATCATACAATATTTGTCCTTTGTTTCTTGCTTATTTTGCTCGACATGATGTCATTAAGATTCATTCATGTTATCACATGCATTAGAACTTCCTTCCCTTTACAGTTGAATAATATCCCATTTTTCTGTTGATAGGCATTTGAGTTGTTTACATCTTTTGGTGATTGTGAATAATTATGTTATGACCAGCAGTGCGCAAATACCTATTTGAGAACCTGCTGTCAATTTTAGGGGTATATACCTAAAAGTGGAATTGCCAGGTTATATGGTAATTCTACACTCAACATTCTGAGGAACTGCCAAACTGTTTACACAGTGAGCTGTACATTTTACACACCCACCAACAATGAACAGTGTTCCTATCTTTCTGCATCCTCTTCAATACTTATTTTCCTTTTCTTTTTTTTTAAATAGTAGTCGTGGTGCAACGCAGTTCAGTGGTAGAATTCTTGCTTGCCATGAGGGAGACCTGGGTTTGATTCCTGGTCCATGCACTTCCCAAAAAGCAAACAAACAAGTAAATGAAAATTCAACAAATGGTGCTGCAATAATGAGATACTCACATGAGAAAATAATGAAATGTGACCCTGCCATACAACATACAAAAAAAAAAATAGTAGTCATTTTAGTAGATGTGAAATTGTATCTCATTGTGGTTTTGGTCTGCATTTCTCTAATACTTAATGACATTGAGCGTCTTTTCATGTGCTTATTGCTATTTGTATATCTTCTGTGGGGAAATGTTTTCAAGTCTGTTGCCTTTTTTAAAAAATTGGAGTGTATTTCTGTTATTGAGTTGCAGGAGTTCTTTATATACTTTGGATATTAAACCTTATCACATATATACTTTGCAAACATTTCTCCCCATTCTATGGGTTGTCTTTTCACGAAATCCAATTCATCAAATTTATAGATGTTTTTAAGTATAACGAAATAATTTTTAATTTTAATGAAGTCCAATTAATTAAGTGTATAGATGTTTAGACACCAAAACATCTATATTTTAGTAGAACGATTTAGGTAAGTCTGATGTGCATCTGTAAATCAAAAACTTTGTCCTAGTAGATGCTAGATTAAAATAAAAGTGTAACCAAGTTAACATTTAAATAATAACTGAAATTATGACTGATCACTATAGTATATTAGGTAAAGTACCACCAGCATTCTTATAAATGGAAACATATCAAGGATAGTGAGGGCATTGACATATTTGTAGTTAGGTCCCCTCATGGTATATAATTTCTGAAACATTTAAACAGTCTTCCTTATAAATTTTACCAAGGATGAGTACCTCCTCTGGCTTGAAAAATCTTTCTGTGAGACTCATCAATAGTACATACCACATAATCTTAGTTATTTCTGGTGCCTTCTTTTTACAGGGAAAGAACATGTTGTAATTTTACAGGGGCCCTCTGGGAATTGCCAAAAATAGTTTTAGGTACCAAAGATTTTCTGAAAGTTATTTTACTTCATTTTACATTTAGGATCAATCTCAAGAAGAAGAAAAAAATTAAAATTAGTAGATTTGAATACTTGGACATGGGTTTGTGGGAAAGAATATTTGGTTACTCAATTGATAGGAACAATAAAACATTAAAAAATAAACAGAAAAAAAACACAGAAAATAACATGATTATCAACAACTGTAGCTCTGCCATAATGAGGAACTAGCTCTGTCAAAATGAGGAGATTTGGTTTTCTTAAATAATCAAGGAAATAATAAAGCCAACAAAAAACACAGAAAATTATTTTGGTTAAAATAGTCTTTTCTATTTAGGCAGATTACACAGAAAATAATAATCCTTCGTATTTTAGGTGACGGCAATAAACAGTAAACCAAGGAAACAAGCCCAACAAAATTGAGTAAACTCTGGTATGATTTTAACATATTTCAAAGCTTTTCAGACTCATTATTGCCCATACTATAACTAAGAAAAATGAAATTCCCTTCCACATATTTTATTACTTTTTATAAACCTTCAGACTTTATCTTCTACCATTTTTTTTCTACTCTGGAACAACCAGTCATGTGACTTCAGTCCAAAACGATTCTCTTTTTCCATTAACAAAAACAAATCTTATTACCTTGCATGCAAAGTTATGCATCTCCAGTAGAGTCTCATTCATGTATATGAATTATAACTTTTTAACCAAAGTAACTTCTATTTCACAAAGAAAACTGGGGGTGTGGATGTTTGTGAACTATCACACACCAGCATTTTAGACAAGAAGAGCTCATGAATATACATAACACAACTTTCTATGGAAATAGACATACCTTATACAACTTTTCATACCTCATGAAATGAATGAGTTAGTTTAAAGAGCCAAAGATATAGTCTCACTGCAGAAGATAAGCATAAGAAGCAAAAGTTTATGAACTTAAAACTATGCTTAGTAATCAATATTTTAGTATTTCATATTGCTTAAAAGATCTGGGTATGACCTCTCTCTCTCTCTCTAAGCCCAACTCTCCAAGCGAAATCTTTGCCCTCCCCTGTACATGGGACATGACATCCAGGGGTGAAAGTCTCCCGGGAGGGCAGTGTGGGAGATGACTCCCAGAGATGAGTCTGACCCTGGCACTATAGGATCAACAATGCCATCCTGACCAAAAGGGAGAAAAGAAGTACAACTAATAAAGTATCAGTGGCTAAGAGAGTTCAAATAGAGTCTAGAGGTTACTCTGGAGGTCACTCTTACATACACTTCCGTTAGACATTGCTACCTATCATAACCTGCTAACCCCCAACCAAAATCATTCCTGCCAATCCTAAAGGACACCTAGGGCAATATATAAGATTCTACAAAGGTTCCATGCACTAGAGTAACTTTCCAGAAACCTGCAACCCCCACCTGGGCCCTGGACCAGATAAATCCTGAAATGCAAAGGGGCCGGACTCCAGAATATCACCTAGTTCCATCCCCCTATCCCATGTTATCAACAGCCCCTTCCAACATGAAAAGGTTAGAATGGTCATAGCCTGAATACTTTTAATGATTGAGAGAAAGATCAAAGATGATGGTGGAGTTATACAGAGAAGGTAGGGTTTAACGAACAAATATGATTGCTGAATCATTAAATTGATATTTTGTTTAGGATCCAGTACCTTAGAGCAACTAGAAGTGAAAAGCTAAAATTGTGGAATTGTAACCCATATCAAAGTCTGAAATCTGTTCTACAACTAATTGTTACAATGTGCTTTGAAAATTATTGCTTATTTTGCATATATGTTATCTTTCATAGAAAAAAGTCGATTATGATGATAAATGCACAGATATATGATGATATTGTGAACCACTGATTGTACACTTTGGATGATTATGTGGTATGTGAATATATAATATCTATCAATAAAAATAAATAATTAAAAAAATAAGGAAATGAGGGAGTTTCTCCATGCCCATTTTGGATATTTATGTGAATTTTGGAGCTCTTCATGTGCCTCCAAACCCACCCACACAACACCATTAAAAAAATGTGTGTTTCAAAAAAAAAACAATCTAGGCACCCATTGAATATCCATTAATTAACTCTTGGAAATTAATCTTCCAGCTGACATACTAAAAACATAATTACTGTTAAATAAAAATTTAATAATAATGAATCAACTTGGAAAAATTAAGTAGAATTAATGGTAGCTTATTTGAGCTGTAATTCTGTATACATTTAGGAAGAACATATCCAAGTAGAATAAAAATATAAGTCGTGCTATGCTTAATGCTGATATATCAGAGGAAACATAGCTGCTTTCATTAAACCTAAAATAATAAATTAGTCTGATTTACAATATTTTACCTTAAGTATGTGGACTCGGATTCTTAAAATATTTGAGTTATTTCTATAAAATACAGTTCTTTAGTATATTGAAATTATTAATCTAACTTCCTTGATTTTTGAAAATTTTTATTTATTATTCAACTTATATAAGGTACTTATTTATGACTCTAAGCCAACTGGAAGAGCTTCTTTAATATTTAGAGAGAGTTATCCTTGAGAATTCCCTCTGAGTACTTCATTAATGAATCATTTCGCTTTTTACAAATTTTCTCGGCTAAGCTCTGGTAATTTTTATCCAATGTCCTTTCTATTTGCTATCTACAAATAGCTGTAAAAAGAGACTCTCTTCGGGTTGAATGATTGAGGTGGAAGCATCTAGCTATATCTACAAAACCATAAATGTATTCAGGTTTCTATTTTATTTTCCTTCTAAAGTGTTTTCAAATGTTCAGCATGGTGTCGCAGTTCTAGAAATTGAGTTGTTTCCCATTCTGGTTTATGGTTTCCTGTCAAACACTCAATTTCTAGCCTAGCACCCATTTACAGAAAGTGAAGCAGGAGCTAGGGCCACATCTGCTTCATGATATACTGCATGCTGTAAGGTGTTACAGAGCCTAACCCTGAAATCAAGAGTCATCATCCTTTCTTTATTTGCAGGTTTGGATTAGAATCCAATCTATTTTCATATGGAAGACATTAGGAATAGCTTCCAAAGCATGTTTACCAAAATTTACAGCTTTTCTAAGCTCTCTGATTTTCTATGAAATTCATATCCTAAATCATCCTTGGTGCTTACCATCCTGGTGTTTCCTTCCAGTTCTTACTTAGCATTTGAGGTTCCCACTAACATATGAATTAAATGGAATAGATCAGGAGGCCCTGGATTATCTATTCCTAAAGTTATTTGAAATTTCTCTGCAAACTTCTCCCTATCCTCTCTTGGATTTGGAAAATCTAACAATGGCTCTGAACTCAGAATGAGGTTAGGATTTGAAATGAGCAAAAGAGGGTTTCTCTGTTCTGAGGGAGGTTTACTTTTAAGTAGCAACTGAGCCTTAGGGATTTCTAGCCATGTTGGAAGGAAAGGGAGTGGATCAGAGGAGATACAGGCAAAGGAAATGGAGGAATACAGGATGGGATAAAGGCTATTAGGTTCAAGGTGCAATTTAGAGAGATCTAAAAGAGGAAGTTTTAATTAACACATTTATTTTGCCTCAGTTAAGGAGTATCTTAAGGAAGAGATTTTTGAATCTAGCTGGCTTTTTTTTTTGATACTTCATTATACCAACTTAAAAATGTGGACCATTGGAAACAAAGGTCCTTTTATGCTTTAAGATTCTCTCCAAAAATAAATGGTCACATAAAAAATTCTGCAGTTTCCACTGTTAATCCAAATTATACTTGGTGAAGGCATGCCATTTACAAAGTTAACCATATTAATTTAGAGGGAGAGGCATAGGCTTCATTTTAGACTGAGACAAATCCATGAGAATCAAGGAAAATTTAGTCCAAGAATGCTCCTTATACATCTCATGTCTCAGGACACCCTCCCCACCCTTAAACCAATGGGTTAAAGGTATAAACCTCCCACATGGTTTGTAGACTCAGAAGGAGTAACCCATCAAGGATAAGTATTTCTTCAAAAGTGATCAGATAACCTCGTCCTCCAGGCAGGACTTAAACTTGTTACATGCATTCTGGGCATCTGGAATAGAAATAGAAAGGTAAGGACACATGCGAGAGCCTGGCATTGTTGGGGAATGAACAGCTATTGGGTATGCCTGGGCAGGCAGGTTTTAGTGAGAATGTCCTTCAGTTTGGGTTTATCTGATGTTTTTCTTACTAAATTATTTATAATTTTTCTGTACTAGAGATTTGTTTCATCTCCTCCATTTATTTACTTACTCAATCATTTATTTATGTTAGTATTGAGTCATTGATATTTATTTTACACTATATATTATAATCTGTTCTAGTTTGCTAGCTGCCGAAATGCAAAAGATTAAGTTGGACAGATTCTGAGGGTCATTTAAAGCCCATGATAGCAGTTTTGAAATTTATCACAAAGGCAATTGGAACTTGTGGAAGAATTCTGAGTTAGAATGATAAAATTGGAAAACAGTTTGAAGAAGGAATGGCTACAAGTAGAATGTCTGGGTGAGACAAAATAAGACAGAAACCAGGATAGTGACAGTGGGAAACCAAGATGGAGTCAGATATGGGAAGGGTGTAGGAAGATGATGTCATGTTGATCCGTGTTGTGAGGTTAGGAAAAGGCAGGAATTTAGGATAATTCCTTGGTTCTTGGCTTTAACAGCTAAAGAAGCAATATATTTGTATGGCAAAGGTAAGGTCAAGTTTGGACATATTGGACATACAGGGTTTAAGTTTTCTGTACATCATTCAGAGTTGTTTGAGCAAGAGATCATATACATATATATAATAGAGACAAGAGGAACTTTGGAAACTTCTTCCTCTCAAGTCTAGGCTTCTTGTGACTTGTCATGTGGCAATTCTTCCTTCATCTGCAAAAAATTGAGAGCAGAGTTTTTCCAGGCTTGTATTATTTCATTCTCCTAAAATACTTTGTGTTACGATAAGTCAGGGGAGAACAAAGGCATAATGTGTTCTACAAATCTTTACATCTTGCTCTGAGTCAGTATTTCTTCATGCTTGCTATTTCCTGTATTTTTATTAGTCACTGGAGGAAGGCTGCCCTTCAGTGACCAAAAGGAAGAAAGAAAGTAATTGAATGTCATCACTGACAATCATCTCAAAGGTGAAAGAGGAAGGCATGTCTGCCTCATGGAGTTTAACTTCATCTGATACTATTTTTTCTGCCACTCTTAAAGTTGGGGCAGGGTAGGAGAGAAGGGGGCATTATAAACTTTTTATCTTAAAATAAAATAGATTTTATTTAAATAAAATACTTTTATTTATTTTAAGTAGTTTATATTTACAGAAAAACTATGAAGAGAGTACATAAATTCTTGTATATATCTCAACCAGCTTATTCTATTTTAACATCTTATATTATTATGGTATATTTGCCATATTTAAGGAACCAACGTTGGAACATTACAATTAACTAAACCCACAGTTTAAAAAAAAATCTCACTAGATTTTCCCTTATGTATCTTTATTCTTTTCCAGAATCCCATTCAAGATTCCACATTACATTTAATTTTCATTTGTCCTTAGCTTCCTGAGGAGTACTGGTTGGGTATTTTGTAGAATGTCCTTCAGTTTGGGTTTATCTGATGTTTTTCTTACTAAATTATTTATAATTTTTCTGTACTAGAGATTTGTTTCATCTCCTCCATTTATTTACTTACTCAATCATTTATTTATGTTAGTATTGAGTCATTGATATTTATTTTACACTATATATTATAATCTGTTCTAGTTTGCTAGCTGCCGAAATGCAATATACCAGAAACTCAATGGCTTTTTAAAAAGGGGAATTTAATAAGCTGCAAGTTAACAGTTTTTAGGCTGTGGAAATGTCCCAATTAAAGCAAATCTATAGAAATGTCCAATATAAGGCATCTATAGAAAGATACCTTGAATCAAGAAGGCCGATGAAGTTCAGGGTTTCTCTCTCGGCTGGAAGGGCACATGGCAAACACAGCGTCATTTTCTAGCTTTCTCTCCGGCTCCCCAGGAGGCATTTTCCTTCTTCATTTCCAAAAGTCGCTGGCTGGTGGACTCTTTGCTTCGTGGTTCTGCGATGTTCTCTGTTGTGGCTTTGTCGTGGCTCTGTCATTCTTCTCTGCTCTCTCTGAATCTCCTGCTTTCTCCAAAATGTTTTCTCTTTTATAGGATTCCAGTAAGTAATCAAGACCCACCTGGAATGGATAGAGACACGTCTCCACCTTATCCAGTTTAATAACCACTCTTGATTGAGTTATATCTTCCAGGGAGATGATCTAATACAGATACAAACATTCAGTACTGAATAGGGATTAGAAGAAATGGCTGCCTTTACAAAATGGGATTAGGATTAAAACATGGCTTTTCTAGGGTGCATACATCCTTTCGAACAAGCACATAATCCAATATTACATTATTAATTTGCTCAAATTCTTCCAGATTTAGCTACTGGAAGTTCTTTCTGGTTGATTCCCGGGTCGTTTTAATATGACTAATCCTTTTTTTTTTTTTAATTTCCTTTCTTCTGGCACTATAAAATGCTCCAGACTCACTTGTATATTCCCTGCCCCAGCTCTAGAATCAACCATTTCTCCAAGAACCCCTGGTTCCTTTTACTGGAGAATGGTATTTAAAAACCAAGAACTGGGCTCCGGGTGTTTTAGATTTTGAAATGCCAAGTATGGGCTGAGAACCAGTGCTGCAATATCTGTTCATGACTTAATATTATTGATAATAAAGTATATGATAGTAATAATTAAATGATATTCTAAATAATAATGAAATATATAATATTAAAAACATTTTGCTTAATATAAAAACAATCTTCTGTCTGATAGCTTTCCCTTGGAGTTTTAAAACATTCATTTACTGCCTTACAAAAAGACACAGGGAAGTTAGAACCTGGCCCTGGCTAGAGAGTGATACTCTGGTGACCTATGGCCAAACACTCTCCTGAAAATAAGAAGCTATCAGCAAGTAGGTGTTGGTTGACACGATGGGAGGTGTGAATTACAAAAAGGAGGATGCTGAAGATGGCTTCTTGGTAACTCTACAATTTAAAGAATTGTCACAGAAAGGAATATCCTGAGAGGAGATGGAAAGGGGCTACCAGAAAAAACCAGAAGTTGGTAAGATGGAAACAATGTAGTAGATAGTTTCAATAAGGAGAGGATAGAATTTACATAAATTCATTCTTTTGCATTACTTCAAAAAAGCTTCATAGAATTTTGAAACTATATGAATCGGTGATACATGAATAGGTTTATTGTAAGATAGGGAAATTTGGGGTCTCCTATGACACTATGATTTTCATCAAATGGCCATAACAGTTGAAAGCGATTTGATTAGTTTTATATGAAGGAGAAATATTAAAGAGTTAACTACTTAAAAATTAAACCCATGAATGGGATACATTCAATGCAAATATGTACACTGATATGCATAAGTTCTTTTTGTGGTGTGGGAAAGCATGCCTGAAGGAAATGGACAAGGAAGAATCATATTCTTGATAGGTGATGGGAGCTGGGCCACAGCGTGGCCTCTGACTCTGTGACTTACCTTCTCCTGGGATTTCTCACTGGTTACCCATCAATTCTACCACTTCATTAACTTCCAGGTGGTGTGTTTACATTTCAAAACATGCCGAAATGTGGAAAAGTGACCATTTTAGGATCTTGGAACACAGCTATACTTTTCCATCATAATAATGAATGAGAGAATTTAAGTGTGTTGAAGTTATGATTTCTATGGAATGTGTTTGCTCTCAGTATTTAGTTAAAAAAGAAAACAGTTGTTTCTATTAATAAGATTCTACTTGGTAATCCAGATAAGATGACTGAATTTGTATATTGGGAAAATTCAGAGTCTTACTTTAGCAATCATTTCCTGTACTTTGCAGTTACTGGGGAATACATGTTAAAAACTTAGATTTTCAGATGGTTTTCCTTCAGTTCCTAAAACATGTTTTCCTCCTTTTAAATAGATTTAGCTTCCCCAAACATTTGGCGAATATCTACCATGTGACAAATACATACACTAGATGTTAAGATCTTCATTCAGTCAATGAGGAAACACACAGTAAGTGATTAGGAGATTTACTCAGGGTCCTTACCTAGAGTCAGAATCCAGGTCCAAGTCCAGCAGTTTTCCCCACCACATGGCAGAAGCTATTTTTAATATATTGAAGAGTTTTCACTGTTCTCCGGAGTCCTCATGGCTTAAAAAGTAATCCATGGTACTATTTTTGCTCTCCTTTTATCTCAGTTTGGAGTCCCTGATTAGTCTCCAAAGATGCACTTTGATCATGATGAATTCTGAACCTGAAAATTAAAGTTTCTCTGAGCTCACAACGTTTGAGTAAAATTATCCCTACATCTGTTTAGGGTAAATTGCTTAAAATTCTCTTTCGCTTTTGGAATAAGATTTAGATGGATTTGATAAATGAATGATGTCATGTCAATTTTTTAAAAAAAATGACAAAAATCTCATTAGGAAAATAGAAAACAAAGCTTTAAGAAGCAATTCAGAAAAAGAGAAGAGAGCTAAAACCACTGAAAGATACACAATTTCTTTAGTAATCATCAAATGTCAATTAAAATGATCAACGAAAGGGAGGGGTAAAGGGTATGGTATGTATGAATTTTTTTCTTTTTTCTTTTTATTTCTTTTTCTGAAATGAAACAAATGTTCTAAGAAACGATCATGGTGATGAATATACAACTATGTGATGATATTGTGAGTTATTGGTTATATATCAAGAATGGAATGATCATATGGTAAGAATGTTTGTGCTTGTATATTGTCATGTTGAATAAAAAAACGAACAGGAAAAAATGATAATGAGGTATTTCACATTCTCCATTTTGGTAACAATCTAAAGTCTGTCAGTTCCACTTGTTGCTAAGTATGTGGTACAAGGAGAACATTTAAGTATTGCTGGTGGGAATGTAAATCGATGTAACCACTTTGGAAATAATTTAATGCTAAATAATAAAACCGAAGATATATTTTAGAACTCACCAATACATCATATCTCCTTGAGAGACTCTTCCTCATGTGTATCAGTAGACAAGTGCACTTAAATAAAAAAACAAAAACCAAAACACTGGACACAACTCAAATGTTCACTAGAGTAGAATAGGGGAATGTTATGGTAAATTTGTCAAACAAAATATAGGAAGTCCATTAATGCATAACAGCCATGAACAATGTATGGATGAAGCTCACAAACATAATGGGGGATAAAAAAAAACTGCAGAAAATGATGTATACTATAATTCTATTTGTATGAACCTAAAAAATGTAAAAATGAAATTTTATATTGATTAAGGATGCAAATATATGTGACAAAGCCATGAGGAAATGAAGGGGAACAGAAAACATACATTTCTATGATGGGAAAATGAGGGAAAATGGATTGAGAAGGGGCAGGAAGGGACTTCAAAGATGTAGTAATGTTGTTGTCTACTGGTAGTCATTGCATCTTCTTTTTAGGCTGTTCATGTTTTATACATTTCTTGTAGCTACCCAAATATTTAATAAAAACATATTTTAAAAAAGAAAATTAAATCTAGGTTATTTTTCAGTTGAGTTGTAGTGAGAGTAAATTTGTGATTTGCTACAAATATAAAATGAAACTTCTAAGTTGTAAAAAATCAAATGAAAACATTTCTAGGCATGTTGATGTTCACTGATTGATAAAATACAAAGTGACATCACTAATTCCAGGCAAACACTTGTCCACTGAGAGAGGTTAGAAATGTACTTCAGAATTCTCTATCATTAGAGCTATCCAATCTATTACATTTTGAAATATTTTTTAAAAATAAAAAGTATACATAAACAGTATTCTTTTGTGTACCAAATCAACAAATTAAGTAGATATTAAATTTTCTCAAACATGTGTGACTCCTTTTAAATAAAAAAACACACAGTTTAGACCTTGCCACTCATCCCTTTGCCCATCCTCTCTCTTCACAGGTGACCATTATTCAGAATGTGTTTAAATCATTAAAGGAAAAAGAAAAGCAAAAGTCACACATTATAACCTGTCTTGTTTTGCTTTTGGCCATTTTAATAAGAAACAAATGCAAACAATTCTCTCTCTGTCCATCTAGCTTAAGGGTTTCAAAATACCAATTTCAGAACTGTTCCTTCTACTATCCAAGGCTTACCTAATAGTTACTGAGCATACGTTACAAATTCCAATGCCTTAGATCCCAGGCAGGAGAGATGAGAGCCCTTGTGAGTTTGGGAAACTCTGCCTAGATTAAGAGTCCATGCCCAGTTTATAAAAGGCAGACGCTCGGTGTCTTCTGGGAATAGCAACACGTGAATAGACAATAATATCTAGTTATCTGTTTTTTTAAGGAAAAGATGAAAATTTTGTGCCCTTATTTCTATTTTCTAAATTTCGGCAACTGCTTAGAGCTTTAAAATACACCTTTAAATTAAATCAAACCTGTCTGAATGCTAGAGTCAGAGGGTTAACTGCTAGTTTGCAACCACAGTTAAATGGGACAGTTATGCAAATATCTTTCTGGTTTAGCATACTGTCCTTTCTGTTTTTCCTGATTCTCTTATTTAGTCAATAATATTTGCTGCTGAAATTTGAACTTCCTGGTTCTAGGCATCCTTTTATGACCTGACCTTGCTCTGCCATTGCAGAATCATCTCCAACTGCTCCTATCAGAGTGGTTTCCTTGTAGTCCGCTAAACATGTTTGACATTGTTTTGCCTCCACAGTTTTGTTCAGTGAATTTGCATCTATGAATGTGTCATACAGTGCAAAGAGATTTTATTTGCATTAACTAAACTTGCATCCTCCTCCCAGCTCAGCTACACACTAGTTGTATGTTCTTAGCCATGTTAATTCATTCCCTGAAATTTCAGAATCCTGATCTGTACAATTAGATTAGCATATTGAAGTCTAAATAAAATAATGTAATGAAATGCTTGATATGAGCATAATATGTGTGTTATAAAATATATCCCTGTATCCATAAATCCAAGCTCTCATTCTTAAGTATCTTGTTCAAATCCCACCTTCATTCGAATATCTTCTTTTGAAGCCACTCCTGCAGAACCTACTTTCTCCATGGTATATTTGCCATATGGAACAATTATGTAATTTCTGTACTAACTTTTCCCATAATTGTCATTACTTTAGTCACAATGTAAACTCCTATAAGACAATAATAAAAGTTTTGAGGTTTTTGGTTATCTTACAGTGTTTTATACATTCTCAGTGTTTGGAAAGATGCCATCTAGTTCCTCTAAACCACTGAGCCTCTGAACTGTAAGGTAAAGAGAAATCTTAGAAATTATAACTTCAATTGATCGTTTTATAGATAAGGAAATTAAATCCTCATTTAAATGACTTATCAAGGTCCCATTGATGGTTAGGAACAGGACTGGGAAACTGGGATTAAATATTACAACATTGGAGTTTGTCCACTCTTAGAATAATCTTAATGTAGCTGTTCATAGCATGAGCTTTGGAGTACATATTCTACGCTAGTTCCTTCTCATACCAGCTGTGTGACTTGAGGAAGTTATGTAACATCTCTGAGCTTCGGTTTCTTAATCTCTCAACTGAAATTATTAAAATCTGAGGTTGTTTTGAGTTTAAGTGAGGTAAGGTCTGTACAGTATTTACTCCAGTGCTGACAGATACCATCTACTCAGTATAATCTATATAGATGTAAGCATGAGGATGATGCCAATGCTGCTAATGTATTTTCATGTCCACTGACTCTGTCATTTAGGGAAGTGGAAATTGGTTGTGACCCTGGCTTCACTATTTGGAACAATCACGCAGAAAAGAAGGAACTCAGCAACACATGGAGACAAAGGAGGCAAAGCAGAGACCATAGATCACCCGAAATCAAGGAGAGGCAATCATGCACCCCTTGAATAATCTCGTGGCTCCCCACAAGCAAACATGACCTGGAAAACAATGTGTAATTATTGTAGATGAAATTGGGGTTGCTGGAGTCTCATTTCTAGCCTTAGCTGTGTGTCACCTACCTTGGTCTCATCTTTGTGGCTATTTCTGCTGTTTCTAGTCTAAAACCATTGTCACCATTGTTGCTTTTGGTGGCTCCACTGCCACCATCGTCATAAACAGTCCTGGGATGTTTGAAAGTTGCTGCTCATCTGCAGTTGCTTTTGAGGCTGGCTCTGACCTTGTTTTACTAGGAGATGGTGTACAGGAAAAGTCAGAGGCTTTTCAGCAATATAATTGATATTTTATGTTTAAATCTGCCACTTACTAATTTCATGACATGTTGGGAAAGTTACTTGATCTCTCTGGGATTTAGTTCTTTATCCTTAAATCAGAATACTGTTTCCCACGAAACAGGGTTGTCCTGAGGATTCAGTGATTTCATGTCATTAAAATGTATTAACTTACTGCTTGCAAATAGTGTGGTTTATGATAGCTACTAATTATTGCCATCTTAATCTTCATCATGGGTCTACTTAAGTGCCATTACCACTTTTACTTTGTTCTATATCTCAAAACTGACTGAAATCTCACTTTCCCAAAATTCTTATGGGTAACAGGTTAAAGAGATCATTTATATAACTCCAACTAGAACGATGTCTGGAACATAACAGCTACATGATACATGTTAACGTCTCCTCTGCTGTATGTACTCCCATTGGTTTGCTTTTTCCTTAGGGCCATTTTGCACAGATTCCTTACTTTGGTGTTACAATCCATCTATTTGCAATCCAAGTCTGGATTCTAATGTACAAGTCTTCCTCAACTGACTAAATAGGGTGCTGTGGAGAGCAAGGATTCAAGGAAGAACTCCATTCCTATTGGGGCACAGCATAGCAGTTAGAATCTTAGGACCAGACCTTAGTCTGGACTGTAGGACCAGATTGCTTGGACTGAAATTTCAGCTATACCTCTTACTGTGTAACACTGGGCATTTTATTTAATCTCTCTGTGTCTCAATGTCCTCATCTGTGAGATGGGGATGATGATACCTATGTAATTAAATGCGTAACATAAAGTTGTTAAAGTCATCTTCATAAGGTTGTTGTGAGAAATTAATTAGTAATTAATAAATGTTAAGTGCTGTGAAAAATTCATAGTGCATAGTTGACATTCAACGAATGTTAGCTATATTACTGCTACCATTGCAACAACTACCAACACATAGGGAAACGAAGACAAAACAGTTTCAAGGATAGAGCCAATGGGTTTCTGAGGTAGAGGAAGAAGAAAATTCAGGGGAAATTTGTAACATGAAAACAACCTGTGAGGATTCATGTCTGGCACAATGATTAGCATATTAGCTCAGAGGGACTCAGGTGCTTTTCTTCCTAAACCACAGCTGACAGAGAAACAGGGCAAACCTCATCTGGCACACAGAGCCCCAGCACCCCCACTGGAAAGGCTGAAGAAGGCATGAGTTTTACCCCCCAGAATTCTTTCTGCCATCCTGCAGACACCCCCAGGGGACCCAGGAAGTGCTTGTGTACATCAGTCCTAACGTGACCCAAAGTTGCACACAATTGCATTCCACTTTCCTTAATGATATCTGTAGCTGACATGGATGATTAATCTGCTATTTTGAATTATTTCCATCTTAAATTTAAATAAAGAACAAATGTTTCCCTCAGGTGGATTCACAGTGCTTTATTCTGGAGAGTTTTTGAATTCAGCAACAAGTAAATATTATGGTCTACATAAAAGGTAATGCTAAATAGTCTACATTAGGTAATGCTAAATAAACAGTTTCAATATAGTTCTAATATACATGTGATATGTAGATTCATCTCAAATTTTATTATCATGAATGCATTTGAGATTCTAGTGTTTGGAAAGTACCAGTGCTGCATTATTAAGGTACAAAATTTCTTTCTTAGGTAGCTTGATTATAAAAAACGTTTGTTAGATTATAAAATGGAAATTATTATCATACACATTGTTAAAATTGTTTCACATTTTCAAATGTCACAGAAGAACACAGAACTGTGATATCAAGCATTGAATCTTTTGGATTTAATTTCATAGATCTTGGTAACATTTACCTTGCTAATCTTTGATATTAATTTTCTTTTGTTGTCTGATTTTCCCAGAGTAGAACTTTTAAAAAAAATTTTCCTTTTTAACATAAAATCTATAAGTTTGTCTTTGAAATTTAGAATATTTGTGTTGGTTTCCCTATAATAGCTATTTGTAGATTACAGAGATTTTCAAGCCTAAATTGTATATAGAATCATATATGAAAGAAAAGTATTGGATTACACCAGCTGGTATGATCCAATAGTGTGGTTCATATTTCCCTACATATAATTTTTGATCATTTCTAAATGTTTAAGAAGGGTATCTGGTAGATTATAAGGAAAATTTTTGTGAGTTTTTAACTGATTTTCCTTTGTTGCATTTGTGTATCCACTGTCCAACACAAGTTGTATGTTTTTCAGGGAACTATTTTAGAATAAACTTGAATATTTTAAGCTGCTGATTTAAATTCCCTAAGAAATGATACCCTCAAGGGCATCTCTAATATTTTCAAATTATGAAAATAATATTAGTTAGGGATTAAATCTTGTTCTCCAGAGAAGAATGTTTAAGTCCTAACTTCCAGTGCTGTGAAGGGGACCCCACTTGTAAATAAGATCTTTGAAAATGTTATTATTAGTTAAGGTGTTGACTCATTTGTGAATAGGACCTCCCAAAATTCTATTTAGCTGAAGCAAAATGGAATCACTGTGGGTCTTAGTCCATAAGGCTGGAGTCCCGATAAAGAAGGGAAATTTGGTTGCAGTCCGTCAGTAGAAGCCAGAAATCGGAAGAAACCAGAGACTGAAGCAGATAGTCAGGCAGTGGAGGCAGAATGCAAACCAAGGAATGGCAAGGATTGTGGCAAGCTGGAAACAGAGCGCTGCCGACTCAGGAAGATGGATGTCCTGTTGAGACTGATTTTGGACTTCTAGCCTCCAAAACTGTGAGCCAATGAGTTCCTATTGCTTGAGCCAACCAGTGTATGTTATTTATCATAGCATCCCTGACAAACTAAAACAATATTGATCTATAATATTATGCAATGTTTAACTTTTTTTTGTGGTCATCTCTTATCTTGTGGGTGAAGGATGGAAAAATAGAGGGAGGGGTTGGCCCCACCTTTTTTTTTTTTTGAAATGTGCTACTTCCAATAGCCTTGGCTCGAAGGGTATTAACTGGGCTGCACATGCTAGATGTGCCAGGGTGAATTAAGAAACTTAGTTTTGAAATCATTTCTACAAACATTTATCCCAAAATTACTCAGTATTTTCCCCTCAAAAACTGTTTCCTAGTTTCTTGATCAATGTTATCACTACCAATCTACTTCCCAAAGCCATAAATCTCTGTATTCTATCCATCTCCACCCTCTTACTCACTCTCTATATCAAATTCATTACTTCAACCTATTCTGTGTCAGGCACTGTTCTGGAAACTAGTGAAAAGAAATCAACATCATAAAAAACAAGTTTCTGTCCTCATCGGTTTTCTGTAGTGGGAGGAGAGAAATGAAAAACTCAGAGACAAATATATAACTGCATCTAGTGGCATGTTGTGCAGTTATTATGATTCATATGAGATCATTATCTTGAAAAATTGTTTAGAGGTCAGTATGAAAAACCTAGACTGGAATCTGAAGGAATATTAAAAATGCATAGTGCCATCAAACACTACAATTGACTAAAAATTACCAGAAAAAAGATATAATTTTATTACTCATAGAAAAAAATTCTTTTTTTTTCCGAGGTTAGAGAAGAGACTTCATTCTTTTAAAAGTGAGTATTATATAGATATCCCTTTTTAGTTTATGTTTAGAAAAAAATATCTTGAGCCTAGGGAATTTTTTTTTCCTCATGGTCAGGCACCGGGAATCAATCCCTGGTTTCTGGCATGGCAGGCAAGAACTCTGCCTGCTGAACCACCGTGGCCCACCCGAGCCTAGGGAAATTCAATTAAGTTTAATTAAACAAATATTTTTCCATAGTCTACTATTTATATACTCATTCATTCCACAAATGTTTCTTGAGAATTTCCTGGACACTGGGGACAAAATAGTCCTGGGCATTCAGGACAAAGTCTCCGCCCTGAAGAAATTTACAATATAGTGTAGCAGACAGATAAATCAACAATCAAGCCCCCTTCCCCACCCCCCACACACATCCTAACTCTTTTATTTCCTAGCGCTCCAAATATTGCTCCTCTCATGCTTCAATAAAATATTTCCTACCAGTTCCCAAAGGGGGACTTTTTCAGCCACAGATTCTATAAATAGCATCTTAACTGATCTCCACTTCATTGTTCACATTGCCACACTAATCTTTCTAAAACATTCCCCTGTGATTGTCGGTCTTCTACCTTATGATCCCATTCACATTCTGGCCTCTATCTATTTACCAAAACTTTTTACTTCTTTATAGCCTGAATAATACCTCTAGGTGTCATGGCAGATGGCCTACCACTCTAAGCACAGGGCAGACTAGCCAGACCTCAGCTTCCATGGTTCTGCCCTGGTAGCCACTTTTCCTTCAGTTTGTTTCTTCTTTACTCCTTACAGCCTTACAGGCATTGCTTCTGTTCATATACATTTCTCAAAATCTTTGTTGGCTTTGTGTGCATTCCCTGGAAAGGAGGTGGGGGGATGAGGAGCAAGATCCAAACCATCAGACAACAGAGTATTCCCCAGATCCTTCCTAGATAATTGAATTTCCAATCCTGACTTCCACTGAAATGACTGACTGGCTCCATGTTCAGTCACACCCTCTTTAGCTAAGGGTTGTTCCATTAAACCCTTACATGGAGTCCTGTCCTATGGAGTCTCACTTCCTGAAAGCTCAGAGAGGAACTTGGTAAGGCTACTTTTGGTCCGACTCTCAGAGCACCTTATCTAGATAGGCTCAGAATTTTCTAAACCATCAATTTCTGGTTTCTTTGTGCTTAAGAGTTCAGTTTTCAGCTTATTCCTTTCCTCTCATTTTTTTACTATAAGCTGCAAAGAGATGTCAAGATGCACCTTCCACACTTGAAAATCTCCTCAGGCAAATATCCAACTTCATCACTTGCAAGTTCCGCCTTCCACTTTATAATGAGGGCTGTCTTTCTTCCAGTTTCCAGTGACACATTCATCATTTTCTCCTTAAGACCTCATTGAAAGTAACTTTTACATCCATATTTGGAGCTAGTATTTTGCTTGAATTGAAAACTGAGTTTCATACTACTTTCTCAGAGCAGTAGTGGAGTGTGCTGAGAAAATGCTGTTTTTCATTCAAAGAATTGCATGGAAATCAATGGAGCCAGTATTTCACTCAGTTTTCAAAACTGAGTTACACACTAGTTTTACAGAGCATATAGGTGAATATTCTCTGAAAATGATGTTTTTCACTCAAAGAAGTGCATGGAAATCAATGGAGCCAGTATTTCTCTCTTCCAAGCAATCTAAGCTTTTACCATTAAGCACCTCACATTTCTTACAACCTCTACCCACTACGCAACTTCAAAAAGACTTCCACATTTTTAGGCATTTGTTACAGTGGCATCCACTTCTTGGTACCAAAATTGGTTTAGATCCCTAATCACTAAAATAAATACTATACAATGGGATGACTTAAAGGATAGGAATTTATTGGCTTAGACTTTTGAGGTTAGGAGAAGTCCAAAATTAGGATTTTGACAAGGCAATGCCTTCTCCCAGAAGAATGTGGCATTCTAGGGCTAGCTGCTGGTAATCTTTGGGGTTTCTTGGCTTTTCCATCACATGACAATGCAGTGGTGGGTCTTCTCCTTTCTCTTCTGGATTCCATTGACTTCCAGATTCTGGTTGCTCCCCATGACTTCTTTCTCTGTGCCCTTTTCTATAAGCCCTCCAGTAGTAGCACTGAGACCATCCTCATTCAGTTGGGCCATACCCACCTGAAGTGACCTCATCCAATTTCCTATTACAGTGCATTCATATGCACAGGAATGGATTAAGATCAAGAACACATTTTTATGGGCTGCATAACTCCAATATACCACAATAATAATAGTTATCATTTGTTGAGAACGTTCGAGTTAATGCATGTTTAATAATTTTGCTGAATAAATCAACTCATAAACTGGGAGGATACCCAAAATGCCTTTTCCACCATGTGTTGTGTTGGCTTCCATCTAAAGTTTTCTTTCTGGTCTGGGGGATTTGACTAGCTTCTGTGCTGATTGTTTAACTCTTTTTAAAACATTAGGCCAGAGTTTCAGGGCCCAGTGGCCAGGGAGCATGCAGAAAGCCCACCTAGGTGAAAGGAGAGTCCAAGTAGGTGGTCCTGTTCTTTCACCAGCTTGGGGACAAAAGCCTGGGAAGATGCCTTCAGACTTTAATTTATTAACAAGGCCCATGATTTTGTGTTTCTTGATGACACACTTTTAAGTTTGGGTACTTCTTTTCCTATATGAGAAGTTATAATATATATTTGAAATGCAAGTTTCCAGCTTATGTTATGCCTTTTTGCTCCAATGGATCTAAGGAACACAAAGGGTGATGACAGTAACAAGGGTTGTTGATTCTCAAACTGGGATAGCTGTAGTTTCTCCAGCAAACTTTTCTTTTACTGACCAAGGAGGCATTTTTAAAAGAGTTGTACATTGTTTTCTTATGCAAACTGGATAATATTTTTTGTTTGCTTGGATGTTCTATTTTTCTCATAGTCTCAATAATTTTGATATTATATTTAGATTCTGATGCTAACCGCAAATTGGGTTGGTCTCCACTGGTTCCTTCTGTTTTTTGATTTTGCATTTGTTTTAAGGACAAAGGTAGGTATCAATCATCACCTTCTTAAAAATGTGAAATTCTGCTCTGTGTATCCTTTATGCCTCCACACGTACACTGATGATGTCCTGCCATACCTTATGCTGTAAAATTAAACTGTTTTGTGGTACATTACGTCATGCTTCTCCAAATTCTAAGAAATTATGCCGGTGGCTTCAAAAAACAAAACAAAACTTTAGGCCAACAAGTTGAACTGAGATTGTATATGATGCAGGGGAAGAAAGCATGGGGGTGAAAGGAAGCTTTTCAGTATTATTTTTTCTCTTTTTACTTGATCATAAGGACTTGAAGCTCCATTGCAATCTATTCATAATGGTTTCTCCCATTGGTTATTGATACAATCAAAGTAAAGAACACTATTAAAAGTACTCATACTGTTTTCTTATAGTCTTTAAGTTATTACTGTTGAAATCGCTTATAAATCTTAGAGTACATTTTGTTGTATTACACTGATCGCTTGGGAGAATTTCTTTGCTTTGAAATAAAATATTAAAAACAGTTTTACTCATTATGATACTAGAATGAAATTCTTTTCACTTTTCTTTTTACAGCCTTGTTTTTGTGATGAACAGAGACGAACATTTCAGCTCTTTCTTCTACTTTGTTATTTTATTTAATAAATATATAACCTTGGGAAGGATTTAGTAATTTAATTGTCCCCTATATCATATTACTTGAAGATTCCTTGCCTGCGAGTATGCCATATTCAGCTCATATTTTTCTAGTTTATTGAATTTTCTGCTCTACTCAGCTCCCTCTACCCTAGAGGGCCCCATCTGCAGTTTTAAAATATTGATTATTAATTCTAAAAAGGTGGTTTATACTGCAAAGCAAAACCTGGAATTGAGCCAGAGAGTGGCCATATACTCAGAAACATCTCTGCAGAATAGAAAGGAAGATTTTCCTGAGAACATTTCTATTGCTGAAAGATAGTCTAGAAACTTTTGCCCTAAGTGGTTCTGGAGGGCCACAGTAATAAGTTAGATGCATAAAGTTGCAATCAAAAGGACTCAGTTTAGGTCCTCGTAGTAACTGCGTACTAGATATCAGCAAAGTGAAATATTTCTCATTCTCAAAAATGGAGACCATTCTGCTTTCGGTATAACTTGTTAAAATTTTCATCTAAATTCCTTTTTTTATCTCTGAATTTTTCCTCTTACCATATAACTGTGCATGGTGGCAGGAGTACATGAAAAAATGATCTTAGAATATAGAGGAATGTAGGATTTGAAGTTATTATTGATTAATCATGTAATCTGAGACATTTTGGAAAGTTCAGTCTCTTCATTTGTAAAATCTCCTTTTCTGTATGATTATCAGGATTAAACAAAACAACATGTATGAAAGTATCTGGCACGAAGTGTCTAATCAGTGTGAAACAGGCAATCTTAGGTTACAAGCATTCTCCAGCTCTGCAGAGCATTGTTCATAGAGTCTGACTTTAGAAAACTCAACTTGAAAATGGAAACTGCACGTGTATTTAGATAAACACCTCACTTATACACTTTAGGGGTGAAAAAAAGAGAAAAAACTTTCTTCTGTATACTAACCACTGTGCCTGAGACTTTTTTCAAGTCCTGTTAAACAGCATAAATTATTTATATCATAAATTATATGATATAAAGTCATATTTCCAGAGTCTACTAGCTCAGGAATTCTGCTTTCTGCACTAATCTAAAACCTGCCTGTATTATGAAAATCTCCATTCTCTCCCCCATAACTTTTTTTTTTTTTAAAGTATGTAATTTACTTTCTTTTCAATCCCTTTGAAATTTAGTAGCTAGCATTCTGGATTTCCTATACTTTTTCCTTCACCTCTGAACATCAAGTCTTTCTTAGAATTGCCCTATATTCCTTCTCTCTCTTATTGACTTCATACCTCCTCCTAATCCCTCCATTTCTATTTTAAAATCGTTTACATAACTAGTAAAATTCAATTAAAATGTACTGCCTGCTTTTGGAACGTCCTCTGATTACCCCAACTCCAGCACTGTGAATTTAGTAGACACACATATATTGCTGTACAATGATGAAATTTTGATTCACCTTGTGTTCGTTTTAGTTTGTTTTAAGTTCCAGATCTGCCCTCCTCACTTCTCCACCCTCCCATGTGCCCCAGGCAGCTGCCGAGGTTGAACTGCTTCTATAGGATCCCTTGCTCTGTGGTTTCTAAATGGGAGACACTAGCAAAGGATTATAAGCAGAGGAGAGAGTGAGTCAGGATGTTGGCTTAGGTCACTTCCTACTTGACTGCAGTGGGTCAATTGCCGCACTCTACTAAACGCTCCTGTTCAGGCAGTCTGTGCGGTTTGTACTTTCCTCTCCCCTGCTCCTTCTCCTGACCCCTTAGGACTAAAGGTGGCAATGGCTGGTTGCTGTTACCTCCTCTGGAGGTAATG
Source organism: Tamandua tetradactyla (assembly GCF_023851605.1). Taxonomy (NCBI): domain Eukaryota; kingdom Metazoa; phylum Chordata; class Mammalia; order Pilosa; family Myrmecophagidae; genus Tamandua; species Tamandua tetradactyla. Next base: position 20,438,885 of record NC_135350.1, on the reverse strand, counting down.
CCCCATTTCTGGTGATTTTTCTGCACTTGTAAATATGTTCTATATAGGCCTTTATTGCCCAATGACTGTTAAACTGTTTCCTGCTGGGACTCTGGCTAATTTTTAGGCTGTCAGATTATGTCTTCATCATGTTTATTTTGCAATAGCACGGCTTCTGTCCTTCTTGGCTCACTGTCCCTGTTTTGAGCCAAATAGACATGCCAATAAAGTAAAGGGTATTGGAAAAGGCCAACAATTACACTCTGAGTGAAATATCAAATTATAAAGATAAACAACTCATAGACAAGAGTAAGCCTTAGATGATGGCATTATATTTCACCCCTTTAGAAAAATTGAGTGAATTCTTTCTATAAGAAAATATACAACTCTCCTTTCCCCTTTAAAAATGCTTTATGTTATAGCTTACTTTATATATATAATGTGTTTTCTTTCTTCGAGTTATTTTTCCTCAGTGGAATTTTCACAGACAATTTTCTGAGTTGGCCTCACAGAAAAGACATTACTATATAAAGTTCTCTCTTTTAGGAGGAAATAGCAGAAAATGACATTCCTTAAAAATTACACATCCACAGAATTTAATAATAAAATCTCATTTAGGTAAGCAAGATGACAGAATTACTCCTTGTAAACTTATTTAAGAATTTTATGAAGCTAGTTTCAAACGTATTTTTCTAAAAGGCATATTTTTTCTGCCCCAATCTGGTCTCTTTTCCTATGTCAGTACCCTATTTCTTTTCTTACAGAGCACAGAGAAGGCTTTTCATGGTTCTCGAAGAATTTACTCCTCTGGGTTGGCTGTGCATGCCTGGGAGCTGTAATTATGGTTATCACCAGAAGGCTCCTAAAACACTTAGGATATACAACATTTTTCATTTGGTTAAAGATCTACCATTTTCATGGTTCACGAACTCAAAAAAAATCTATCAGGTTTTCATTCAGAACTTCTCACTTAATCTTCACCTTTTGCCCCTTTTTCCATGAACTGTAAGATGTTCTGCTGCTTCTCCTGGCAGTGGATTTCACTGAGACTTGCTTTCTTATTATACACATGGCTGACAAAGGGACTGCAAATGTGGTTTTAAAGTTTGTTATTAGTTTTTCATCCTAAATAGCCACCTTATCACTCATTATATCTCTATTAATATTATTGCACTTTACAGTCACCCCTGTTTTCAGATAATATCTGGAATGACAAGATAGAAGATGAGCCACAAAGCAAAGAACATCTAGATGATACATAGAACAATATTTGCTTAAAGCAAGAAATTCATGACTTTCCTGAACTACTTTTCAAGACAATGCATTGATTTCTTTTTTTAAAGCTGTTTTTTAATCTTAGTTACCTAAAAAGGAAACCAGAAAGCCCCAAGGCTTATATTAGAAGATATGTCAGTTTAGGAAAGTTGCTATATTTTCTTGAAAGAGGATATAAATCACAATCATATAAACTAAGCATTAATATTAGCTGTTAATTAAATCTGCTAATGAGACAAAGGCAAATTTTACATTTTTGTCTAGCCTATGACTATTTTCTAAACTCATTTTATTTTATTAAAGAAAAATATTGGGAGGAAGGAAGACAAGGGGTGAGAGGGCAAAGCAGAGTAGGAATGGATCAACACACATTTGTCAGTGCTAGATACAAAATTACTCAGAGCAAGTACTGGACTGAAAATGAGTTAATAATTTGGAGGGTTTAATTTTTTAAATTGAGATATAGCCACATAGAATAAAATACACACAAAAAATATAGTTCAATGGTTGTTTTTTTTCTAAGAGTAAAGTGTGTATATCTTAAGTGTGCAGTTCAATGAATTTAAAAAATTGTATACACACATATAATTGTATACACACATATAATTGTATACACACATATAACACTAGATCAAGATATGAAATATTGCTGCTCTCAGAGACTCCTCATATCACTTCCAATCAATAGGCCTACAACCATGGGGAACCATTTTTCTGACTTGTATCACTATAAATTAGTTTTGCCAATCCTTGAACTTCATTGAATCAGCTTATCTCTATGTGTTTCTAATCTTTCTCTGGCCCTCTCTGAAATGGACATTTGTGATGGCTGTTAGGGCCCCTGTGGGTAATCCAGGCTAATCTTCTCATCTCAAAATTCTAAATCTCATCTGCAAAGACCGTTTTCCCAAATAAGATAGAATTTAGAGTTCTAGCAATGAGGATTTAAATATGTTTGGGGGGAGAGGACATTTTACAGCCCATCATGTACATTTTCCTAGGAATTTGTTCATTTCAAGTAAGTTATCAAATATGTGACATGCGTTTTTCATAATATTCCCTTTTTACTTATTTTTTAAAATATCAATAGGCTCCGGATGATACTGCACTTTTAAACTCTGGAAGAACAAAGTGTTCTAAGGTAATCCTTCTGAAATTCACCAGGAAATAAATTTATGAGAGATTAGCAAGGTTTTTTTCTTATATGTTCTTATTTTACTGTTCTTTAAACTTCTATTTTGCTTTTTCTGAAGCCTTGTTTCTTGACAGAACTTTAAAGTATTCTGAAGGAAGCATGTTTTACAGAGTTGAAGAAACAAAGTACTTATATTTATTTCTTTTTGCATGTTTGTACCTGTGTGCCCACATCAACTTAATTTTTAAAATAAATACAATATTGTGCTGCCTAATCGTGTTACTTCAAAATTCATCTTTTAAAATCCGATCCTTTCTTCAGAAGCCATGGTTATTTCCATGCTAAACATGGTTAATTATTACATAGGTCCACTTTTAAAAAAATGAATTATTTCTTAATCCAAATGAATCCTAATAAAATGTTTTCCCACAAGTCATAGTACTACCTATCTAGGTGGTCTTGGAATAATTGTAATAATTTTTTTCTGTTAATTTCTTTCTTTGGGGAAGCCATGCTAAATACAATCTTCTGAGTTTTCACAAAGGAAAATATAGATTCATGCTACTGTAGACATACAGGTTGTTCAAAGCCATACATTTCTTTTATCTACACAATCTAGCCATCTTTGATTAAAAAGTAAAGCTGCCAATAATTTCACTGATGATATTTATCTTATCTTTTGAAAGACTTCTGGTATAAAGCTTTTTCATATAATATGTTCAAGCCATTTCAAAATTAAAAACATGCCGAACCCCCCCCCCCGTTTTTTTCACCAATAAAAATATTTCATGGTATTCGCGTTTCCTTCCAACATTTTTTGCTTGAATGCTTTGTATAATGAACATGAATTCTATATGGCTCATTTGAAGGTCTCCTATAATTTTGAGCTGGTATTCCTTGATAGTTTGCATTTTTGTTAACTCAACTTTGTAGGATTCTCTAAATCATAGGTGGCCTTACCAGCTTTACACACATGAATGTTATTTCTAACAAGACTTTTTTCTCCTGTGTTGGATTATCTCAAACAGTCCTTACTAATGTGCCAAATTTGTACTTAAAGGTGACAATCAGTACTTCTGCTCTCGATACATATATGATACAAATTAGGCCTTTTATTTCCAAAAAGTTGTTTGCTAAGCATTTTCCAGTATAACGCTGATATTAATCCACATTTTATCTTGTAAAGATCATTTAATCTTTACAATAACCTAACAATGCATCACTGTTTTATGAGAGAGGAAATTGGGATTAAGAGTGATTAGGTAATTTTCTGAAGATTTCATGCACGCTAGAGCCAGGATTCAAATTCGAGTCTTCCTGATACCAAGACTGATTAATTTTACAATTCTATACTGTTTCCTTGAAAAGGTAGGAATTTATGGCATATAGAATTTTTACTATACTCAAGTCCCACCTTAAATTAGTTACCTTCTCCAGAATTTCATAGAACTGACTCTGCCCAAGGTATAAGAGCTTTTAGGGTCAGTTTGGAGAGAAGAAGAAATCAGAAGAGGAATATAGAGGAAAATGTACAAAGTTTTGAGAAGTCTGCATGAAGAACAAGATGGATGCAGAGATGACCAAAAGAAAGCATAGACCATCCCTGTAATGTAGAAAGCTGATTATTATTAACTTATTCTTACGACATTTTTATTTCCCTCAGCACCTGAATATAAGGCCTATCAATACAATATTAAATTAGTGCTAGTAATATCAGGTTGTTTTAAATCACTGAGCTTGTGGTCATTTGTTAGAGAATCAATGGAAAACTAATAAAGTAGAGTGTGGGATACAACCAAGTTTGTTATTTTGTCAATTGAATACAAAGGAAGAAAAGAGGGCAAGAGAGTTGAGGGTAGATTAGACACATGATTATTTTTGATGGATTATAAAATCTAAAGTAGTAAGAAGGAATTCAGGATATGAAGGGGGTTTTGAAAAGTGAAAATGAAGTAGGGTCAATGGATTGTAGGTGTCAGTGAGATTTAATGAATTGGAGTTGTAGAACTAAAGTGAGAGATATTTAATGTAAAAGGTGGTTTTCAGAGTGTGGGATACTTAGAAATGAGATTGGCTGGTGGTACAATAATGACTAAGCCTAGTGTCTGACCGTGCTAGGGACCGGCCGGGGTGGAGTGGAGTTTGAGACCATTGTTGATGAAGAGGTCAGGCATCACAGGACAGGGTCTGAAAGGATTATCTATATGGCAATTTAAATAATTAAGACAAACAGCAGTAAGAATAGTTCAGATCATAACAATCAACCAGGTTCTTAATAGCATATGCTTCAAAGGTTGTGGAGTGTTTTTGGGTAAGAAAGAAGAACAATGGTCTGGAAGTCATGATATGGAGCAAAGAGGTTTACTAACTCACCTCCAAAACCAGTGGTATGTGTGGATTAGGAGATGAAACAGTTTCTACAGGAAGGGTTGCTAGGGAAAGAGTGAAAGTATATATTCATGTTAAGAAAAACTGTTAGGCTGAACATATTTAGGAATCTAATTGAAAGAGTATTCTTCTCTGATATCTTAGGGTTAGAGTAGATTTTGTATAAATGTCTAAAAATGTAAGAATCTGGCTATCCCAGATGAAGATTTCCCAAATTAAAACAATTAACATATTTTATATGCATATAAAAATTTATGATTTATAAATCTTCAGAATTATAAAAAATAGGCTCAGGTTTAATTTTTCTCATCTCATTATTCCATTAGTGGATTAAAATAGTAGCTTCATTCCCAAAACCAATTGCCAAAACTTGAGTGTGTTGCTTCCCTAGTTAAAACCTCTGCTTGTCCACATTACCTCTAAGCTATGAACAGAAACTGTTCTGGAAAACTAAGTGCTATAATATGTTTTCAAGCTGCTTTTTCAGCTCTATCTCGTTATTCTTAAATGAATTCCCACCAGAACCCTATGTTCCACCTGCACTGCATGCCTACTATTCCAAGGATTTGTTAGGCTTTTTGAAGACTCTGAAATTGTTCATGCTTCCTCCTACACCAACCCCCCAGTGGGCATGTCCTTTTCCTCTTTATTCATTAATTGATTCAACAAATATTACTGTATGACACTATTTGGCAACCACTGTAAAATGAACTAGAAATATAATGGTGGGCAAAAGTAAGAATTGTTCTTGTTGAAGTGAATTTATAGTAGGGAAGACCTATAATAAATACATAGCCAACCTAATGAATGCAAAATCTAAAACAGAGGTAAATACATGGAAGGAAAGGAATACTATGAAAGCATCTACAAAGATATCTTATCTCTTCTGGAAAGAGAGGGCAGTCAAGAAAAGCTAAAATTAACTAGTCAAAGAATGGACGCATGGGCATTCCTGACAGAGGGAGTAGCACTAATTGTGATGGGAAGCAACATGATATGTTTGAAAAACAGAGGGAAGACCTGAGCAGCTGAAATACAGAGAAAGGGAACAGGTCGAGGGCATCGGAGCTAGATCAGGGGACAGAGGAAAAGCGGCACAGGGTCTATGTGTCTAGGTTGAGGATATTGGTTTCAATCCTATAGCAATGAAAGTCATCAAAACTGGGGCAAGTGTGTATGTGACAAGTTCAGATTTGGCTGGATTATGGAGAGCAGATTGGAGGGGGAGGAGCAAATGGATGGAGTGATGTGCTGTTGCATTAGTCTGGCTGAGTAACCTGAATGAGAACGGTCAGAGCGGGGATGATAAGAAATGGAAGTTTCCAAAGTTATGTAAGAGGTAAAAATAAAACAAACTTGTGGATGGATTCGATATGGGTTGGATATCAAACTGCTTTTTTACGTTTTAAGATTCAGTTCCTATATCATCCACTCAGGTCAGCACTTTCTAACTAGTCCAGTAGCATTCAGAAGAAGGCTCACATCCTTCAGGTTCCTTTAGAGCTATATTCATATTTCTTTATGGCACTTATAGAAACTTCTCTGCCGAATAACTAGCTCTTCACTGGACAGTCATCTTCCCCAAAGTGATGACAATGCTTCGTTCTTTGTGTGTATTCCACTATCATATAACAGATGTTCAATGAAATTATTCATTGACTCACAAAAAGAAAATTAAAATGTCACAGAGAGTAAAGTTAAAATTCATTAAATATTCACTAATAGTTTTAATAAAGTTGTTCTCGTTGTAACAGATATTTAAGAGCTAATACAGATACATTTTTTTGTAATCATATCTATAGAGATAGCTTACTCTATTCAAGGAATCAAATCATTAAATATGAACACAGGAAAAATATGATAGGAGAGTGTGTATTTTCAATAATTATGGAAGAGTCAGTAAATTATTTAGGATAATTCAGTTAATATATTGAAGTTATCAAAGAGCAAGAGGAATCAAAACTATATTAAAGATATCTTCATTCACAAATGTCAGTTTTCATATATTTTTTCCTGATCTCTACAAAGAACTTTTTGGTTAATTGCACAAACAATATGTAAACAAATAATCTAAAACAAAAACAATTTTGGAAGTATGCTAACAGTATTTCCCCCATTGAAAAAATGATGCATTTAAAATTTTAGTAGAACCGTGTCTTGAAATGCTTTGTACATATTATTAAAACAATGAAAATGAAATTAATTGGTAAATATATTGCAGTGTTGCTTAATTTTTCAATATCCATATTCCACATTAGTTTTCCAGATAGTTCAATCATATTCTCTTTAAGTACCAAACTTTTTTTTTTTTTAACATGGGCAGGCACCGGGAATCGAACCTGGGTCTTCTGGCATGGCAGGTGAGCATTCTTGCCTGCTGAGCCACTGTGGCCCACCCAGTACCAAACATTTTTAATGTTTAGCATTTTTGTGTGCAGAATTTACATAATTTTGTCTATTTTTTTCCATGCTAAGTTAAATAGAAGTTATTGAATATGTTATGTTAGCTCTTTTCCTTGTTACGTGGTAATTTATTATTATCAATTTTATTCAATACAATTTATTGAGTGTCTATTGTATGCAAGTAGAGGTTTCGGTGCTAGGGATTCAAAAGCTCATACTATACAGGGGTTGGGGAAAAAGGTTTCCTTGTAAAGGTCATTGATTATATGAAAGGCATGCGGTAGTGCTGTTGGAGCATTGATACAATCCAATCAGTTGAAGGCTTTTAAAGAAGAGAGACTCTCACTGTTTCTTCAGCCAGCGAGCCTCTCCTATGGAGTTTGTCAAGACCTTTCATCAGAACTGCCAGATTCACAGCCTGCCTTATGTATTTTGGGCTGTCCCATCCCCATGGCTGCATGAGACCCTTTATAAATCTCATATTTGCAGATATCTCCTGTTAGTTTTGTTTGTCTAGAGAACTCTGACTAGTTACAGTGGTTGTGTGTTGAGATTAGAATTTGGAGTAGGACAGATGGTTTATTAGTTGCTTTTCAGACATTATCTAATGGTCTACATTTTAGGCCATTAAAAAGAAAAGTTCTATCTAAATAAATACTTTAATCTTTCTTCCATTTCAAATCTTCAATGAGTTCCCATTCCCAGCTTAGGCTAGAGTCTGCAGTCCAGTGGAGAATGAGGATGTGCTCTGTCCTTTCTTCACTTTCTCTCCCACTCCATCCTCACCTCACTGCATTCCTTTTCGTCCAGTGTCCAGGCAAGGAGCAGGCTTAAGAAGAAATTTTATTACCGTTATCTGACTTTTAGGTCATCTCTCTGGCAGATGCGTAAATGCCAGCTTCTTTTGCAGGATAGTTTCGTGGATTCTTGGTGAAATCTCCATTCCCGCTGGGGCCTTTGATGATCCAGTTCCTGTTGCTGTGACCTCCACTAGCTTCTTGTCACTCTTGCTCAGAATCTGCTGTAGTGGCACACCCTATTCTGCTTCCCTCTGCTTTGGTGTCTTTACCATAGCAAGAATGAACCTAGGAGGGGTCCTTTATGAACTGATCAGGCCTAGCTAACTTCTGGAGTGACCCTTTGGCTTATGGAAATTTTTGCATATTCATCTTTCTTTATCAAGCTCTTGAAGTTCAACCTTCTCTTTTAACCCAAATGGACATCAACCCTCTCTCTTTATTGTTTAGCCTTTTAAGTCTTCTCTTCTACAGTCTCTTAGTTCATAATTTAATTTTATTCAAGGTTTCTCTAACAATATCTCCTAAGTGGCAGCAGAGCACAGACTTCCTGGCTTCTGCAGCTCAGCAAACCTTATGTGTGTGGCTGAAAAGTCTGACAAGCTCCTTGTTATCTCTAGGAGTTTTCTTACTGGCTTGGAGGCACCAAAGACAGAGTACGGAAACATTTTCTTTCAATGTACATAGTAAAAATTAAAGAGAAAACTAGTGAGTATCTGGTGAACAATAGAAGAAAACATCTTGAACTAGATGTTCTAGTTTGCTAGCTGCTGGAATGCAATATACCAGAAACGGAATGGCTTTTAAAAAGGGGAATTTAATGAGTTGCTAGTTTGCAGTTCTAAGTCTGAGAAAATGTCCCAATTAAAACAAGTCTATAGAAATGTCCAATGAAAGGCATCCAGGGAAAGACGCCCTGGTTCAAGAAGGCCGATGAAGTTCAGGGTTTCTCTCTCAAGTGAGATGGCACATGGCAAACACTGTCAGGGCTTCTCTCTCAGCTGGAAGGGCACATGGCAAATACGGCATCTTCTGCTAGCTTTCTCTCCTGGCTTCCTATTTCATGAAGCTCCCCGGGAGGCATCTTCCTTCTTCATCTCCAAAGGTCACTGGCTGGTGGACTCTCTGCTTCGCGGTGTGGCAGCATTCTCTGCCCTCTCTGCGTCTCTCATTCGCCAAAATGTTTCCTCTTTTTTAGGACTTCAGAAACTAATCAAGACCCACTCAAATGGGTGGAGACATGCCATCCCCTAATCCAACCATGCTTAACTAAATCTCATCAATCAGGGAGATGATCTCATTACTGTTTCAAACATACAGTATTGAATAGAGATTATTCTACCTTTATGAAATGGGATTTATATTAAAACATGGCTTTTCTTAGGGGGCATGCTTCCTTTCAAACCAGCACACTAGAGGAACAAATAATGGGTCACATATAAATTGTCAAACCCAATAAAACCTAGCTAGCTAGTTAAGTGGCAGTTGCAATTTATCCACTTTGGAGTAATTAATGATGAAAAAGTGAACGCAGTAACCTAAGTAACTGTTTCTACACTTACATGATAGGGTTAATTCTGTGCTGTGTCCCTTAGGGGTATGTGCTTTTATCTGACTTGGCAAGTTTAGAAGGTAACTGCAGGGTGCCAGAAAGGCCTCTCCAAAATATCTTCTTTACCAGTTCTTTCAATGCTTAGAATCTCACTTGTTGATTAGTTTTTTCTCTTGGAATAAAACCTTGTTGTCTCCAGGGGAGCCTCTTTTAAAATATATTATGTAACCAATTATTTTACCTAAATTTTAGCATATGCTGACCTTTTTTATGGGGACAAGATAGATAGCAGGAGAGTACAATGAATTTACAGATTGAAGACCTCTGTAAGGGGAGATAATATAAAAAATGAGAGCTGAAAATTACTCACAACTCTGTCTTTTTTTCTCATGCCAGGAACAGTACCTTCTTCTTCAAGCCATTCAAATTTTCTCAGTAACCTAGACTCATAGCCCCAACGGAGACTCCAAGGAGTACGTAACAGAGGGACTCCATGTTCCCTCTTCAACCCAGAAAAGTGCTGAAATGTGTGGCATTGATTGTATAGCAAAACTGGAATGTGTATCCAGAGGCTGGTTTAAACAAATAAGGACTACAAATAGAGATGGAGAATTAGAAGAGGATATATTTTTTTTAAACAAGAAATTTATTTAAACCTAACTTGAAGGGAAAACTATCAAGGATTAATGTATTTTAGTGGAATTGATCCCTACTTAAAGACAGATTGCCCTACATATAACAGCTATCTACAAAAAAGCTATAAAGTTGTTCTTGGTTTTATAGTGATAAATGAAAAACATTAAATTCTCCAATTGAACAAAATATGTAGGAATTTTTTATATTACTGATTTTTGTTAAGCAATGAGAGCAAAATAACCTATTGGGATATAAAGATAAAGGTTGAATCAACATGCCAGTAATGGAGAAAGAAATATTTTCACAGAACCAGTATTTTTTCCCATCCCAGCTCCATTTGATGTTAATCAAAACATACTACTGGCTATTCAGTTAAAGAAAAAAGAGGAAATATGTTTGTACAAACACACCGGTTACTTGATGTACAATAAAGGAATGAGAAAGGGTAAAATGAAAGAATAGAGAAACCTGTTCTGAAGTAGTCAGCATGTGGTGGAATCAAATTGTAGTTTTTCCAAATGAAAATGTATTTTTGGTTTGTAGGAACATAGTTCTGGTGTAAAGTAGCAGACTCCCTTTTAAATAGGCATCTCCTGCCTGCTATTAGAACATATTAATTGTATCTCTTTTTTCAAAATGCAATTTCATTGAGATATATTATATGTTCCCATACCATATAATCATCCAAATTGTACAATCAGTGGTTCCAACTGTGCAGGTATGTCTGTTTCATTGGCTGCTTATCAAATCAAAATTTGATCTGCATCATTGACAAGCCCTGTCATTCATAATAGGTTTTCATTCATTTACTAGTGGTATATGCCTCTTAATCTTAAACTGCACCACAAAACCTTCTTTGGGCTTTTTATAGACCACGTTGAGAGTAGGCGCCCCCTCAGTGGCTGCTTCACAAAAGAGGTATCAGGTCCACACTATAGGAGCACAGAAAGAACATGACATTTATAGTCATTGAAAATGTATAGACATTGAATAGTTTCTAACTATTTAAAATATTAGTGCATAATGACAAGGACAAGATCATAATATGGAAAAAAAAGTTATTCAAAGTAAGGGATAATGTTTTTACTGTTTTAAAAGTTTTAATTTTAATTTTTTTCAATAAACCAAGAAAAATTACCTGGGGGATGAATAAAATAAACTGAAATTCTGCTATGAAGCAGAATAAGTAAATAAAAAGAGAAGAATATGCTTATTATGAGATTAAATTCCTGTCACAGGGAGAAAGGAAAGTGTTTGATAAGAAGGTGTTACTTTATTTAATGTTTGCGAAATGAAATGTGTTGGATGGTCGTTTACAAGGGCATTGTTTTTGGAATAATAATAGGAGTTGGTGGAAAGAAACACCATAACCCACTGACCAAAGCCTCACTGAGAACAATATAAGGAAGCACAGGTCAACTGATGATAATGATGCAGGTCAGGAGCACATGGCCCGTGCAGGTTTTTAGGGGCTGAGCGGAGAAGGAATAGGAGTGATACCGCTATGGATAAGCAGGAGAAAGAGCAGCCTATCTACTTGCTATAAAACACAGGGAGAATGAACAGCTTCTTTAGGGGACTTTTTGTTTTAGGGTTTTTTTGTTTGTTTATTTATTTATTTGGGGGCTTTTTTGAGCAAAGTGGTATCATTAGAGGAGAGCCAGGCTACAGTTAGGGCGAAAAAGTTGGGGGAATAATTAAGATGCTATGTATTATGGAGAAGTTTCTTTGAAATAAGATGGGAGCCTATATAGTTTCAGTAAAGTAGGGAGAAGTAGAATCAGCAAGAGAATGATACCTCTGGGAGGATAAAGATATAAATTAGATGGAAAGGTTTGCAATGTGGGTTATAGATCAAGGGCACTAGAAAGGCAAAGAATACAGAGGAAAACAGAAAGTACTTGAAAGTAACTAAGTAGCCTCAGGGTTCCAGCTGGGGCTTTGATGACATGTTGTTTTGTTCCTGCTGCAAACTCAGACTCAAGCAATCTGGGGGAACTGAAGAACAAGAGAAGAATTGCAAAATAATATTTAGGTCTACCACAGTGAGAATAAACTTCGATAAAAATAAAAAATTAAAGTTCATCTAAGTGGAATAAATTTAAAAAGAAGTTATTTTGAGGAAAAAATATACGAAAAATAATTAAGAAACACAACCTCTTTAGTTTGTAAATATAACTTATGTGCTACTCATTGACTTTATAATGTATACAGTCTTTTCTGACATTTCCCTCAAGACTGACATTTTAAAAGTAGCATGTTTCCTAGCCAAGGGTAGGGTAAAAATGATTTTAAATAGTCCAAGACATCTGATAATTCACAGAAAAGTTTCAAACTCTGCTAACATTTCTGGAAGCTATTTTCACACACACACACACACACACACACACACACACAAACACACACAACAGAGGAAGTGTGTATCTAAGTATAATTTTTTCTGGGCTTATAAGAATGCCACCGAATATTTACAAAGTCAAGAGGATTGATGTTTGCCTTTGAATTACCTCCCACCAGCCTTAGCCTCCCACCTTTCAATGAATCATCCGATGGAATGATTAAACCTTCCTTCAAGTGGTCTCTGGGAACTTCTGTTTGACTTGCCAGAGGGCACCACTGATGATACATTATTTCCTCTGCAGCTCACCCTCACCTTTATGCTTTCAGCTTAAATGACAAATCAGGCTTTTGGCTAATGCATGACTGTGACAGACTGTTTACAGAGGCAAATGTTGGGGTAATGTATGTTAAAAGGTTTTTAAAGGTTTGCTCACTGTGAACTGGACATGATTATTATGAAGCTTTTGTTTGGAAAACTTGTTTCAGCACACACGCTTAAAACTGTAGTTTATATCTTTTATAGACCATAATTACTACTGAGACAATCCATCAACAGACATTAATTTCCTTCTCAAATATTTGCTTCCATTGAAAGAATGCATATATGTATTAGATTATGGTTTGGAAAAATAACTTAATCATAGTTTCATACTGATGCAAACCCTGTCCTTTAGGAAATAATAAAAACAATAATACCTTTGGAGCAATAATTGTGCGCTATGTGGTGCTAAATTCTTTACACCCACTATTTAATTTCTGCAACAACCAGATAATATTATGTTCATAGTTTACAAATGAGAAACTGAAGCTTAAAGAGGTCAGTCTATAACCTGCCTAAGGTTACATGACTAGTAAAGGAAGGATTTCTGCAACAACCAGATAATATTATGTTCATAGTTTACAAATGAGAAACTGAAGCTTAAAGAGGTCAGTCTATAACCTGCCTAAGGTTACATGACTAGTAAAGGAAGGATGATAACACAGCTGTTTGATTAAAAACCTGGTGCTCAAATTTGCTCCATAACAGAGGCAACATTATGTAGGGGTTCAGGGAACAGACAGAGATAAATAAGATTTTTGTTCCTATTTTAGAAGTGTGTGCTTTTGGTTTCTTCAGGGGTTCACTTGAATTATTAATGCTCTATCCCCCAACTGCCGCATCACCATCAGCCAGCAACAGGGGGGGCCCTAGAGGCCAGAGAATCAGAGCTCCACTTGCTTGGTTGCCGTGCTTCTAATGGTAGGAGTGAGAAGGAAGCCTCACAATTAACAGAGATTGTAATTTTTCACAATACAGACCAGACCATCAAAGTCCATGAGTTCTCTTCCCACCCCTCACTTAGTTTGAGATGAGAGCTAGGCACTCCTCTTCACCCTCACCCCGCCACCTCAGGAGGCGAACCAGCATGATCTCTCTACATGTATGGATCTCTGCCATTTTTATAGAGCCTGAGGTTGTCAAAGGACCTGTTTGGGTGTCCCTTATGAGATCCACTGTGCCTCTCATAATGTGCCCTCCATTTTCTTCAGCTTTGAGACTTCAGCTGAAATTCTGAGAAAGCAGATAAAGTTTTATTCCTTATCCTAAAGCACTCAGATTGTAAAATTCTTCCCTCTTTATCTTCTAAATACCAAACATGCTTGATCTGCATTTAAGTGTAAATAACTCACAGGGGGGAAAAGTGGAGAAGAGAAGATAAATGAGAGATTAGAAGACAAACTTACATTATGGCTAAACAAATCCACCTAATCAAGGATTAGGTTATATAATCTCTAAAAGACATTCAGATACTATTTTAATTATCTTTAAATCCTCTCTATATTCTACGGGGTTGAATTTCACAGAATTCTACTATAAACGAGTGAGATTAAGGTACTTAAGAGAGGCTAAAAAATCAAACTTTGGGTGTGATCGCTCTAGGAAGCCATTTGGAGCAAGTTAATGGTTTGTTCTGCCTTAGCTGGGGAGTTTGTTTTGCAGAATGCTTCACTCAGTTCAATTTCTAAAGCAAATCTGGTTTAAAACCTATTTGAAAACATTAGCTGCTTTTTTAGCCTCTGAAAACTCAGAATGAAGTAGAAAAGCCATATTTATTTCATCTTTAACTGCCGATATACTCATGACGCTGTTATTCTGGTCCTCTCAGTGTCCTCTCAGCGTCACTATGCAGGCAACAGACCCCGATCTGGACTTCCTTAGGTCTATACAGGACACAATTTTGACTACATTTTTTTTTAAACTTAATCCCTCAAGAACTGTTTTAAGATCCTGCAAAGTAGATTTAGCCATACTGGGGGTTTATCTTGGGATTTATTAACTCAGAGTACTCAAAATTCCTAATTGTAAAAGTATGCTTCATTTCTACTACAGTTCCATTGCATGGAGCTCATTTAGCTCTTGAATTAATGAATATTTGTACCGTTCTTATTAATTTTATGCTGATAACAGCTATTTTGTTACTTTCTCTTCTCCTAGGAGAAGTAAAATTTTGACTCAGGGTAATTTCTGCTTGGGAATCCTCTAGTTCCTGAAGCCACAGCAGGGCCAAAATGAGGTCCAGAGAAATGAGAACTAAAGTATCAATTGTTTGAGTTGTGCTCTTATTTGACCTTTAAGGGAGAAAGGATGATTATGATTTTTGCTAGATTTACCCAAGACCACCCATGTAAAGTAGCAGATTAGGATTTACAGCACAAGTTCAAGTCCCTTTTTACAAGGAAAGTGATTTTTTTTTTTTACTACAATTTTCTCTAAACTTTCCAAACTTTATTTGGGGGTTCCAGTCACCTTGCTCTTGCTGCAGTCCTTTTCTCCATCTTTTCTCTGGCTAATTTATTACTTTCCAGGTTTGAGGATCCAAGTTAAGATTCCACCATGAATCTTCCTTTGACGCCTCTGAATCATAGTAGGAACAATTTATTTTGCAACTTGTCCATGTACTGATTCATATTGTGATCTAACTTTGATTTCCACTTAACAAAATAATGGTAGCCTCAAGATATGATATCGTACTGAACACATTACATGCATGATGAACTAAATTAAAAATATGCATGTTCTAGGTGGTTTTGAACCCTTCCCTCTTTTCTCAATAGCAGCTTGGATTTGGGAAAATAAAAAGTTGGAGATAGGACCTTTAGCAAGCCTATCTTTAGCTTTTGTGTTCAATACAAATATTTAAATCAGACAGTATTCTATAAATTGACTCATTGTGTTTGATAAATATCCCCATTTTAGTCTCATAAATCCATGATTGTTATGGAAAAGTTACTGGCTGAAATGAGATAGATTTGGAAATTTACTCCAATTCCAGGTTTGCTACACTCACGTTGCAGAACAGTTTTCATTCCTCTTCATTTTCTCTTTTCCCAGGTTGCTTGTAAACTACATATATTCCTCAATCTCTCTAGATTTACACTAAGTTAAAAATGACAAAAAGCTATTTCCCCTACTAATCATCTTCTTATCTCAAAAATTACATCTTTTGTGGAATGACGTTATCTAGAGAAGCACATGTTAATGTATACCAGCTCAAATCAATATACAGGCATATAATAAATTTCCCTAGAAGTTTTAATTTCCTAAATTAAAGTAGTAACTTTTAACTTTTTGTGAAAAGAATTATTGTGCTAATTTGATTAAATACAAAGAAATAATTGTGCTTACAGTTATTAAATATTAATTCCTATGTAGTAAAACTATGACCACATCTATTTAAGAAGCTGCCATATAATTCTTTTGCTTTAGTATGATACTGATCTAGTGAAATGATATAGATCAATCAGCAAAGATTAGACAGTTAATTCAGTTTTAAGACATCATCAGCAAGATGATTGTGATTGATCAAGATTGGTTCCTTAGAATTAGAATCTTTAGTGCTTGGAATAGCATATGCCTATATTTTTGTGAATTTTTGAAATATCCAATTTCTCTTAAACCATGTGCTCTAATTTTTATTTTAGATTCTTTTCTGAGGAATAGGCTAGTTAGAATGTTGATAATATTTCAATATTATGTTCCTGCAATCAAACTCCCTTGATTTGAAAAGTGAGACGGATATGATCACTTTTCTTATTTCAGGTATAGGTTTCTATCAGATTTTTCTAAGTTTAATGCCCAGCTCTTATAGAAAAGAAAAACAGAATGGTTGTAGACTTAGTTATGATGCATTCATCTCCACATAACAGAGAACCTAAGTGATAGTGTGTTAAACCATAAGGAACTTTTTGAGTTTCTTTAATCAGAAGTCCATACATAGGTAGTTCTAGGGTTGATTCATATGTGCGACAGTGTCATCAAGGATCCAGTCTCTTCTTTCCTTAATGATCCCATTCTCAGTTGTTGGTTTTCATCCCTAGACTTGTCACCTTTGATTGCTAAGTGGTGGGAGCCATTCAAGGGAGGAAGTGAGAGCTTGGCTTCTGTTTCTCTCCTTTTATAATGCTAGAGGGCTGAGAAAGGAAGTATATGTGTTTTTCAGCATTTTGATGGAAATAAGCAATTATAACGGGGTTTGCAATATCTGCTGTGTAGCCAAACAACGTTGATGCCATAGTCGGGAGAAGAGAAATCTAATAATATGGAGGAATAGCATCAGACATGAAAGAAAGCTATGAAGCAGATTAAGTAAATGAAAAGAGAAGAATATGCTTATTATTAGATTAAATTACTGTCATAGTGAGAAAAGAGTGTGTTTGATAAGAAGCTGTTCTTTTTTAAGAATAATTAGACAGTTAATGTGCATAAAAATTATAGTCTCAATATATTTTTCATTAACTTACATTTGTAATCTCTTTTCAAAAGACTTTTCACTCCAGAGCAAAAAAGAAAAAATATAGCAAGTTTATGATGAGTTTAAATCACTAGTAAAGAGAAGAGATATCTGATAGTATTGATATTATACTGCCCTTATATCACATTCTTTTTCCAATTATTTTCTTTCTCATGATTGGATCATATATCATTCGGTGTGGCTCCTAAATTATTCAGCTCTCTCTTAAGCTAAATATTTTCTTTCTACGCAAGTGTGTATCATTGATACTGAACAAAGGCAGTGAATTCTCTGCCAGATGTGCTCAAATGACCAATTCCTTAGATACCAGGGTTTCAAAGACAGAGTTTATTGCTAGGTGCAAATCAGGAGAACAGATGGCGAATGGGCCCAAAAATATGTCTCCTTGAGTCTAGGGAGTTCAAAATCTTTATGGATTCTAACAAGGGAGATGAATTCATTACAACTTCAACAACAAATGTAAGCAGAAAGGGAGAGAGACGGATTTATCATCTCAATAGTTGACATAGGCAGAAACAATGTGCAAATCTAAAGGAGTGAAACTGGGCTGGAACCAGTTAATGATCAGTTTTGAGCTGATTCAAGTTCCTCTGTTAGCATTAGGGCATTTTTCCTTACAAGTTTCTAAAATAACAAACAAACAAACAAACAAACAAATGGGATGGGGGTGCAAGGATAGTTCAGTGGTAGAATTGTCTCCTGCCATGCAGGAGACCTGGTTTCCATTCCTGGCCCTTGCACTTCCCCCCAAAATAAACAAACAAGCAAGCAAACAACCCCCCCCCAAAAAAAACAAAACAAAAGTTCAACAAATGGCGCTGCAATAACGTGATACTCACATGGAAAAGAATGAAGTGTGACCCCCCCACCATTGAGCATACAAAAAAAATAAATAAAAACCTGGAAAAAAGGAAATACCAGCTTTTACAATCACAAAGGTACAAGATAAGGGCTTTTTGTGATGTTTGTTTTTTATCAGACATCAGGGCAGTGGATCATAGTTCAGAGGTTTCAGGTATTTCCTCTCTGTCTACTGTAATATACCAGGAAGAGAAAAGGAATATTTATATAATGATTCAGTAGTTATAATCATTCATTAAATCCTCACTCCTCAGTTCTACCATGACATATCACTTTTGATTAAATAGGTTGTTTAAGCAGCTTCTTCTGGTTGCTTAAGCAGAGCAATTAAGAAGTGTATTTGCTAATAAACCGAACAGATGATCATCCAGGGTTTGTATTTGTAAAATTGTGGGAAGATATATCATGTTCCCCACAGATTCTGACATGGTTTGAGCAAAATACTCTTTCCTGTTTTTTATAATGTTGATGAATAATATTTATTTCTTGGAACAGAGATGACCCAGGAGAAAGTCTGAGAAGAAATGAGGGAAGAATACAGTTCATGAATAGAATTTTACCAAGCACCGTAAACCGGCATACATGTGCTTTAAATTTTACATCTAATATCATTTTGCTAAGTTATTTTTGAAGAGTCTCAAATGTTTTATAACTTACCAATAGATTAGTATCTTTAGAAAAGCTTTAAAGTAGGGGTGTTTAATATTTCACCCTTGAAATGAACATGTGTGTTTATCACAGTTTGTGGAAGATTAATTGAGATGACTGAACACAATATTTCCACCTTTAGATGTGTAAATGCAGGCTTCTATTTGGGAGGTCTAAGGTACCATTACCCAGACAGAGTTCAGAAGATCATGCAGTTTATCTCCCTCATTTCTTTGCTGATGGGAGGTTTTGCTTAAACCAGACTGATAGGACACAATGTGTCATCAGGGAAATTGTGAGGCCATACTCACATTTTCTAATCATTTGTCTCCTCCAATGTGTCTCCTGCATTATATCCAATTGCACAATAAGCCATGTATCCATAACATAATCTTTTACCTAGTGAGTTTTTCTTTTCTAAGCATTTAGATATGATTGTAATACTATAACACTAATCTGTACAATTTACCACCACATCATCTCCAGAATCTTTAAATATTGAACCATAAAAAGGAACACACACAGAGTTTTGATTTTGGCTATAGATGGGTTTCCATTAATTTGGCATTGTGTATGTACCTGTCAATCCATCTCTTTTCCTCTTTTCTCCCTTTCACTTCCCCACCCCACCCACTTGACCTTTATATGTGGAGAGTGCAAAATGCTTTTCACTGTATAGTTTGTCTTTCAGATTGAGGTGCTTATTTCAAAGCAAAGTAAGGACAATTTCTTTCTCCAGTCAACCCTCATCTTCCAATTTCCTCTAATATTTTTTATTTTCCTTATGATTGTTTATTACAACTGGCCACAGTTAAATAAACCGGAATAAAACCTTATCATAAATTGCTTTTTTTCATTCTAAATCCCCTCCCTTCACCCAGATTATTTAAATTTACCAGATGACTTCAAATTAGGTTCATAAGTAAAAAATCTATGTTCATAAACTAATCAAAATGAACAACAGAACTTATAACATTATCCTGCAATAGCAGTGGAATATGACATAAATATAACAATGTGATAGTAGATATTATAACCAATAGGCTCCAAACTGAATTATTTTATCTCAAGAATATTGTTCTGGAGACAATTTGGGTTATAAAGCTAAATGTTATAGGGATAATGCATTCTTAGTATTTTTTTCCTTTTATCCTTCTTCTTTCATGGCTACAGTTTTTTTTTCTTACAGGTTTAATTCATTCCTTTCAGAGTGAAAGGCTGTAATATCTTTAGTAGTCTTCCAACTTCTAGTTTCATTCCTATCTCCCCACTCCCTTCTCTAATTTCCTATAACACTAACATGATAATTCTAAAACACATAACTAATCTTTCTTCTTTCAGATTTAAATCCTTTAAAGAATCTTACTCCATTGCCTTCAGATAAAAATGAACTATTTTACAATATCTTTGAGGATTTTACCATGACTTATTTTTAGTTGCTTCAGTCAAGCTAAGGTTTTTGTGGAACCCTGAAATTTTTAACGCTATTCTCCATTTTGCTATCATGACCTTCCAGCCATTCCCAAAGTCGCTATCACCATCATGCTCTATAAAAGCACTGATTGCCCTTTTCTTTCCACCCCCTTCCCTCTCTCCTTCCCTTCCTTCTCTTCTTTTCCTTCCTCCTTCCTTCTTTTCTTTGTCATTTTTCTTGATTTCTTCAAATGAATTATTTAAGACATTGAAACAAATTAGACTAGTTAGTTTTTCTTCTATTATTTATTGGAACTTCTGCAAATAAGATACCATTTTGAGCTAACACACAGGATTGGATTGTAAATGATACTCTTTGGAATCAGAGGTCTTACTCGTATCAAGCTTTACTAATAATTTCAAGGATGCAGGCAATCAAGAGGCTTATATGAAGCAGATCCTGGGATATGAAGGGCAGCCTTCCAGGTGTTCATCCCTACAGTGTTGAACATGTCCTGGTCCGGATTAGATGGGGTCCCTAAGGGAGGTTCACAGGGTTCATCATACGGTGGCAGCGTTTGATTATTAAACATCTCCATTTTATACTTCAGGGGTGACTGGACAAAGGCCATGGATTTTTTTGCCTGATGCACTCAATAACCAATTCTTGAGGCGCCAGGGTTTCTGAGAGAGAGAGTTTATTACTAGGCACATAGTAGGAGAGCAAATGGTCCAGTGGCCCCAAATCTGTCCCCTGAACTGCAGTAATTTGGAGAGTTTTATTAGAGAAAAGATGGGCAGGGTTTAGGATAATGAGCACAGTGGATCCAGATGATGTAATTAGAGGTGATCTGATTATTGAACAGGTGCAGATTGATTACATGTTAATTACAGAATGTATGAAGGAAAATGGCAGAATGAGGTATAGGTGACTTGTGGGTTAAAGTTCAAGCTACTGTGCATGTCAGGTGGGCCCACTTAAGTTAGATCCAGTCTCGGTCATGAAGGTAACTTTAGACTTGGGGTGGGTTAGTTCTGGGAGGACACAAGACCCTTCATTAACAAACATTAGGGGCTGTCTTTAGTGAGTACAAGACTCTAAAATTGAGAAACTGGATAACTGGGTACAGATGAAGATTTGTCACAAAGCTTTTACATCACAGAAGTTAAGGGCTATTCAACTATGATCAGAGATCAAGGCACCTGGATTACAATTCAGAGACTTCAGGTATTTCCCTCTGTCTACTCCAATGCACCAGAAAGCAAAAAGGAATATCTGTGAAATGATTCAATAATCAAAATCATCCTTTAAATCCTGATTTCTTGGTTACAGGGCTATGTAGTTTATGTGACATACCTCACAGATCATGGGTTCTATTTATTATAGGCATCTTTAGCTAGGACATAACGCTGCAGGTACTTCAGAGACAAGGTTTCTCCTTCTAGCAAATATCATTATTTTTTTAACCAGTCCGGTTGAACAGAACACCTGCTTTCTTTAATTCTTCCCTGGCGGCATCCTTCAGGTGAAGGAAGTAAATGAATCTCAGTCTAGTTGCTTCTTCCCACATACCTAGTCTAAAGACTCATTGAAAGCAGTTTGTAAGTAGTCAGCCAATCAAATGAATAATATTTACATGCCATATAAACTATGAAGAATAAAATAAAGTTAGCAATTCATTAGCATTAATAATAATGCACCTATATTGCTTACTAATCTTATTTCTACATTTATGTTTTTCTCGGACTTCTCCCCGTTCATTGTTGACAATGAGATCAAGTGACACTTTCAGTATCATTAAGTCATACTCTGATATAAAATTTCAGGAATATTTTCATTAATAACTGCTATTGAACAGTTAACTTGGCTTTAAAATTAAATGATGAGAAAGTTATAGTTAAATAATGATATCAATTTTTGCTAAGAAATTCTGATGTCAAATTTGCAAAGGAATAACAAGGTTAAGTTACTAATTTATAAGATAATTTCCTTTGGCAATATTTGGTAAAATCAAAGAACAAAGAAAAAATGTTAATAAGTAGAATACCTGTGTTCAATATTTACAATCACAAAGAGTTTGAATTTAAAGAAAATGTTAGTAGTTTATGTGTTGTCTTTTTTGGCTGAGAAATAACCTACCAAATTAAAATTAAATTAAAAAAGCACTTAACTATGTGTTGCATTGTGCTCAGGACTTTACATGCATCATATTTAATTTTACAAAAATTCTTAATGTATTATTGTCCTCGTTTTGCACAGGAGGAAAGTAAGGCTTAGAGAGTGTCAGGTCCAGGTTCAAGGAGCACTTGCTCTGGACTGGAAGCAAATTGAAAGAAAGCACGAGAAGCCACTAGTAGAGCGGTTATCTTTAATCATTCCCCTCCACTCTGCTCTGATGCTTACAAAACAGTAATCCCTTATATACTAGGTTACACGAAAGTGGCATTTTTCCAACAATTGACTTCACTCATGGGATACATTATTAGATACATGTATATTACATGATTAGATACATGTACATATTATACACATAATATGCTGTCTCATGCTCCCCCAGAATTTAGGAAGGTCATCTTTGCAAGCTGTTTATAATGAACAATGTTTCCGGGCCCCACAGACAGGAAGACCTAAAGTCTCGTTGATGGAACAATATCTGTTTGTTACTGAAAGCTGTGCTCTTATCTGCTAAATATCATTATTCATTTAGTAATGCTGTTTTTTTTGGGAAAAAATGAGAAGAATTTCAAATCTGTGACATTGGGGAAATATCCATGGAAAATGTGGAGGTGGGCCCATTTTCTATTTCTTTGATTTACAAAGTTGTGCCAGTGGGGTAGATTAGCATCACTAGGATTTTTAGGAGAGGAATCCTTTAATTTATATGCTCCCAAACAAACTTGAAGGGACTATTTAGACAGAATCTCTCTCATAGTTTCAAGCTAATGAAAATGAATGTGGAGAAATTGGAAAGATCCTTCACGAATTTCACTAGGGGAAGTATTTGGCTGATTTGAAGGGTTAACATGAGAGTTTTGAAGGCCATCCAACCATTATCTTAGTGTCAGCTGGGATTGTCCAAATCTAAGCAGAAATTATTTTTTCATTTAGAACATATTCAGCATGAAATAAATATTTTTTATTTCATGGGTTTGATAATATTTACTATTATAAAGCATACTTTTGTAAAACCATAAAGCCATCAGTATTTTATGCATGTTGATATCTTTGTATAGTTTGAAAGACAAAATTTTACTCGTTCAATACAATTTTTATATTATAAGAACCTTACCTTTGAATAGATGGAAAGGAAGGATGTGCATGTGAATGGTGTATAATTAACCACAACAGTTACGTCTTCAATAGTTTTTTGGTAAGTAAGTTGCCCATGTCTTTTTTTTTTCTTTAATATGTCTTTCTGAACTCCCTTATTATCCAAGAAAATATAGGCAAAAATGAACTGGACATAAATGGGTTTAGGTAGAAGAAAAAATATTTTTAAATTTATTTTATATCTAAAACTTGCCGTGGACATGTTTCTGTGTTAGGCGTCCAACCGGAAATCCTTGACAAAACTTCCAAAGGCAGTTGCTTTTTGGAATCTTTAAGACATCTTATTCTATGTCTGGAAGAGTATCAATCTACTTTAACAATGCAGGGCTATAAATAAACAGTTCTATAAACTTCCTTTTGATAAACTTGCTGTGTCCATTTTCAGAATTGTGAAGAATTAGATTTTTCCATTTTGATTATGAAATGGAGTTTCACGTTAATTTATTTTAATTTTCTGCCAATACAATTCAAGTAGGATTACAGAAAAGTTTTAACGAAATGGATTGAATTTTATTTTTGAAAAGTCATTGGGTTATACCTTCTGATTCCTCAAACTATTCTAAGTAGAGTGCTATGCCTGCTTTTTGTTGTTGTTGTTTTTTTGTTTTTTAAAAAGATGCTCAGTCTATCAGAATAGATAGACTGAGACAGACAAATATGGGTAAAAAATATTTGAATTCTCAAGATGCTTTTTTCAGAGAATTTTATATTCTCAAATCAATGTTTCATATCTCCACATGAAATTTTTATTTTTGGTCAAGAAACTTCATTCTTAAAATGATGTTGCCTGTGACTGTCCTTCCAATATTTGAAAAATTGAATAAAAGTCCCTTTTTTACCCAGTGATTCTTTCCTAATATGCTCCCTTTATTCCTGAAACTAACAACCATAGTTTCCTTCAGCTCTCTCAGAGGACTGATGTACTCAGTCTTTACATAAATTATTTTTCTTTTTATCACACTGTTAAGGACAAGATATTTGTTTACTAGGTCTGCTTAAATGATTAAAGAAAAGTATTATACTTTTTTTTGCATTTTTATAAGGGAGAACATAACTTTAATGCCTTTTTCTCTTATAAGTTTAAAATTGTTTATTGAGACAAAATACCTTTATATTTTGGGGAGGTTGGGACGATGTATTGAAATTCTCAACTTTAGGAACTGTAATATACTAATATCAGAATTTTTCAAGTGGCCTTTGGTATCCAAATGAAAGAAACTGGTCTGGTTAATAGAGCAGAACTGACCATGCCACAGTAATGAACGAAATAGAGCTTCTGAAGACCTTAAGGCACAAGTGCTTCATTTGAAGGTGTTTCTCTTTCATTTTTTTTCTGCTTCATTTTAATTCTTTTTTTCAAATATAATTTTCTTAAGAATTATTGGTGTTGAGTAATCCATTTGATTTAGAGTCTGAAAGATCAAGGAGATAGAAAATTGTTAAAAATTATATCATATTTATACTATTATAATTAATAATTAAATTATATTGATACCTTTAATTAATAATGAAATAATCCACTTATGAACTGCATCTTATTTTTAAATTACCTTCATACAATATAAATTAATGTTAAACAGTGGGTTGGGCCTTTTTGACTGATTCACACATTGGCGATTACTAAGTAACTTTTTGTAGAATAGTAAGTGGTGATACTACTGTAGTCATTGTTTTGTCTTTATGATTCTGTTTATCGGCCTGCCTAAACTTCCAGGAAATGATCTGTAAAATGACCTGTACGCAGAGAATCTTACCACTAGTTGATGATATTTTCCTGACAGGTCACTTTGATTTGGAAGCCTATATAAGAGACATTCATGAAATTTGCATTTAAAAATTTTGTGGTAAAAACAACAAAACAACAAAAACAACTAAAACACACCAACCCTGTTGAGGCTAAAACACCAATTTAAAAGAAGTCTTCTAAATTTCCCTTTCGGGGAATGCACTCTACAGTTAGGTAACCTGGGGCAGTTATGAAGAAAATAGGCCTTGATGTCAAATAATCTGGATTCTAATTTGATGCTTTCATTTACCTCCTATCATTACATGGGTAAAAGTCTGTTTCAGCCATCGTCAGAAACCCCATCACTAATGGTCGATTAAATTAGCCCCTTCTTTTTCATGAATCTCTATACACTTTCTCTTAACTTTTTTGCAGGGGAACTTACTTCCCTGTGACATTTTACAAAATATATGTATATATGCATGCATGATTTTACACACACACACACAATCTCCCCACTATATAGAACAATATCTGACACATAGTTTGTACTCAGTTCATATTTGTTTAATAAATACATGGTAAATTTAATTCATTGATGACTTATACTCTATTTCATTATATACTCCTGTACTACAATAAATTTTGATGGAAATATTGTTTCAAATTATTGGCCACCATCAAGAGCCACAAATTGGGACCATGGAGAAAAGATGGCATTTTAATTCACAGAAATCATCAGTCACTCTCTATGGACACTTTCACTATGTTCACTCTTTCTGTATTTCTGTTTATTTGATGTTTGCTTGTTTTTTCAGAATTAACACAGAATACCCATCAATCATTAGGAGAAATATAAGAAAAAAAAGAAAAAAGACACTCAAAATTCTACCATTTCCCAACTTGTTTTATAATTCAGTGTGAACTGTATTTCCTTCCAGACTTTAAAATACACATTTTCTCCCGCTTACCTTCCCATTCTTTTCTTTTTCTTTCTTTCTATAGTTAGTATCATTATAAAGTTTTATATTACGTATATGCACTTTTACTTTTAAACCAAACCATCTCCACCAAAGTTTTTCTATTTCTCTCATCCTTCTCCAATAGTGCTAATTTGATAGATGAAAATGAAATATTATTTTATCACTCAAAAACATTTTTAAGCATTTTAAAATATAGGAAATAATTGTTTGATTTCCATTTTCCTGCTTCCAGTGATTTTGTGTGTAGATTCCTCAGGGTATCTTTCCATGCAATCTTGCCTACCACAAACAAGAACTGTTTCACTTTTTCTCTTTCAATCTTACTTCTTTATATTTTTTCTTGCCCTATTGTCCTGACTGTGACATCTGGTCTAATGTAAAAAGCAGACTTTGTTGCCTTATTCTCATTCTTACGTGGAAAGCTCTGATTCTATCACCATTGAGTGGGATGCTGGCTGTTGGTTTTTCATAGGTGCCCTTACTCGGCTTCAGGAGGTTCCTTTCTATTTCTAGTTTTCTGAGAGATTTAACGTGAATGATTGTTGAATTTTATCAAATATTATACGTATACATGTATTAAAATGACCATATCCTATTAGACGGTAAAATACATTATTTGATATTTGGATGCCAAACCAATATTTGATTACACAATAAACTGTACTTAAACATGCATTATCCCTCTTATAAATCATTGGATTTGATTGCTAAAATTCTGTTAAGGATTTTAGCATCTGTATTTATGAGGGATATTTGTGTGTAGTTCTCTATTCTTGTGATGTCTTTGGTTTTGATAGCAGGGCAAAACTGGGTGCATAAAATAATGTGGGAACTCCCCCCTCCATTTACTGAAGGAGTTTGTACTGGATTAGTGTTATTTCTTCCCAGAAATATTTGATGGAATTCACAAGTGAAGTCATCTGGACCTGAAGATTTCATTGTTGAAAGCTTTTAAATTGCATATTCAATTTTCTTAATTGATACAGTATTAGTCAATGCTTTCAAATTTCTTCTTGAGTCAGTTTTGGTTAATTCATGTGTTTCAAGGAATATGTACATTTCATCTAGGCTGTAAAATTTATTGGGATAAAGCTGTTCAAAATATTACCTTGCTATACTTTTCATGCCTGAAGAACCTGTATTCATGTTCCAGCTTTCATTCCTGATATGGTAATTTATATTTCCTTTCTTTTATTCTTGGCCAGTCTGGGTAGAGATCAATATCATTGACTTTTTCAATGAACCAGCTTGTGGCTTTATTGATTTTCTCTATTATTTATTCTTTTCACATTTCATTAATTTCAGTTATTTTCTTTATTATTTTATTTATTTTTTAAACAAATGGGAATTTGTTTGTTTGTTTGTTTTGCATGGGCAGGCACTGGGAATCAAACTCGCATCTCCAGCATGGCAGGCGAGAACTCTCCCTGCTGAGCCACTGTGGCTCACCCCAATTGTGAATTTGTTTTGTTCCTTTTCTAATTTCTTGAGGTGGTACTACATCGTTGGTTTTATTTTACTTTTTTTAATATCGGAATTTAAAGCTATAAATTTCCATCTAAGTACTGCTTTAGCTGCATTCCCCAAATTTCGATATGTTTTACTTTTATTACATTCATTTCAAAATCGCCAGAGAAATCTTCTCTGGAGATTTCTTCTTTGGTTCAAGGATTATTTAAATGTGTGTTGTTTAATTCATGCATGTTTGGGGTTCTCCAAATTATCTTATGGTTATTGACTTCTGATTTAATTTCAACTTAGTGGAATCTATTTATTAACTTTTACTTTATAACCAAACACATGTTCTGTCCTTGTAAATATATATTCATGTGGTTGAAAATAATGTGAATTCTGCCTTTGTTGGATGTAGTTTTCTATAAATATCAATTAAACAAGGTAGTTTATGGTATTGTTGAGTTCTATGTATTTGATGATTTTATTTTTAATTGTTCGCATCTCTAACTATGATTGTGGACTTATCTATCTCTCCTTTAAATTGTGTCAAGTTTTGTGTGTAGGCACATTTATAATTTTGTGTCATCAATTAACACATTATAATGAAATATCTGTCTCTCTTTATCTCTACTTATATATTTGTCTTGTAGTCTATCTGATATAAATATAGCCACTCAAGCCTTTTAATACTCGTTTGCATTTTACATCTTTCTGCATCCACTTACTTTTAGCATATCTGTCTTTATATTTAAAATACATCTATCCTTCAGTTTCTGGTGCCTGTTCATGCAAAAAAGGAAAACCAAAAACCAAAAAATAAACAAACAAAAATCTATCCATTTTGATAATCTCTGCCTTTTATTAGGACTGTTTAGTCTATTAATATTTAATGTAATTATATATATGACTGGATTTTGCCTATGTTTTCACTATTCATTTTCTACTTGCTTGTTATGATTTTGTTTCTCTGGTTCTATGTTCTTGCTTTTATTGGGTTAAAGTTTTGGAAGAATTTCGTTCATACCTTAAATCCTAAGTATTTTAAGCTATACTCCTACACTTTTATTCTTTTTTTTATTGCTCTATGGGTTACAATGTACTTTGTTAACTTTTCATATTCCACCAAGTTAATATGTACAAATCAAAGCAAAATATGGAAAGCTTCCAACCATATAGATCCTTGACTACCTCATTCTTTGTTATGGTTGTTATGAGTATTACATCTCCATAAGTTATTTGATTATTTAATCATTGTATGGTAATTTGGTCATTATTTCCTAAAAAATTTTTTCTGCCTCATTTTTCCTCTCTCCTTTCCTCTGGCATTCCAAATGCATATATGTTGGGCTGTTTGATATCTAATTGGTTACTGAGACAATATTCCTTTCTTCCAACATATTTTCTCTGTATTCTGCATAACTAGATAATTTCCATTGGTTTATTTATTTTTTCCTCTGTCTTCTGAATAGGACATTTTAGTCCATCCTTTGTTTTTTTTGTCAGATATTGTATTTTTATGTTCTAGAGTTTCCATTTGGTTCCTTTTTGTTGCTTCTATTCTTATGCTGAGATTTTCACTTTTTATTCATTGAAAACTTGTGTTTAATTGAAGATATTATAATAACACTTTAAAATCCTT